>NC_079189.1:382428419-382759422 GCF_029499605.1 Hyla sarda | reverse complement strand
AAATGTACGTCCGACGTTGTTAAGAGGTGAAAGGAGCATCACATGCTTTTAACAATCTTATTTATCCACAATTTTGAAAAGGGGGCCAATAATTTTGTCAAGCCCATTTTTCGAGTTTGGTGTGACATTATGTCCAATTAGCTTTTTTCTTCCCTTTTTTGGTTTAGTTCCAATACACACAAAGGGAATAAACATGTGTATAGCAAAACATGTGTTACTGCATTCCTTTTCTGTGAGAAATACTTAATTTTCTTGAAAAATTTCAGGGGTGCCAACATATACGGCCATGACTGTGTGTTCATTTGTATACTTTTTTCTTTTTTTATTGTAAAATGGGAAAATATTAGTGATTTTATTTTTTGTTAGGGGAGGGTTTTTAAAAATAATTTTATAGACTTTTTTTTCACACTTTTTAAGTCCCTAAGGACTTTTATATGCAAACATTAGATTACATTCACTGTATAGTGCTATGTCTATAGCATAAAATTACACAGTATGATCAGCAGTCCACTAATACAGCCTGGCTAATCCAGGCTGCATGAGTGAAATGCTGATCCGAGGAAGGTAAGGGGGACCCTCCTCCTTCATCTTAGCTTATTGTACTCCCAATATGATGTCATGAGGGGTACAATAAGCTCCTCTGAGCTAACCGGCAACTTTCACTTTCAGTTTAGATGCAGCTATCAGCATTTATCATGGTGTCTAAAGAGTTAATGAGGGTGACACTAACTGCTCTGAAGCCCTTAAAGAGTAGCTCCCACTATCCTTTTTTTTTTTTTTTTTTCTCTCTCTGTCCCTGCCTATTGCCCATCTATCCCTAACCCCCTCCATGCCTTTTAAAAAATTTTAAAAATGCGTTTTTGTCTGCCTGGTAGTGTGCTCACTTACCTGGCAAACTTCCCCAGCAGGCGCAACGTCACTGATGCCTGCTGTGGGGGCCGACGTCCTCCCTTAGTTCACTTATACAGGGAGCCTCCAGCTGTTTCACCACTACAACTCCCCTGTGTTGAAAACAATAAGTTAGGGCCATGGCCATGGTGCTACCACGTCCCCTCCCCCCTTCCCCCCCGTGTTGAAACCCCTGAACCTCGCTCCCCCCCCCCCCTTTCGTGTTGAAAACCCCGAACCCCACTCTCCCCCAACCCCTGTGTTGAAAACCCGGAACCCTGCTCTCCCCAAGACATACCCTAGTGCAGAGTCTTGAGGTAGCAGCAGTGGCGTATATGCCGGGAGGCTGGACCGGCGTGTGAGTCCAGGGAGCCAATGCACTCTCAGCACTTGCTCCCGCCTGTCTGATTGACAGGCAGGGAGTGAGCGCAGGCTGAATGAATTAGGACCGATTGCCCGGCCGGCATCGGTTCAAATTCAAGCGTTAGAGACCCCTAGTGGCCGGTTTTCAAAATTAAAATAAACCATTTGAATTTAAAAAAAATTAATGGATCTATATTAGAGATATGTTATAGTACATAAGTACTACAACATATCAAAAGAAACGTTTGGTGACAGTGCCCATTTAAGTCCCAGCCAGCAAGGGTTTACATGTATGCCCTGCGTCGGGAAGTAGTTAAAGTGTATCTCCCCCTCGCTGCTTTTAATTTTTTTTTACCATATTAAAAATGCCTTTTTGTCTGCCTGGAAGTGTGCTCACTACCAGGCAGACTTCCCCAGCAGGCGCAACGTCACTGATGCCTGCTGGGGGGGGGGGGGGGGGGGGGGCACACTTCTGCCCTTAGTTCATCTATACAGGGTGCCTCCAGCTGTTTCACCACTACAACTCCCAGCTTGTCCTGACATCTATCGGCTGTCAGGGCATGCTGGGAGTTGTAGTGGTGAAACACCCTGTGTTGAAAACAATAAAACAATAAATTAGGGCCATGGGGCGCTACCCCCTTCCGTTCCCCCCACCCCGCGCCCCCGCCCCCGTGTTGAAATCCAGAACCCCGCTCTCCCCCAACCCCCATGTAAAAACCTTGAACCCTGCACTCCCCTAAAGATAGATACATACTGCATCCAGCATTGGGCATGCAGAGGCAGCAGTGGCAGCGGCGACATGTGCGGGAGGAGTGGCCGTGTGAGCCCAGGGAGCCAATGCGCTCGCTCCTGCCTGTCTGATTTACAGGCAGGGAGCGAGCGCAGGCTGAATGAATAAGGTCCGAATTCAGGTGTGACGTCACGCCAGCCTGCAGCCGGCCACTAGGAGGGAGACCCCTAGTGGCCGGTTTTCAAACTTAAATTAAAACGTTTTAATAAAAAAAAAATTAAATAATGAAAATATATTAGAGATATGTTGTAGTACATGTGTACTACAACATATAAAAAAAAAAGTTGATGACAGTGCCCATTTAAGCGATCAGTCACAATAATTTCCAGAGATTGTTTTGGAGACCATGTGGGCAATGCCACAAAGAGACTTTCACAAGTTAATGTCACACATGTTCTACTTCTTAGATTTTAATATGGTATGTATGGTGGTCGGGCCCCTCTATTCTTCATTCCATGTACACTAACAGCTCGACATTACATTGATGTTGTTGTATAACCAGTGGTACAGCCATTTCTCTGAAGTGTCCAGGAAGCTGTTCTTCAACATGGCAATGCCAGGCCACATGTTGCTCATGTGAGCAACAATGCAGTCTAAACATGCTTGCCACTGATGCCTTTCACCTTCAATTGCTGACTTCATTGGTCAGCAGTTGTAGAGGGAGCTGCCAACAGAAGATCCTGATGATTTGCGTGAAGTGCATTCAGCATGGCAGAACATTCCTAAGACCAATATTAATAACTACTGATAGCATACCAAACTGTGTAAGTATGTGTATTTCTGCACATGGCCCTCATACTCGATACTGAATACATTTTGATGTTTTGAAGATTTACTTTCCATTTATTTTCATCATCACACTAACGTGATTTCATTGATTCCAACACTGAGCAAGATATATTTGTGGTAAAAGAAAAAAAATGCACTGCATGATGTATGTTTTTCTACTAGTAGAATTTAAGAAATTGTGTACATTTTTTTTAGTGTTGGAAAAATGCAGGTGAATTTATTAACCTCAATATAAACTATTTGTTTAAAGAGATTTCTTTTGGCTTTTACCCTGTCTTTAGAATGATTTAACACATCCTATAGTGAGAACAAAGACATTACCACAGTAGAGTTTGGTGTCCTCGAGTTCTGTCAACAGTGACATTGATGCATTTTTCATGGCACTGAAAAGATAGAATGTCTTCAACTCTTCTGGAAAAGAAGCTCGTTAAAACATTCTCTTCTTTTTTCAGCCTCTGGGAGTCATGTGAGCTGCATCCTGTTTTTAGCAAGCCATTGGATTTGTCTTTGGCAATACTCTCACAAATTCAAGACTGCAATAATTTAGTGCTCTAGATTTGCAGTATGCTTTAATTGTACATGGAATAATTTTTTTTAATTTTTTATTCCAGACCGACTTTATTTAAACAAAAAAGAAACTCCGAACAACCTTTTTGAATAATGTGTTCGAGGGTTCCCAGACATCATGTAAAGTAATATACTTGCCTGCATTTAAATAGAGGTTTTTGGCTCAAGTTATGTTTTTTCAGTGGTACCTTTTTGGTCTAATATAGCTTATTGATTTACTTTTATTAACTCCTCCTGGGGTAATTATTTTTTTACATCATTTAACACCATTCTGCTTTTGCACATTAAATAACCTTTTTTAAAAAGATCATTTTTTTTTTGTCTCCTTATTCTGAGAGGCATAACATAATTGTCTATTGCATCCTAGATAGACAAATACAACTTTAGTTAGAGATAGCTTATTGTCTTTCATACTATGTGTAAAGCTCACTGAAGGATGTCAGTACACAGTGAGATAACTTGCATTGTTGGGTGACTAAATGACAGAATTTAGCCTTCAGCTAATATGTCATATGGAAGTATTAGTCTCACTCTCCAACTAAAGACTCAGGAAGTCTGTACCACAAACATTAAAGGGGTACTCCACTACCCCAGCATACGGAACATTTTGTTCCAAACGCGGGCTGCGGGGGGCGTGGAATACCGGGCACTGTCACATACAAAAACTTTTTATATAATGTACATCTTGGCAAAGCATTAACCTTTCTAATATACCGTATTTATCGGCGTATAACACGCACTTTTTAGGCAAAAATTTTTAGCCTAAAGTCTATGTGCGTGTTATACGCCGATAAGCCGCTGCAGTTCAATGACTTAAAGCGGGCGGTTTAAATCAATGAACTGCAGCGGCTTTGCAGGTGCAGAGACAGCCAGCGTTGCCGGCTTCTCTGCCCCTGCCTGCCCTGGGGTCTAGAGCCCTGCTGCCGGCCCTTCTCTCCCCCTGGCTATCGGCGCCGCTGCCCGTTCTCTCCCCCTGACTATCGGTGCCGGCGCCCCATTGCCGGCGCCGATAGCCAGGGGGAGAGAAGGGGCAGCAGCACCCATTGCCGGTGCCGCTGCCCCGTTGCCTCCCCCCATCCCCGGTTGCATAATTACCTGTTGCCGGGGTCGGGTCCGCACTGCTTCAGGCCTCCGGTGTGCGTCCCCTGCGTCGTTGCTATGCGCAGCATGGCGCGGCGCATGACGTCAGTGCCGGCACCGATAGTCAGGGGGACAGAACGGGCAGCGGCGCCGATAGCCAGGGGGAGAGAAGGGCCGGCTGCAGGAAAGGCAGGGGGAGAGAAGAGGGCAGCGACGGCCTCTCTTCCCCTGCCTTTCCTGGGGGTGTATCGGGGTATACACGCGCACTCTCATTTTAGCATGGATATTTGGGTAAAAAACTTTTTTTACCCAAATATCCTTGGTAAAATGAGGGTGCGTGTTATAGGCCGGTGCGTGTTATACCCCGATAAATACGGTACTTTATAAGAAAATGTTATTTCCTTCTCGTAGAAATCATAGCTTATAAAATCATGGCTTTGTCCAAGCTGAAGCACAGGCATGAACAAAGTCCAGTAAGTGAGGGTGGGCTAGCACTCCTCTGTAATCTCTCGTCTGATAGTACTCCTCTGTGCTCCCTCCTATCCTGTCAGACAGGAAAGAGCACATAGGAGTGCTAGCCCACCCTCACTGACTTTGTCCATGCCAGCTTGGACAAAGTCATGATTTTGTAAGCCATGATTTCTTTATGAAGGAAATAACATTTTCTAATGAAGTATATTATAAAGGTTAAAGGAGACAGGAACCTTGAAACATCTTCTATGGAATTGCCCTATTTTTGCACCATTTTGGTTAGAGGTTGAAAAACTTATCAATGACCTAACCGGAAAATATTCCACTCTTACACAAGAATTCGCTCTTTTATTGTTGGGCATCCATGAAATTCCAGAAAAATTTTGTATTCCCATTTGTCACATAATTTTTACCACCCAACGTTTACTTACAAGAAGATGAAAATCTTCCGATGTCCCAACAATCCAGGATGTTATAGCAAATGTAACTACCAACTGCAAATATGAGATCACATTGGCGCATCAAAATGGTTTTGGTATAAAAAAAAGAAACAATTGGAATGCATGGTTACATAAATTCCCTAATGTCACATGATTCCTTCTAGATACATTATCAGAATTACTTTTAGATATTTTATTTATTTATTTTTAGTGTCTAGTTTACTCTTACTGTAAGGGGAGGAGTGTGAAGGCAATCCGACCATTAAAACAATAACTACTATACCTTTAATTTAATCACATCTGCTATCCCTCGCTGCAAATGTTATGACTTGTTATAGTTAATTTGTTATTATTTATATATATGCTGTTGTATTTTATCAGCATGGAAATGTACTTGTTTTATTCTATTGTATAACATAATATACTTCATAGTTTCCTTGAGCTTGATATATTATTCACCTTTTACTTTAATGTTTAATCTAAAATGTATTGTTTATTGTATAATGTAATGTTTGTTGTAAAATTTAATAAAAATATATTTACAAAAAAAAGAAAGGTTAAAGGAGAACTGCAGTGTATTTAAGTCCCCCCTGTGCCCGGGCTGAAAAAACATAAAAAACAAACTTTAACTCCCCCTCCTTCGTTCCAATGTTGCAGAGATATCTGTGTCCCCTTCCTCCGATGCTAGGCTGAGCATGTTAGGAGCCCGGGCAGCAGGGTGAAGGTGGGGCCCGGGCTCTTTACATGATTGTGCTCAGCCTATCACCGGCCGAAGCTGTCCATCACTGCAGCTGGTGATACACTTCCTGCTCTGTGACGTTTTGAGCCTAAGAAGCCATCAGCACCGGAGGAATGGGATACCAATATCTCCACAACAGGGGAATGTAGGAAGGTGAGTTAAAGTTTGTTTATGTTTTTGCAGCCCGGGCACAGGGGGACTTAAAAAATTTACGCCACAGTTCTCCTTTAATGTTTTGCCAAGATGTGCAACATATAAAAAATTTTTGAATCCAACAGTGCCCATTTTAATTTACAAAAAAAAGGACTACCCTCAAATGGCTATATTGATGGGAAAAAAAACATGGCTCTTGAAATGAAAATAACTGCTGTGTCCTTATGACCAAGAATAGGTGGGTCCTCAAGGGGTTAGGCCCATACAATGTTCCCCCCTCCCAGCGATCCATGCCTGATTCATTTTAGTAAAAGTCAGTTTTTCCACGCTGCTGGTTCTTGTTTGTTTCGGGGTGACCATGCCACCTGCTGTACTGAACAATCTCCCCAAGCTACACTAGAGGGTGGACAAGACAGAACACTCATGGCAAACTGGGCAAGTTTGGGCCAATGTTCTAATCTGGTGAGCCAAAATTCCATGGGGTCTGGACTCTGAGGTAGGCCTCAACCTGGTTGTTAAGGTGGTGGTTTACATCCCTTTCATGACTCATGTCATTGGAGCATACAGGATGCAGAAACTTCGCCATCATTTGCTCTAACGTCAAGATGTCACCACTGCTGCTGCTGATGCTTCTGCTTCTTGCTGGGGTAGTGCTGGCAGAGGTAGTGGAGCGTTGACTATGCAGAGAGTGGAGACTGGACCCCTTTTCAGCAGTTGTTTGTTGCTGGAAAGCCATGGCGAGCTGGCTGCATAGCTTCTCTTTATACAAATCCAATTTAGCCTTCTTTTCAGAATGTGCAAAAAAATTCCCCCATTTTGGGTTTATACCGAGGGGCCAAAAGTTTGGCTATTCAGTACTCCTTTCTTCCCACAATATGCTTGTTATTGTGCAAGCAGGAAAGCATACACCTAGCCATCCTTGCCATCCTTTTCTGAGGGCCCAGCTGGTTCCACCTCCGTCCCATACTGCCAAGGTTGGTCATGCGCCTCCTCGTCCTCATTAATGTCGCCTTGTGTAATGTCCTCGTCCCCTCTCTCTTCCATAGACTGCATCTCCAAATCCTCATCCTCAGGTCCCACTACCTCCTCATCCAACTCCTCCTCCTCAAGGAGAAGATCCTTACTGCTGCCATCAAGATGTGAAATCTCCTCCATCTCCCCTCCTTCCATCATCGCCATCAGCGTCTGCTCCAGAAGAAATATCAGAGGCATCACATCGCCAATGCCGTTGTATTCCTTGCTGACATATCTTGTAGCCTCCTCAAAAGGCATGAGCACGCAGCAAGTGTCCCTGATTAGCTCACAATCCAGTGGATTTTCTCACCCAGGCTCAGCAGGTGTAATACAGCATGGCATCGCTTAATTTTGCAGCGATGAAAGAAGGGGCTGTGACAGAATAAGCTAAGCTCTTCCCCATGGGGTGCAAGATGACCGTGGAGGAGGAGAATAGGCAGAGGGTGTCAGCAGTTGAAACCGATCAGGTCAACCGTGGAGTTGTAACAACAATTTCCTGTCTTCGTTGCGGCTGAGCCTCATTCTGCAGGATAAGGACCCAATGAGCCGTAAAAGACATGTATTGCCCCTGGCCTGCACACCCTATCCTCCACATGATGTCCAAAGTGGGGACGGCTTTCTTTGCAAAAAAATGGCAACTAGGTACGCGCTACCTAAGCTGGGCACACCCCATTAGTTGCCTGAAGGCTATGGATTCCACAAGATGGTATGGGAGGGCCTGTGCCACCAACAACTTGGCCAGTTAGGAATTGAGGCACACTACAACAGGGTAACTGGGAGAATACTGTTGTCTGGAGGACATGAATTCCCCAATGAATAACTGACAGGATCGGGGATGAGGAGGGCATGACACAGATGTGGTAGATCCCGAAAATGTGCTGCCTGTGGAAGAGGCCTGGCTATTAAACAGTTGGGAGGGATCTGGAGGATAATCAGTAGCAGCAGCAGCGTTTTTCTCACGTTGTGGGGCTTCTCGACTGTCCTACGCGGCCTTGTTGTGACACTCTATATGCCTGCGTAGAGACCTAGTCCCTACACTCGGACCCTGTCCGCAGCTTACTTTCTGTTTGTAAAGACAACATATTGCCACATTCTCTGCATCATGTAAGGTGGACAGAGACTGCCCCACCTGACTGTGCCCCTCCTCTGGATTTTTTTTTTTTATTAGAACCCAAACAGGCAGCAACGTCGCCATCACCCGAGCTCATCAGACCAGCAACCCTACGCCTGTGATGTTTCACAGGTTTTCTTCCCCTACCTCGGCTATGCTCTTCTTCGCTGACACTGACACTACCCTGCTGCTCTGAACACGTCAGCTCGTGCCCAGGTGGTTCCCACATCCTGTCCAACACCACATCGTCAACGTCAAACTCCTCTTCCTCCACGCCACTCCTCACTGCATGGACTTCTTGGGCTTCGTGCTCCCCCTCCACATAGCCACCTTGACTCCTTACAGTTTCCCCACCACGCCTACCACCACCAGTACGGGCTTGAGCACCAATTCAACCTCCACCACCTCGCCAACACACTCCCAAGCTTGACTGTCCCCACACAACTCCTCGTGGCTAGTGCTATCCTTCTGGGTAGCAATAGGGGAGGCAAAGCTAGAGATGAGGAAGCACAGCGTTTAAAATGGACCTTTCCACTTTCCCATGTGAGTGTAGATGCGAAGGAATCCACTGACTGGTGGCTCACAGTCATATTGTCAAAGTCTTATGACAGAAATATTCTAGTAATCCCGGATCATCCTGTAAAATCACATAACACTACTAGGCTGACACTACTACTCTTGGCTACTGTTGCTGCTACCTGTACTAGGGCTGCAATCACAGGCTAGATACATCTTCAACATGCTTTTTGGGTGGCAGAGGATACAGCACAATGAGTACTGAAGGTGTTTGCGGAACAATATTAAATGCACCAGAACCATATAACACTACAGGCTAGATACCTGTAATTTTAACATGCTTTTTGGGTGGCAGGGATGATAGCACAATGTGTACTAAAGGTCTAGCTTTCTAATCTTTATCTCTCTCTTTCTGATCACTAACTGTCCCTATTTCTCCTCTCTTTATATTCTGTATCTCAATCTCTATCTTTCTAGCCACTAACTGTACCTATGTCTGGCTCTCTCCCTCTCTCTGTCTGCCCTCTGCACAAGTTCCCAGCGCTCTAAACACTTTGGGTGACATTAATGTCCTTTTATTTGTGTCCCTTGCTGTGTCCTATTGGCCTTTGTGCTTGATTGAGACAGTAAGCAGCAAATCACTTGATAGACCTGGGTTATCATGTGATCTGCTGCTTTCCCTACATCATCTCACTGCCCTGCTTCTTCCTTCCGCCAAAAAACCATGCCAAACCAGATTTTTTGTCGCGATATACCCCCTTGCATGAGCTGAACCGGTAAAAGCTCAAGTGTTGGCCGAGCGGGAAAAATCCGAAAGTACGGGTCGAATCCAGGTTCGTCGGATTTGGCTCGCTCATCTCTAATCCATAGTAATGACTTGCCTGCATTCTTTTCTTAGCACATTTTTGACGATATATGCAATTTGTTTTTCTTCATAAACAAATATTAGACATCATCTTTATTTGTATTTACTAAAGCCACTAACAAAAACAAAAAACGTAAACATTTTTATGCAATTTTTTTGTCTCTCTCTTTTTCAGCCTCCCGCTGCATGTCACCCAAGCATATTTAAAGTCATTGATGACATATTCAGGTAGGACTTTTTAATAGAGAACAAATAGAATACATTTTCTTAAATAGTATTATCTGTGAAGAGGATGTGCTGTTAGTCTGATATTTCTTGAGAAAATATGTTTTTGGCAAAAGGAAAGTTTGTACATGTAATCCATTTTACTTCTCTACAAAATAAATTAAACATGAGATTCACTGGGGGAGATTTATCAAAACCTTTGTAGAGGAATAGTGGTGCAGTTGCCTATGGCAACCAACAGATTGCGGTTTCATTTTTAAACCCTTAAGGACCACGGGTATTTCCATTTTTGCACTTTCGTTTTTTCCTCCTCACCTTTTAAAAATCATAACCCTTTCAATTTTCCACCTAAAAATCCATACACTGGGGATCGAAAGTTTGGGCACCCCAGGTAAAAAATTGTATTAATGTGCATGGAAAAATCTACAAAAGGCATCAAATTACAGATTAGACATTCTTATAATATGTCAACAAAAGTTAGATTTTATTTCCATCATTTACACTTTCAAAATAACAGAAAACCAAAAAATGGCATCTGCAGAAGTTTGGGCACCCTGCAGAATTTATAGCATGCACTGCCCCCTTTGCAAAGCTGAGACCTGCCAGTGTCATGGATTGTTCTGAATCATCATCTGGGAAGACCAGGTTATGTCAATCTCAAAGGTTTTAAATGCCCAGACTCATCTGACCTTGCCCCAACAATCGGCACCATGGGTTCTTCTAAGCAGTTGTCTAGAAATCTGAAACTGAAAATAGTTGACGCTCACAAAGCTGGAGAAGGCTATAAGAAGATAGCAAAATGTTTTCAGATGTCAATATCCTCTGTTCGGAATGTAATTAATAAATGGCAATCATCAGGAACAGTGGAAGTTAAAGCAAGATCTGGAAGACCAAGAAAAATATCAGACAGAACAGCTCGGAGGATTGTGAGAAAAACAATTCAAAACCCACGTTTGACTGCACAATCCTTTCAGAAAGATCTGGCAGACACTGGAGTTGTGGTACACTATCCCACTATAAAGAGATACTTGTACAAATATGGTTTCCATGGAAGAGTCATCAGAAGAAAAACTCTTCTATGTCCTCACCACAAAAATCAGCGTTTGAACTTTGCAAATGAACATATAGACAAGCCTAATGCATTTTGGAAACAAGCTCTGTGGACCAATGAGGTTAAAATGTAACTTTTTGGCCGGAATAAGTAAAGGTATGTTTGGAGAAGAAGGGGAACAGAATTTAATGAAAAGAACCTCTGTCCAACTGTTAAGCATGGGGTGGATCAATCATGCTTTGGGGTTGTATTGCAGCCAGTGGCACAGGGAACATCTCACAAGTAGAAGGAAAAATGGATTCAATAAAATATCAGCAAATTTTGGATGCTAACTTGATGCCATCTGTGAAAAAGCTGAAGTTAGAGAGGATGGCTTCTACAAATGGATAATGATCCTAAACATACCTCGAAATCCACAGGGGATTACATCAAGAGGCGTAAATTGAAGGTTTTGTCATGGCCTTCACAATCTCCTGACCTCAACATAATTGAAAATCTATGGATAGACCTTAAAAGAGCAGCGCGTGACAGCCCAGAAATCTCAAAGAACTGGAAGACTTTTGTAAGGAAGAATGGGCAAAGATACCTCAAACAAGAATTGAAAGACTCTTGGCTGGCTACAAAAAGCGTTTACAAGCTGTGATACTTGCCAAAGGGGGCAGTACAAGATATTAACTCTGCAGGGTGCCCAAACTTTGCAGATGCCATTTTTTAGTTTTCTGTTATTTTGAAAGTGTAAATGATGGAAATAAAA
This sequence comes from Hyla sarda, assembly GCF_029499605.1. Lineage (NCBI taxonomy): Eukaryota > Metazoa > Chordata > Amphibia > Anura > Hylidae > Hyla > Hyla sarda. The sequence continues at coordinate 382,747,606 of NC_079189.1, read as the reverse complement.
TCTAACTTTTGTTGACATATTATAAGAATGTCTAGTCTGTAATTTGATGCCTTTTGGAGATTTTTCCATCTTTCCTTGGCTTCATTATGCACATTAATAAAGATTTTTACCTGGGGTGCCCAAACTTTTGATCCCACTGTATTATGGCTTATTTTTTGTGCCATCAATTCTACTTTGCAGTGACATCTGTCATTTTACCCCAAAATCTACCGCGAAACGGAAAAATAAATAATTGTGCCTCGAAATTGAAGATAAAACGTCATTTTGTAACTTTTGGGGGCTTCCGTTTCTACGCAGTACGTTTTTCGGTAAAAATGACACCTACTCTTTATTCTGTAGGTCCATACGATTAAAATGATACCGTACTTATATAGGTTTGATTGTGTCATACTTTTGGAAAAAATCATAACTACATGCAGGAAAATGTATACGTTTACATTTTTTTGAAATCTTTTTTTTTTTTTTTTTACACTTTTTTTTTTGCAATGTTATAGCCCCCATAGGGGGCTATAACATTACATACACTAATTGCCAGCAGGCTTGGAGCAATCAATCGCTGATCAGACGCGCCGGAGGTAGGTGAGTGACCCTCCACTCGCGTCCTAGCTGATCGGGACACCGCATTTTCACTGCGGTGGTCCCGATCAGCCCCACTGAGCATCTGGGAAGGTTTTACTTTTCGTCTATACATAGAACAGATCTGTATTAGCAATCATGGTATTGCTATGAATAGTCCCCTATGGGGACTGTTCAAGTGTAAAAAAAAATGTAAAATTAAAAGTAAAAAAAAAGTGAAAAATCCCCTCCCCCAATAAAAGTAAAACTTCCGTTTTTTCCTATTTTACCCCCAAAAAGCGTAAAAAATAATTAAATAGACATATTTGGTATCGCCGCGTGCGTAAATGTCCGAACTATTAAAATAAAATGTTAATGATCCGCGTGAACGTAAAAAAAAAATTCCAACATTGCTACTTTTTTAATACATTTTATTTTAAAAAAATTATAAAAAATGTATTAAAAGTTTTTTATATGCAAATGTGGTATCAAAAACAAGTACAGATCATGGCGCAAAAAATGAGCCCTCATACCGCCGCTTATATGTATGTAATAATTGGTATCATTTTAATCGTATTGACCCTCAGAATAAAGAACACACGTCATTTTACCGTAAATTGTACGGCGTGAAAACGAAACCTTCCAAAATTAGCAAAATTGCGTTTTTCTTTTTAATTTTTCCACAAAAATTGTGTTTTTTGGTTGCCCTATACATTTTATGATATAAAGAGTGATGTCATTACAAAGGACAACTGGTCATGCAAAAAACAAGCCCTCATACTAGTCTGGCGATGAAAATGTAAAAGCGTTATGATTTTTAGAAGGCGAGGAGGAAAAAACTAAAACGTAAAAATTAAATTGTCTGAGTCCATAAGGCCAAAATGGGCTGAGTCCTTAAGGGGTTAAAGGGGTTATCCAGTATCAACTGGCTCCAGAAAGTTAACCAGATTTGTAAATGACTTCTGTTAAAAAATCTTAATCCGTTCAGTATGGTACTTTAGAGCTGCTGAAGTTGAGTTGTTGTTTTCTGTCTAAGTGCTCTCTGATGACACCTTTCTCGGGAACTGTCCAGAGTTGAAGCAAATCCCCATAGCAAACCTCTCCTACTCTGTGCAGTTCCCGAGACAAGCAGAGATGTCAGCAGAGAGCACTGTTGCCAGACAGAAAACAACAACTCAACTTCAGCTGCTGATAATTATTGGAAGGATTAAGATTTTTTTAATAGAAGTAATTTACAAATATGTTTAACTTTCTGGAGCCAGTTGATATTTAAAAATTTTTTTTTTTCCTGGAAAACCCCTTTAAATTCCTCCAGCCATTCAAAGAGAGAGGAAGGCTTTATAGACCTCCAGTATCTGTCTCACTGCCAGTAGGAAAAGCCTGTACATACTCTCCTCCTGTGCAGTAGCCACAGGATACAGAGGAGAGCAATTGGCAGGAAGTATATACTTAGTTAAAGGGGTACTCCAGTGGGAAAACATTTTTTTTTTTTATATCAACTGGTGCCAGAAAGTTAAACAGATTTGTAAATTACTTCTTTTAAAAAAATCTTAAGCCATCCAGTATTTATCAGCTGCTGTATACTACAGAGAAAGTTGAGTAGTTCTTCAGTCTGACCACAGTGCTCCCTGCTGACACCTCTGTGTGTGTGTGTCAGGAACTGTCCAGAGTAGAAACAAATCCCCATAGCATACCTCCCCTGCTCTGGACACTTCCTGACATGGACAGAGGTGTCAGCAGAGAGCATTGTGGTCAGACTGTAAAAAACTTCACAATTTTCTCTGTAGTATACAGCAGCGGATAAGTACTGGAAGGGTAAATATTTTTAAGTAATTTACAAATCTGTTAAACTTTTTGGCACTAGTTGATTTGAAAACCTTTTTTCCACTTGTTTTCCACCGGAGTTCCCCTTAAAGGGCTAACCAACAACGATTAAAGGGGTAGTCCAGTGGTGAAAACTTATCCCCTATCATAAGGATAGGGGATAAGTTCGAGATCACGGGGGGTCCGACCGCTGGGGCCCCCTGTGATCTCTCTCTGTACGGGGGCCAGACTCTCCGACCATATAGCGGGTGTCAACCACCGCACGAAGCGGCGGCCGACACGCCCCCTCAATACATAGCTATGGCAGAGCCGGAGATTGCCGAAGGCAGCGCTCCGGCTCTCGCATAGAGTTGAATTTAGGGGTCGTGTCGGCCGCCGCTTCGTGCGGTGGTCGACACGCTCCCTTCCCGCAGGCTGTCGGGGCCCCGTACAGGAGATCGCGGGGTGCCCCAGCGGTCGGACCCCCCGCGATCTGCAACTTATCCCCTATCCTTAGGATAGGGGATAAGTTGTTCACCACTGGACTACTCCTTTAATGAGTCCTGCATGTCCAATAAATATGGAGATAGGTGCCCTCCTCCTCCCCACATCTCCAACAGACATCAGAACTTAGTGGAAGCATGTGCTTTAACTTAGCAGAAGTGCGCTACCAACATGAAAGATATCTGCAGTTCTTCCGGAGGCGCCAAGAATTAGAGAACATGTAAGGCTGGGTTCACATCACGTTTTTGCCATACTGTTTTCAATCCGTTTTTCTAAAGAAAACCGTATGGCAAAAAACGGATGGAACAGTATGGAAAAAAGTAAACCGTATGCGTTTTTAAACAGTATACTGTTTTTAAAAGTGCATACAGTTCTGTCAGTTTTTATAGAAAAAAAAAAACCATACGTTTTTGAAAATGTTGTAAATTTTTAATGGGAAGGGTCTTGGGTGGGGACTTTAGGATTCAAATGCGCATGTGCAAAGTAAAAACTTATACGTTTTCCCGTATGGAACCGTATACATGTGCTTTTCCCATTGACGTCCATGTTAAAAAAACGTATGCGGTTGCAGTACGGTTTTTAAACCGGTGACAAAATCGTGGTCAACCACGGTTTTGACTCCGGTTTAAAAACCGTACTGCAACAGCATACGTTTTTTTTAACATGGACGTCAATAGGAAACGCACATATATACGGTTCCATACGGGAAAACGTATACGTTTTTACTTTGCACATGCGCATTTGAATCCTAAAGTCCCCACCCAAGACCCCACCCATTAAAAACTGACAACATTTTCAAAAACCAAAAACGTATGGGTTTTTTTTCTATAAAAACTGACGGAACTGTATGCACTTTTAAAAACAGTATACTGTTTAAAAACGCATACGGTTTACTTTTTTCCATACTGTTCCATCCGTTTTTTGCCATACGGTTTTCTTTAGAAAAACGGATTGAAAACAGTATGGCAAAAACGTGATGTGAACCCAGCCTTACACGGCACTTGATGAATTTAGTACACGGCCGCGTCACCTCAGCACATCATCTCAGTTTAGATACTTTTGTAGGGCTGGCGGGAGTTGGTCTGAGTTAATGTGTAAAAGTGTAATTGTGCACTAAAGTTGCAACTTTTTAACAAAAGTCACACTTCATAAACTCCTTACCACTGCACAAACTGTTTGAAATGAAGACACTTCATGGTCAGAATTTTAAAGTGCTCTAAATAAAAAGTATCAAAAAAGTTGCATGCTGCAACAGATATAGACCAGGAAAATGGGCTAAACACTTTGATAAATTTGCCCTATTGAGCCAGAATTCTGGCAAGTTAACCTGCTCCAATTTGTTTAAAAATAAGTAGAATTGTCTGAATTGGTTACCAAAAAGTATAAACAGTTCTCTTCTGTCTGTAGAGTTGTACAGTTTACTGTATATACACCACAATTATATTAAACCCGACCTTTACTGCCTGGCCCCTTGAAAGGAATGTGGAAATAACTTACAAGACATTTTATGTAGACACATCATCAATGGTTTGTCTTGTGCATATTTTTATACTAAAAATAAACTATTTGCTGCAAATGTCTTAAAATTTGCCCGGAAATGCCTGCCGGTGATTCTATGCAAAAAAATATTACATATCTGTCAGCGTCTCTGATGGCACGTGTTCTATAGACTGAAGCTCAAAGAACATATAAATGTTAATTTCCTTTCAATTTGTTGAAGTAGGTTAACAGCTTTATATTTTCCTTTCTTTGTTCTAGGATATGAGTTTTCAAAAAAATGCTGAAAAAAATTAAGTCAAAGTATGCATGCTCTTTAAATACACTAACAGTTACAGTCTTTAAAGGGTTATCCCAAGTTTTAATTGGGCACTGTCAGATCCAAAAACCTTTTAAATGTTGTTACTGATGAAAATTAAAGACCTTTTGTAATATAGTTGTTTAACATTTTTTTAATATTTAATAAAGAAAATGGCGCCTGAAAATGTCACCACAAGGGGTCCCCATACCTACTAGGACACTAAGCAGTTCTGCATCAGCTTGTCCATGAGTCATGACTCACGGACAAGGCTGCATGAGCAGACACACCAACCTCCTCCCATCACCACAAGGGAGGGACAAACCCCCTTCCCCTGAGAGGATTTCTAATGAAGAGAGGTATTTTTTATAATAAATATATGTGATATAGGCATAAAAAAATATATGTAAATGGTCAGGATTAGGTACTGAGGCACATAAATTTATTTGTGAGATCTGACAGGTACGCTTTAAGTTTTATCTAAAAATATGCTCTGCCTGGAATAAAAATAAAAATATATATACTTACCCTCTTTTCTCCCCCACTGCCGTTCTTCCGGAGCCCAGCACACACCTCTTCCTGTGTTTGTGGTCGTTGCTATTATTGCCTACTCAGCCAGTGGGCACTCCGTTGTTCCGCTTCAGCTGCTGATTGGCTTAGCATGTAAGCACATGCCGACCCCAGACACAAACATTGCTTTGCATTAGGACTGTCTTCGGGAATACAGTGACTGCTTCTGGAGCGAGGAAGGAGAGTATGCTTTTAGATTAAAAAAAAACCTTTATAGGAAATCTGTAATCATTTTCAGGTGTACTAACCTGTTGGTTCAGACAGATAGTACAGGTGTCATTAATGACAACCATACTTACCTGATCCCATTCTGTGCTCCAGTTATACCGCTATCTTCTTCTGTATCTTCCGTTCTGAGGCCAACTTGGAGCATGGAAGAAGCTTTGTGACGTCACCACTTGTGCTTCTCTGCTGGGTTCTGATGCTAGCGCAGCTGCTGTGATGTCATGAAGCTCTGCCTATGGTCCAGAACGGAAGATGCAGAAAATGATAGCAGGAGAACTGAAGCACGGAACGGGATCAGATAAATAAGGTTGTCATCAGTGTCACCTGTGCTACCTGTCTGTACCGATAGTTTAGTGCATGTGAAATTGATGAATGATTTCTTTTAAATATTCATTAAGTTACAAATTGTTCAAAATCATTGAATGTAACATTATGGGTATGTTCACCTTACTTGCAGTGGTTTTTATGCACAAAAGGTATCTTATAGCATTTAATGAGTGTCTTTTGGTGCATGAAATCCGCACTCATACCCCGCCTGAAGGGAAGATTTTATTCATGAAAAGTCCCTCATTACATGCGGATTTTCACGTGTGAAATCCGCAGCAAGGAAGGTACATGTTAATGTAAAGGGGATTTCATGTGAATTAAAGGGGTACTTTGGTGGAATTTTTTTTTTTTTTAAATCAACTGGTGCCATAAAGTTAAACAGATTTGTAAATTACTTCTATTGAAAAGCTTAATCCTTCCAGTATTTATAAGCTGCTGTATGCACCAGAGGAAGTTGTATAGTTCTTTTCTGCCTGACCACAGTGCTCTCTGGGGACACCTCTGTCCATGTCAGAAACTGTCCAGATCAGGTGTAAATCACCATAGCAAACCTTTCTTGCTCTGGACAGTTCCTGACACAGACTAAGGTCAGGCAAAAAAGGAAAATAAGAATCTCTTTCATAACTAAAAGCATTCCAAAGTTATTACCAAATAAGTGGACACATGTCAGATTTAGAGAATTTGCCATGGCCATTAACCGCTTGGGGACGGAGGGTTTTCCAGTTTTTGCACTTTCGTTTTTTCCTCCTTACCTTTTAAAAATCATAACCCTTTAAATTTTGCAGCAAAAAATCCATGTGATGGCTTATTTTTTGTGCCACCAATTCTACTTTGTAATGACAGTCATTTTACCCAAAAATTTACGGCGAAACGGAAAAAAAAATCATTGTGCTACACCATTTTGTAACTTTTGGAGGCTTCCCTTTCTACGCAGCACATTTTTTGTTAAAAATGACACCTTATCTTTATTCTGTAGGTCCATACGGTTAAAATGATACCCTACTTATATAGGTTTGATTTTGTCGTACTTCTGGAAAAAATCATAACTACATGCAGGAAAATTTATACATAAAAAATTTTCATCTTCTGACCCCTTTTTTATTTTTCTGCGTATGGGGTGGTGTGAGGGCTAATTTTTTGCGCCGTGATCTGAAGTTTTTAGTGGTACCACTTATGTATTGATCTGACTTTTTGATCACTTTTTATTAATTTTTTTATTATATAAAAAGTGACCAAAAATATGCTATTTTGGACTTTGAAATTTTCTTGCGCGTACGCCATTGACCGTGCGGTTCAATTCATTATATATTTTTATAATCTGGACATTTCCGCACGCGGCCATACCGCATATGTTTATTTTTATTTTCACAGGTTTTTTTTTTTTTTTTTGGGAAAAGGCGGGTGATTCAAACTTTTATTAGGGAAGGGGTTAAATTATCTTTTTTCACTTTTTTTATTCACTTTTTTTGCAATGTTATAGCTCGCATAGGGGGCTATAACACTGCACACACTGATCTTTTACATTGATCATTGGTTTCTCATAGGAAACCATTGATCAATGATTCTGCCGCTTGACTGCTCATGCCTGGATCTCAGGCACTGAGCAGTCATTCAGCGGTCGGACAGCATGGAGGAAGGTAGAGACCCTCCTGCTGTCTTTACAGCTGTTTGGGATGCTGCGATTTTACCGTGGCGATCCAGAACAGCACCCTGAGCTAACCGGCACTGCTTTACTTTCACTTTAGACACGGCGTTCAACTTTGAACGGTGTGTCTAAAGGGTTATTAGCGGGCGGCACCGCGATCAATGCCGCCCGCCATTGTTAGAGGCCGGGCCTGACCCGCTATGACGCGTGGCCCCGCGTTATAGACAGGGAGTGGGCTGTGGGCGTATAGGTACGCCATCCGTCCCCAAAGAGTTAAGGTAAAAACAGGCTAAGGAGCAAAGGGATTAAAGGGGTATTCCGCCCCTAGACATCTTATCCCCTATCCAAAGGATAGGGGATAAGATGTCAGATCACCGGGGTCCCGCTGCTGGGGACCCACGGGATCTCCGCTGCGGCACCCCGCCATCATTACTGCGCAGAGCGAGTTCACTCTGCACGTAATGATGGGCGGTACAGGGGCCGGAGCATCGTTACGTCACAGTCCCGCCCCTTGTGATGTCACGGCCCGCCCCTTTCAATACAAGTTTATGGGAGGGGGCGTGGTGGTCGTCACGCCCCCTCCCATAGACTTGCATTAAGGGGACGGGCCGTGATGTCATGAGGGGCGGAGCCATGACGTCACGCTACTCCGTCCCCCGTATCGCCCGTCATTACGCACAGAGCGAACTCGCTCTGTGCTGTAATGATAGCACGGTGCTGCAGCGGAGATCCCGGGGGTCCCCAGCAGCGAGACCGCGGCGTTCTGACATCTTATCCCCTATCCTTTGGATAGGGGATAAGATGTCTAGGGGCGGAGTACCCCTTTAAGGACCAGGCCACTTTTCTGTTTTGCTAAGCAGTTCTGCATCAGCTTGTCCATGAGTCATGACTCACGGACAAGGCTGCATGAGCAGACACACCAACCTCCTCCCATCACCACAAGGAAGGGACAAACCCCCTTCCCCTGAGAGGATTTCTAATGAAGAGAGGTATTTTTTATAATAAATATATGTGATATAGGCATAAAAAAATATATGTAAATGGTCAGGATTAGGTACTGAGGCACATAAATTTATTTGTGAGATCTGACAGGTACGCTTTAAGTTTTATCTAAAAATATGCTCTGCCTGGAATAAAAATAAAAATATATATACTTACCCTCTTTTCTCCCCCACTGCCGTTCTTCCGGAGCCCAGCACACACCTCTTCCTGTGTTTGTGGTCGTTGCTATTATTGCCTACTCAGCCAGTGGGCACTCCGTTGTTCCGCTTCAGCTGCTGATTGGCTTAGCATGTAAGCACATGCCGACCCCAGACACAAACATTGCTTTGCATTAGGACTGTCTTCGGGAATACAGTGACTGCTTCTGGAGCGAGGAAGGAGAGTATGCTTTTAGATTAAAAAAAAACCTTTATAGGAAATCTGTAATCATTTTCAGGTGTACTAACCTGTTGGTTCAGACAGATAGTACAGGTGTCATTAATGACAACCATACTTACCTGATCCCATTCTGTGCTCCAGTTATACCGCTATCTTCTTCTGTATCTTCCGTTCTGAGGCCAACTTGGAGCATGGAAGAAGCTTTGTGACGTCACCACTTGTGCTTCTCTGCTGGGTTCTGATGCTAGCGCAGCTGCTGTGATGTCATGAAGCTCTGCCTATGGTCCAGAACGGAAGATGCAGAAAATGATAGCAGGAGAACTGAAGCACGGAACGGGATCAGATAAATAAGGTTGTCATCAGTGTCACCTGTGCTACCTGTCTGTACCGATAGTTTAGTGCATGTGAAATTGATGAATGATTTCTTTTAAATATTCATTAAGTTACAAATTGTTCAAAATCATTGAATGTAACATTATGGGTATGTTCACCTTACTTGCAGTGGTTTTTATGCACAAAAGGTATCTTATAGCATTTAATGAGTGTCTTTTGGTGCATGAAATCCGCACTCATACCCCGCCTGAAGGGAAGATTTTATTCATGAAAAGTCCCTCATTACATGCGGATTTTCACGTGTGAAATCCGCAGCAAGGAAGGTACATGTTAATGTAAAGGGGATTTCATGTGAATTAAAGGGGTACTTTGGTGGAATTTTTTTTTTTTTTAAATCAACTGGTGCCATAAAGTTAAACAGATTTGTAAATTACTTCTATTGAAAAGCTTAATCCTTCCAGTATTTATAAGCTGCTGTATGCACCAGAGGAAGTTGTATAGTTCTTTTCTGCCTGACCACAGTGCTCTCTGGGGACACCTCTGTCCATGTCAGAAACTGTCCAGATCAGGTGTAAATCACCATAGCAAACCTTTCTTGCTCTGGACAGTTCCTGACACAGACTAAGGTCAGGCAAAAAAGGAAAATAAGAATCTCTTTCATAACTAAAAGCATTCCAAAGTTATTACCAAATAAGTGGACACATGTCAGATTTAGAGAATTTGCCATGGCCATTAACCGCTTGGGGACGGAGGGTTTTCCAGTTTTTGCACTTTCGTTTTTTCCTCCTTACCTTTTAAAAATCATAACCCTTTAAATTTTGCAGCAAAAAATCCATGTGATGGCTTATTTTTTGTGCCACCAATTCTACTTTGTAATGACAGTCATTTTACCCAAAAATTTACGGCGAAACGGAAAAAAAATCATTGTGCTACACCATTTTGTAACTTTTGGAGGCTTCCCTTTCTACGCAGCACATTTTTTGTTAAAAATGACACCTTATCTTTATTCTGTAGGTCCATACGGTTAAAATGATACCCTACTTATATAGGTTTGATTTTGTCGTACTTCTGGAAAAAATCATAACTACATGCAGGAAAATTTATACATAAAAAATTTTCATCTTCTGACCCCTTTTTTATTTTTCTGCGTATGGGGTGGTGTGAGGGCTAATTTTTTGCGCCGTGATCTGAAGTTTTTAGTGGTACCACTTATGTATTGATCTGACTTTTTGATCACTTTTTATTAATTTTTTTATTATATAAAAAGTGACCAAAAATATGCTATTTTGGACTTTGAAATTTTCTTGCGCGTACGCCATTGACCGTGCGGTTCAATTCATTATATATTTTTATAATCTGGACATTTCCGCACGCGGCCATACCGCATATGTTTATTTTTATTTTCACAGGTTTTTTTTTTTTGGGAAAAGGCGGGTGATTCAAACTTTTATTAGGGAAGGGGTTAAATTATCTTTTTTCACTTTTTTTATTCACTTTTTTTGCAATGTTATAGCTCGCATAGGGGGCTATAACACTGCACACACTGATCTTTTACATTGATCATTGGTTTCTCATAGGAAACCATTGATCAATGATTCTGCCGCTTGACTGCTCATGCCTGGATCTCAGGCACTGAGCAGTCATTCAGCGGTCGGACAGCATGGAGGAAGGTAGAGACCCTCCTGCTGTCTTTACAGCTGTTTGGGATGCTGCGATTTTACCGTGGCGATCCAGAACAGCACCCTGAGCTAACCGGCACTGCTTTACTTTCACTTTAGACACGGCGTTCAACTTTGAACGGTGTGTCTAAAGGGTTATTAGCGGGCGGCACCGCGATCAATGCCGCCCGCCATTGTTAGAGGCCGGGCCTGACCCGCTATGACGCGTGGCCCCGCGTTATAGACAGGGAGTGGGCTGTGGGCGTATAGGTACGCCATCCGTCCCCAAAGAGTTAAGGTAAAAACAGGCTAAGGAGCAAAGGGATTAAAGGGGTATTCCGCCCCTAGACATCTTATCCCCTATCCAAAGGATAGGGGATAAGATGTCAGATCACCGGGGTCCCGCTGCTGGGGACCCACGGGATCTCCGCTGCGGCACCCCGCCATCATTACTGCGCAGAGCGAGTTCACTCTGCACGTAATGATGGGCGGTACAGGGGCCGGAGCATCGTTACGTCACAGTCCCGCCCCTTGTGATGTCACGGCCCGCCCCTTTCAATACAAGTTTATGGGAGGGGGCGTGGTGGTCGTCACGCCCCCTCCCATAGACTTGCATTAAGGGGACGGGCCGTGATGTCATGAGGGGCGGAGCCATGACGTCACGCTACTCCGTCCCCCGTATCGCCCGTCATTACGCACAGAGCGAACTCGCTCTGTGCTGTAATGATAGCACGGTGCTGCAGCGGAGATCCCGGGGGTCCCCAGCAGCGAGACCACGGCGTTCTGACATCTTATCCCCTATCCTTTGGATAGGGGATAAGATGTCTAGGGGCAGAGTACCCCTTTAAGGACCAGGCCACTTTTCTGTTTTGCTATTTGTTTTTTTCCTCCTCTCTTTTAAATTTCCTAACTTTTAAATTTTTTCACCTACAGACCCATATGAGGGATTATTTTTTGCAAGACCAATTATACTTTATAATGACATCTTTCATTTTACCGTAAGATGTACCATGAAACCAAAAAAGTATTAATCACTTCATTAAACTCCATTTAGTGCAGTCCAGGCTCCAGGGCATCTAAAATGGCGGATCCACATGTGAGGACATGGGGCAAGGAATCCTGGTAAGGCGGGAACAAGGGTAGGCGGGATGACCCTTAATCACATGCAGCATGCAAGCATGCAACCTATCAGCAACCAGCCACCCCTGTGATGTCACAGCCCTATATAATCAGCAGCCATCTTGCGGCCAGTCACTTCAGCCTTTTATTGCAGAGAGAGAGAGAGAGGGATAGATAGTGCTGTGTGTTGCAAAGAAAAGCATTTTTCAAGCAGCAATTCACCTTCCCAGTCACTGGTGTGTACTGCTGGTGTTGTATGCGAATACTGTTTTAAGCGTACTGGAGCTCATTGTCCTCCTCTCATAAGTGCATACCACATGTGTACATCTAAGGGGTGTATTATTTTGTTCCTGTCAAAGTCTTAAGGGCCTAGATACTGTGAAAGGCCAGCCAAAAGTACACACCTGCTGGTGTTGTAGACAAATACTGTTTTAAGCAGAGTGTAGTGCATTGTCCTCCCCTCATATACGTACTAAGTATGTCAGGCAGAGAAGTCCCAGGATGTGCATAGACGAGTGACAGAAGCATAAATTCATCAGGCAGAAGTCGCAGCAGACTAGGAGCAAGTGGCAGCAGGAGTTGCAGCGAGAGGCCTGAGTTCCCAGTATCAGCTAGTGGTCGTATCTCGACCAGCAACCCATCTGCCGTCATCAATTGGTAAGCACGGTCATCCACTTCATCACAATTGACATTTGACACCCCCAGTCAACAGTCGGTGGGTTCCTCAGACACAACGCTCAGTTGGCATGGCCCGGGAGAAGTCCCTGTCCTCTCAATCAATGCCTCTGTCCTATGCTGTTCCCTCCCCCACAGAAGTATATTATGCTGTGGGTTCAGCTCCAATATTTAGTGAGGACGATCTTCTAGAGGACAGTCAGCAGCTAGTGCCCAGCTAAGAAGTGGAGGAGACCTCTGCGGCTTCCCCCTCTAGGCGGTCAAGTAGTGATGAAGAGAGTGGCGTGGGAGGTGGTGTTGCGAGCGTTCAGGCTCCTGAAGTGAGGAACCTGTGGAGGATTTCAGTGACGTGTAGACACAACTCGATGATGATGAAGCAGATCGCACTTAGGAACCAGGTGCAGAAGAGGCTTCATCATGATCAGGAGAAGAGGGTTGCAGGTTCCCCGTAAGGCAGCACCTGAGACAGCAAAGTGGTAGCATGGTTGGCAGTCATCATGGTGGCAGGAATGGAAAGTCTGGATCCAAACGTGCCTGGGCTAGACCACCTGCTTCGCGGTAGCCTACCTTCCCCAGAGGTAGTTAAACTGGGGTTCCTGGAGTCAGCAGCAGTAGCAGTCAATCAGTGCAGACTGTTGGTGGGAAAATCAGCTACTCAGCGGTGTGGCAGTTTTTCATCAAGCATCCGGAGGACATATGCAGTGTCACCATAAAGTGGCCTGGGAGAGCCGTGGCTTCGATGTGGTGGTCCAGCCTGCTGCATCACCCAGTGGCACACCGCTCCCTGTTTCAGTCAGCAAAGGCTCCACCACCTCAGCCGAAGGGAGCTGTGTGTCTTACCCATCTTCTGTCGCTCCAAATGCTCCTGCTCCTCCTACTTCGAGTCAGTCATTCTGCCAGCTATCCATCGGTGAAGCCATGTCCAAGAGACAACAGTATGCGCCCACTCATCCAACGGTGCAGAAGCTGAATGTGCTCCTGTCCAAGTTGCTGGTGCTGCAGTCCCTCCATTTTCAAGTGGTGGACTCTGCACCTTTCAGAGAACTGATGGCTTGTGCAGAGTCCCAAGCCATCATTTCTTTGCGAAAAAGGCAGTACCAGCCCTACACAATTTTGTGGAGCAGAAGGTGGGCCAGTCCTTGAGCCTGTCGGTGTGTACCAAAGTGCACAGCAGTGCCGACGTGTTGAGCTGTAACTACGGTCATGGACAATACATGTCCTTTACAGCCCATTGGGTGAATGTGGTTCCTGTACAGCCACAACAGCAACTTAGACAGGTCACGCCTCTTCTACCTCCACACTCTCAGGGCGTTGGTCCTGTGACAGTGTGCAACTCCACCTCCTCATCCTCCACCGTGTCCTCAGTTTCCACTGCACGGAAGAGTCTCAGTGCCCCTCCAGCATACCATGTGTGCAGGGCACGGCGGTGTCATGCTGTTCTTCACATGGTTTGCCTTGGCGAATGGAGTCACACAGGGGAGGAACTGCTAAAAGTCATTCATCAAGAAATAGACTCATGGCTTACTCCATGAAAACTGGAAATGGGAACCATGGTGACCGACAACAGGAAGAACATCTTGTCTGCGCTGCGACAAGGAAACCTGAGACATACGCCCTGCATGTTGACATGTGTTCCCCCCATATACAAGACATCCTAACAATGGAAACGAAACTTTGCATGCACCTTAGCCACTTGTACACCGCAAAGCACACCCTCCTTGAGCTGCATCGTCAGAATGGCATCCCCCAACACAGTCTGATTTGCGACGTTTCCACACTTTGGTATTCCACCCCTCCATATGTTGGACCGACTATACGAACAGAGAAAACCCATCACCGATTTCTTGATGATCCAAGGGGATAGGGGGACTCCCCTGTGTAACTTCAATGTCAACCAGTGGCAGCTCATACGTGACACCTGCCGTTTGCTCAGGCCCTTTGAGGAAGCCACATTATTAGTCAGTCGCTAGGATTACGGGATGAACAACGTCATTCCCCTGCTTCATTTACTAGGACACGTGTTTGAAACAATGGCTGGTCAGGGCACTGGAGACGTTGCGCCTACATCTCACGACCACAAGAGCCCTGTGGGGGCTGAACTGGAGGAGGTGGGGAGGGGCACAGTGGAGCACAGTTTAGGTTTCGCAAGATGGGTGGTTTTTCTAGTCATCTGACAGGAGAGGAGGAGGAGCTAGAGGGTTATGAGGAAGGTGAGACAGAGGACCCAGAAACACTGAGGTGGTATGCAGTGGAGATGGAGGCAGGGGAGTCCCTCTGAGTCACTTGCACAAATGGCATTATGCATGCTTACTTGCTTGCGTAATGACCACCGAATTGTCACCATTTGGCAGCGGGATGACTTCTGGCTCTCCACCTGGAGCCTCACTACCGGCACAAAATGGGGGCCTTTTTTACACCCACTGAGAGGGTGGACAAACGGACCTACTACAGAGACAACCTACGTAGTCAGTTGGCCGATGCCTATCTGCGCCATCGTCCATCCTCTCGCAGGTCCGACTCGGGGGGGGGGGGGGGGTGTCCCTCTGCACTCCCCTCCACTGCCATGGCTGCTGGGGAGAGGTGGGGTGGGAGGAGCAGTACCAGCTCCATCAATAGTCTGAGTCTACAGTCGATGATGAGTATCTTTCTTCACCCGTATAGTGAAGCAACTATTCAGCAGCAGGTAGACCTGGAGCAGGACCTGAACCAGTAGGGGGTGGCATACCTTGACATGACCATGCCAACACACCTTGAAGATCCGCTGGACTTCTGGGCAGCCAAACTTGATTTGTGGCTGCTACTAGCAGAGTTTACCCTGGAAAAGCTGTCCTACCTGGCCAGTAGTGTGCCATCAGAGTGGGTTTTTAGTGCAGCGGGGGCCATAGTAACCCCAAGGAGAACTTGTCTGTCCACATAAAATGTGGAGAGACTGACCTTTGTGAAGATGAATCAGGCATGGATCAGCCAGGATTTCTACCCACCAATGCCTGATGCATCTGAGTAGATTGACCATGGTGCCACACCAACACTTCACAAATATGGATAGTGCTAAACATATTTAAGGTGCTGCTCCCCAGTTACAGACATTCCTTGGCATCAGACTACAAGGAAGTATTGAGGATATGCATTAGCTAAAACTTAACTTTTCTTAGGATAAAATATATGGACCTCAATTATTTTTTAAATCAAACAAATGGAAAGGTGTGCCAATAACACCATGTGCCACCTACACCAAGTATTGATGTGATGCAAAGACCTCTAAAAGGTGGAAGGGAACAAAGTATGGTCCATTGTAGCCGGTGGGGGTAAAAACTTCCCCTGTAAGGCTCTACTCTCGCATTATTAATTCCCTTTTTGGCAAGTGTTACTCGCCCTAAAAAAGGCAGCCCCACACAGGAACCTCTCCCTATTTCCCCCTACAAACACCGCCATTTCTCAGGGTTTTTAGGTGGAAATAAAGATAGTTTCCTGTGTAGGGCCACCATTTTTAGTGTGAGTAACACTTGCCAAGAAGGGAATTAATAGGGCGAGAGTAGGGCCTTACAGGGGAAGTTTTTACCCCCACCTGCTACAATGGACAATGCATTTTTTGCTTCCACCTTTTTGAGGAAAGTGTTACTCGTCTTAAAAAGGGTGGCCCACTCAGGTACCAATCCCTATTTCCACCTAAAAACCCTGGGAATTGGCAGTGTATGTAGGTGGAAATAGGGAGAGGTTCCTGTGTGGGGCCACCCTTTTTAGGCTGAGTAACACTTGCCAAGAAGGGAATTAATAATGCGAGAGTAGGGCCTTACAGGGGAAGTTTTTAACCCCACCGGTTACAATGTACCATACGTTGTTCTCTTCCACCTTTTAGAGTTCTTTGCATCACATCAATACTTGGTGGTGTAGGTTTTTTGCACACCTTTCCTTTTATTTGATTAAAAAAAAAAAAAAAAACATTTTGGGTCCATATATGTTATCCTAAGCATATTATTAAAAGTTAAATGGGCACTGTCATGAAAAATTATTTTTGATATGTTGTACTTAAGTACTACAACATATCTCTAATATACTTTTATAAAAAAAAAAATGCTATTAAAACATTTTAAAAGCTATTTGAAATTCGGACACTAGGGGTCGCCCTCCTAGTGGCCGAATGCAGTGCGGAGTGACGTCACTGCAAAATTCCGACTGATTCCGGCAGGGCATCAGTCGAAATTTTGCGCAGGCGCAGTAACATTCAGGGCTGCGCATCGGCTCCCCACACTCGCCGACGGCCCTGCTGCAAGGTGCAGGGGGGGGGCTGCTGCAAGGTATGGTGGGCGCGGGGGGGCTGCTGCAAGGTGCGGGGGGGCTTCTGCAAGGTACGGGGAGCGCGGGTGTTTGGGTGTTACTCACCGAGCGGCAGGAAGAGGCTCCCCCGCACCCGTCCCTCTCGCATCGGCTCCCGGCTCACTCCATCCCCCATGAAGCTCCTGTCCTGGGTGCCTCCAGTTGTTTTACCACTACAACTCCCAGCATGCCCTGACAGCCAATAGATGTCTAAGGGTGGAAGTTGGCCCCCCCAGCAGGCATCAGTGACGTGGTGCCTGCTGGGGAAGTCTGCCTGGTAGTGAGCACACTACCAGGCAGACTAAATGCCATTTTTAAAATAGTAAAAAAAAAAAAAGGCAGGGAAGGTGTTAGGGATAGAAGGGCAATAGGCAGGGACAGAAAAAAAAAAACACATGATGGTGGGAGCTACCCTTTAAGTTTTATGTAATGCATATCCACAATACTTACTTGTGTACACTAACACTTTTACAAAAGCAACCGTTTTCTTCTGCCTACCTGTCTCAGCTACTATTCTAATTCTGCCACCCGCCTGATGCCACACATCTGATGCCAAGTTCTCCTTTTTTCACCCACCTTCGTTACCGGGTACTAGTATTGCCACCCACCACACCACTCTGTGGCCGGGTCACTTTCAGGAGTCCTGATGCTGCTGCTGCCACCTCCAGGCTGTCTCATTCTGCCACCACATGTTCTCCTCATGCTGATGCCAGCACCAAGCTGTCTCATACTTCCACCACATGTTCTCCTCATGCTGCTGCCATCTCCAGGGTGTGTCATTCAGGCACTATATGTTCTCCTCATGCTGCCTTAAACTCCAGGCTGTGTCATATGCTGCCGCCAACTGTTCTCCTCATGCTGATGCCAGTGCCAAGCTGTCTCATACTTCCACCATATGTTCTCCTCATGCTGCTGCCATCTCCAGGGTGTTTCATTCAGGCACTTTATGTTCTCCTCATGCTGCCGCAAACTCCAGGCTGTGTCATTCATTCACTATATGCTGCCGCCAACTCCAGGCTGTGTCATTCAGCCTCTATATGTTCTCTTCATGCTTCCGCCACCTCCAGGCTGTGTCATTCAACCACTATATTGTCTCCTCATGCTTCCGCCACCTCTAGGCTTTGTCAATCAGCCACTATATGTTCTCCTCATGCTGCCGCAAACTCCAGGCTGTCTCATTCAGCGGCTATATGTTGCCCCCAACTCCAGGCTGTATCATTCAGCCACTATGTGGTCTCCTTCTGCTGCAGCCAACTCTAGGCTTTGTCATTCAGCCGCTATATGTTCTCCTCATGCTGCCGCCACCTCCACGCTGTGTCATTGAGCCACTATATGGTCTCCTCATGCTACTGCCACCTGCACGCTGTGTCCTTCAGCCACTATATGGTCTCTTCATACTGATGCCACCTCCAGGCTCTGTCATTGTGCCACTCTGCTACAGTGATTCTAAAAGCAACACCTTTGATCTGCATGTCATACTGAATAACAGTATTATTTCACTAACCCATCACACACCCTATGCGTGTTACAGCAAGGCAAAGTGTTCTACACCCCTATTGAGGCTCTCTGTAGTTCTGAAATATCTGTTTTTAATAGTGATTCGCCGCAAATAAATTCGGAGCGAAACACATTTTGGGGGGAAATTCGGCGAATTGGCCGAATCAAATTTTTCACAAATTCGCTCATCCCTAATAGACTAGTTCAGACTAGGTTTGGATGTGTTCCATGTGAAAAGAATAGATGCTTATGCTGTGATCTTATGTCCACTCCAGTTACTAGTTTTACATCTATACAGACTAAAAGAACATTCCCAATTAAAGGTTTATTTACAGTACATGGGTCGCACTGTCCAAACAGTGTGGGCACGTATGAATAAACACAGATTTAATATCAAACATAAATTCTTACTTCATAGCATGTCCCAACATTTCTCTGACACATCAGAGTTGTCTGAAGTCCCTGAGATTGACAATTCTTGAATCAATTCCTCCAGAGGTCTGTAATACATACCAACGCCTTATAAACCGGGAGTCATTCTGGAGACATAAACTGGGAACTTTGTCTCCCTAGGGTTTAAATGAGACAATGGAAAATGTTTAACATTTGTGTGTCCCTTTTTTATGCACCTGCATATGTACATGCATTTGGGTTAGTTTATGCATATTCTTAGCATAACTGACTATTTATATTATTTATTTCATTTTGATTATTACATGTCTTTTGAAAATGGCGGCATATGATAAGTATGCTGCTATATAATATGTAAGGTCATGTTTTTGATTATAGACTATACAATGCTATGTTTTAGGCTGTTTTTTGGTATATGATTCTAAATAATACAACATCAGGCAGATTTGGAGGCTGTCAGACATTTTTTAACGAAAGGAGACATTTTATCTGAACAGATTGATTTTATTTTAGATTTCATCAATTTTATCTTGACACATCATTTTATTTTGAGGGAGATTTCTATTTGCATCTGACGGGCACCGCCATGGGCACAAGATATGCACCTAGTTATGCCAACTGTCACGAAACGACACGAGCCGGTGGTAGTGGTTATCTATAAAATCACTATTTGTCTACACTAGACCAAAAATTATTATAAAAAAGCCCTCTTTAAAGGTATCGCTGCCACCACCTGTCAATTTCAAGCCGACAGGAAGCTATGAATCCAGTCTGGATATACTACAATTCCCAAATATAATCAACTATCCGCAGTAGTTTATACAAAAGGGAAAAAGATTAATCCAAATCTATAATGTAGCCGAACAGGTAAGTAAATTCAATACTATAACTTAGCTCTCTTCAAGGACAATATGCATCCGTTTTACCAGACATAAGGCGGGACTTAATAAATGAATGATTTATTATGGAAGAAAAATATTCAAGTACATATAAAAACAGATATTAACAAGACAAAGTTTCACCACACAGAAAATAAAAATAAATGGGAAAAACTAGAATCCTTACTAACAAAAAGTTACAGAGTTCTATTTCATGGGGTCTGGTAGGAAATGGCATCTGGCAACCAAAATTAGATCTTTTCCCACATGCAAGCGCACCATAGCTTCCCCCCCCCATGTCTGTAGTTTTATACCCTGCTATGGACATGTGATCCCTCTATGTTCAGCCCCTGGGTGGGAAAAGGAGGAGAGATAGATGTTGCCACTTCCTTATGATATCGTTATGCCCAAAGAATAGGAAATGTCCTCTATCTTCTATCATGGGCCAGGCACCCACATACTTTTCTTATATTTGGGTTCTCCATCAAATCCTCTTTCTATGGGTACCTGACCTAACCCCCTTATTGTGTATGATTAACCCAGTGCATACAGTTCGGGTAGGGATCAATACATAAGGGTCATGTGAGGACTCATTTTAAAGGTAGTATGATAGAGACTCTAACCGTATAAGATAGGGGCTGCAGACATAATTCCCTGACTCCCATATTTAATATTGGAAGACATGGCATTTTCACAGGGGGCTACTTTCCATACCTCTCTTATTGAAACCAGGTCTTAGAGTCTATTTGACTAGTGGAGGTGTCAAATTTACCATCCAGGCAAACAGTGTCCATTAATTGGTACAGTTATTTTAATTGCCCCCCAACTGGCCACTGGATGCAATAGCTTAGACTGTCATCTCCGGGTAGTTTGATCAAACAGGATGGATTCTTTGGAGTGGAATTAAAAGTTGTGCATACCAATGGAAATTTATGCAGGACATATATCACCAGTAATGAATGACAAGCAATCACAATGCAACATGGATACATATTTTAGCCATTGTAGATGACACCAACCTTTTCATGGCAGCTTGGGAGGACACTTGTATTACTCCCAGGATAGGCGCGGATCTCGTGCTCTGGCGATGTTATATTGATGATATTTTATTTATATGGAAGGGACCTAGGGATATTTGAGAGACTTTTAACCAAGATTTAAATACCAGTTCGCTAAATTTAAAGTTTACACCACACATCAGCACGGAATCTCTTGAATTTCTGGATCTTTTGGTATTTGTACGTCCACCCAAATTAATTTGCAGCACATACCAGAAACCTATATCTAAGAATGGTTTTATTCATTTTAACAGTTGCCATCTACCAAGGTGGCTCCTAATTGTACCTTTAAGCCAATACCGGAGACTTAAGAGAAATTGTATGTTAGGATCTGAATTTGAAAAAGAAGCTTGTTCTCTAAGAGACAAGTTTCTGGAAAAGGATGCCCAAAACCAATGCTCGATAAATCTATCATAAAAACACGAACACTGGAGAGAAGCTCCTTCTTTACTGATACCAACAGATCAAGATACAAAATGTATTATTCCGCTCAATAAAGAATATAAACAAGTGCAGAAAATTAAGAAAAACTGGCACCTATTAAAAAATGACAAAATAATAGGACAACAACTCCCTACCAATTCACCTATTGTCTATACTAAAGTACAGCATTTAAGCTTACAAGTAGCACCTACAGTTTAATATCCCCCTAATCCACCATCAAATTGGCTGCAAACAAAGGGTTTCCACAGATGTGGATCCTGTTTGGGTTGCAAAACTACCAATTTTCCCCCAAAAATAAGAGCTATCTTCTACATCTAATAACTTTATATTTAAAATATAAGAATGCCTGACCTGCCACAGTAAAGGTGTAATATACTTAGTGCAATGTAAATGGGGTAAGCAATATATTGGTCGCACTAAATGGCACTTTAAGACGCGTATTTCCGAACATATTTATAATATCAGAAAAGGCGTTAAGACACATCCCTTATCCCTTCATTTTAATGAATTTCACAAAAATGACCCGTCGGAGCTATATTAATATTTGTAGCACTACATACTGTTAGAAGATGTTGGAGAGGTAGTGATTTTATTACACGTATGTCACAAGCCGAAACAAGAAAAATTCTTGAGTTTGATTCACTAATTCCCAAGGGACTCAATGCCGAATTGGAGCTTTTTTGATTCCTCAAGGACATATGAGTCGGGTTTCTCCCCATGAACCGTCATCGGCAGGTCGTTACTGACCCGATGACGGAGCCTGGGGTCGACCCCGGCTCATACTTTACATCAATATGTGATTTCTGTATTCTTGTATTTTTGTATTAATATTTTTATATGCATTTTATATGTTCTTTTATGTATCTGTTCATATATATTTTTATGTTTATTTTTATATCTATTTCATGAGCGTGGTATGAGGGCCCGACGTCCACAGGTGGGGGTTATGGGTACATACCAACACCGTGCAGGACGTTTGACATTTGCTAGAGAACACCAAGATGGCAAATTTGCCACTGGCACCCTGTGCTCTTCACAGATGAAAGTAGGTTCTCACTGAGCATGTGACAGAGTCTGGAGATGCTGTGGAGAATGTTCTGCTGCCTGCAACATCCTTCAGTATGACCGGTTTGGCGGTGTGTCAGTTATGGTGTGGGGGGGGCATTTCTTTGGGGGGCCACACAGCCCTCCATGTGCTTGCCAGAGGTAGCCTGACTGCCATTAGGTACCAAGATGAGATCCTCCGACCCCTTGTGAGACCATATGCTGGTGCGGTTGGCCCTGGGTTCCTCCTAATGCAAGACAATGCTAGACCTCATGTGGCTGGAGTGTTTCAGCAGTTCCTGCAAGAGGAAGGCATTGATGTTATGGACTGGCCCGCCTGTTACCCAGACCTGAATCTGAATGAGCCCATCTGGGACATCCTGTCTTGCCTCATCCACCAACGCCACGTTGCACCACAGACTGTTCAGGAGTTGGCGGATGCTTTAGTCCAGCTCTGGGAGGACATCCCTCAAGAGACCATCCGCCACCTCATCAGGAGTATGCCCAGGCATTGTAGGGAGGTCATACGGGCACGTGGAGGCCACACACACTACTGAGCCTCATGTTGACCTGTTTTAAGGACATTACATCAAAGTTGGATCAGCCTGTAGTGTGGTTTTCCACTTAGATTTTGAGTGTGACTCCATATCCAGACCTCCATGGGTTGATAAATTTTATTTCTATTGATAATTTTTGTGTGATTTTGTTGTCAGCACATTCAACTATGTAAAGATGAAAATATTTCATATGATTAGTTCATTCAGGTCTAGGATGTGTTATCTTAGTGTTCCCTTTATTTTTCCGAACAGTGTAGGATATATTCAATGTGCAATATGTTAGTCTTATAAAGGTTTATGGCAATATATTTGTGACCATGTAGTAATTAATGTTTTTCTATGACAGGGTTAAAGGGGTACTCCGGCCCTAAGACATCTTATCCCCTATCCAAAGGATAGGGGATAAGAGGTCTGATTGTGGGGGTCCCGTCTCTGGGGACCCCCCCAATCTCTCATGCAGCACCCACCTGTCTCAGTTGCATGAAGTGATGATCACTCCTTGTCTGAAGACTCACGACCCCGGGACCGGAGTATCGCAACGCCACGACTCCGCCCCCTTGTGACCTCACGATACTCCGTCTTGGGGCCAGAGTACCACATAAACTCCATCCGGTATATAACCAGGTCTGTTTGACCCATGTGACATGCCTGATGAAGCTGCGCATGCGCAGCAAAAAGTGTTGCATGCTGGAACAATAAAGATACTCACCTGAAGGCTCTGTTGTCCTGCTCCTCTTGTTCTGATCAGCACCAGGAAATCCTTTCTTTTTCTGAAGGCCTCTTTTCTATATACCGATTCCGACAGGACGGCTGCAGATGGAACTTGTCTGATATGCGCTTTACATTGTTGTGTATGTTACACAACCAACTTTGGTAAGCGGCTGTCTTCCTTTTCCCTTTGGGATTGCTTGGATTGCTGCACATGAGAGCGCCTTCTCTCCTTTCTTTCTTCTCAGATTATCGTCAGATGTCAGCTGCTGATAGCAGCGGGGATTTGCCAGTTATGATGCAGACCCAACCAGCAGACCTGCGTCATGTTCCCCTCACCCGTCCCATGACGTACTGGTACATCATGGGTCGGGAAAAGGTTAAAATCTTCTTAGGGCGGCAATTTGCTGCCCCTATGAAGGTGCCGCCTGGGTCCAACGGACCCAGCGGGACCCATTGTAGGGCCAGCCCTGGTACCAGGACACAAGGGCGTACTTGTAAAATAGAAGGTTAAATAGAAGTAATTTACAAATCTGTTTAACTTTTTAGAACTAGTTGATTTTAACAAAATTGTTTTCTACCCGTGTACCCCTGTAAGCATAATCACTGTATAAATGTTATACTACCTTCTAATATACACTCACTGACCACTTTATTAGGTACATATCTGTGTGATCTTCAACTGCTGTAGCCATTTTGCTTCAAGGTTCAACATGTGCATTCAGAGATTTTGTGTATTCTGCATACCTTGGTTGTACCAAGTTGTTATTTGAGTTACTGTTGTCTTAAACCAGTCTGCCCATTTTCATTTAACCTCTGACATCAATAAGGCATTTTTTGTTTACACATCTACTGCTCACTACTGTTCTTTTTCAGACTGTTCTCTGTAAACCTTAGAGATGGTTGTGCATGAAAATCCCCTTTGATCAGCAGTTTCTGAAATACTCAGACTAGCCGTCTGGCACCAACAACCACGCCACTTTCAAAATCACTTAAATTTATTTTCTTCCCAATTCTGATGCTCAGTTCTGATGCAAGTTGTCTTGGCCATGTCTACATGCAAACGTCTTCCATATGATTAACTGATTAGCTATTTGTGTTAACAAGCAATCAAACAGGTGTACCTAATAAAGTGGCCCATGAGTGTATTTTATTCTCACTATTTTACAAGACATCAGTTTGCTGTGAGGGAATGTGAAGACTCTTGTTTATATTCACAAGCTACAACTTTGTACGTAACTAGCTAGTTCTGTACTTAACTGACACATGGATACAACAGTGAAATAAATACTTTAGCAGCTGCACAAATGTCTGGTCGTTTATTACAGTGTTCCATTCTGAAGTCCCACACACTTCCAAAGTCTAAAGATTACGAGAAGGGAGGGAAAGACTATGCTTCACTGATAAAACACCCACTGAGCTCAAAACATGAAGTTTCACATGAAGACATGTTACAAGCAAATCTTGATTTAAAAAAAAAAAAAAAAAAAAAGAGGAAGTAAAGCAAAAATCAACCAACATCACACAACTTGAACATTTTTGGCTAGAACCCTTAAATTCCACTGAGAACAATGGAATCAGCATCAGTATCCCTTCAGTGCTTTACTACCATACCCTAGGGAAACTGAGCTGGATTGCTGGACAAGTGGGAAAGGGGCCTTAGAAAAGGTTCTGTGAAGGTAATGTGTAACTGGTATGTTCTTTTTTTGTAACTGAGTGCCCTGTGGTGAAATGCACAAACAGCTGTGTATGTGTCATTATTTCTTACATACATATTCCATCATTTAGCTAGCGGGTCTTGTCATATGTAATGCCTTAGTGTTCTTTTTCAACACAACTTTTATTTTTTCCTAGGCGTGCTATTTTGGAAAGTGAAGGAAACATTAAAGTAATAACTATCGTGCGTCTAGTTACACATTGCTTTATTCAGGAATATTATAAGGACAATGCAAAGGTAATGTAAATATAGCACTCTATGTGTTTATTAATGCTGCTTATTTATAAAAAAAAATCACCCTTTCATCCTGTTTTACATTAACTGTAAAGGGTTAACACTATATGACCAGATAATCTTTGTCTTGTTCTACCTAAACAACCCTGGCATATCATGTAGCACAATATCTATGTATAGAGGGAAATAAAACTAATGTAGGAAGAATACATGATAGCTCATAATTCTATTTTCTAATTATGAAATACAGTCTATGTACTTCATGCAGTGTTTGGTGTACATATGACATCATGCATTTCCTAGCAGTCTACCATTTCACTTCATGCTTTGGTGTTTGGTAGAGATTGACAAAACCCACTCTGCAATACACTCGTTTTTATCTTATTTTGTAAATTTAAAAACACTGTGAAAACCTATCTTACCTATAGTGATTAGTAAATAGCTGAAAAGGTGCCAATCCTTAATCAGCTTGAGGCTACAAACAGGCTATGCATTTCATGCTGACACATAGCGAGAACTCTTTAAGGTTGGGGTGGAGAACATTTGTTCTGCCATTTGAATATTTATGCAATCATTCACCGGCCATATAAAATCATCAATCTTAAAATTAGCCAGCTGTATTTGGTGAAACATTTAATTAACTCACCCTTATGTAATGGCTGCCTTCTCCCTTTTCTGTGCTACAGGCAGCTTCTTCCTGCAGCCACAAAATGCAAGGAGCATCTCTACCTTTGATGATGTTACTCAGACATTACTGGTCTCTAATGGCAGCAGGCATGACAGTGCCTGTGGCCCAGAGGAAATGAAGCCTAGGGTGTGCTAGGCCACCTGTGGCGGCTCTACTTCACAAGCGTTCTAGTGTATCCTGTCCCCATCTTCCCCACTGGAATGCTGCGGCACTCCAGTTGAATGCCATTGTCGGGTCGGAAAAAATGATGTCATTGGCCAGATATCCCCACCCCTGCTTTAAGGGGTATTCCCATCTCAGATTTTTATCCTCTATCTATAGGATAAGGAATAACAAGATAGTTGGTGGGTGTCTGAGCGCTGGGTCCCTACTGATTGCGGAAATTGGACAGAATTATCCCTGGAACATATGGAGTGGTCACACTTACTGCCTATTGCCTTACTGCCTAGAGAAAGCTGGTGTTTCAGTAAAATGTTGGGTAGCAGCGTGTGTTTTTTGAAAACACTGCTCTGTCTCACTATTCAGGGCATTTAGTACTGACGCATACTACACTGGCTAGATACATGCTTAAGAATGCGCCTGCTACCCCTAAAACACGGTCACTAACTAGGAAAACTGTGCCGTTTGTATGTTTAAGGGTGAGGACGTCTGCACTGCGGATTCGGTTTGTTAACAGATTGGATTTGGTTTGCAGTACTAGCCATACCTGTCTGTGTTATAACTTGCTGCTAAACTAATTATGCATGACAGACAATATCTCACTGTTGTAATAGTTGGAAGCAAGTCCAGAGGTTTTAACATTGAAGAGAGGAACTTAATGCATTTTCCTCCTATTTCATTATTGTACTATACCTATTTAATTCATAGTAAGGTGGAGTCGCCCCATGTAGTGCTATACATAGAGACAGTCCTGTGTAGTAGTTGTCTTTTTACACAGGTATCAACAACACATTTTGTATGGAACATATCTGTCTGGCCGTGGGGTAGCAGAGTGTACTACCATTATTCTGTAAACTGGGAGGTTACTACTAACATTGTGACCCAGATTGTTTTGTTTGAGTTACCACTAATTGTGGTACAGTACAGTATTATTACAGCACAAGTCACTTCATATGTTACCCTCCTGTCTTCATGGTATGACCCTATTGAAACTATGAGAAGACAGAGCAGTGGAGTTTTAAAATACTTTATAGAGTACAATTTTTTGGTTGATTAATATTGGACAAGTTTTACTTTTAGAGGAATTTCTCTGCTATTTTCCCTCTGACACTGGGAAATTGGTCCCTTAGACTTAACATGACAGCACCTATCACTCCATTCCGTCTCTATGGGGCCACCATATGTTTCCAGGTGCTAAACTCAGGAAAAGTTGGTGGCCCCAAAGAGAATGAATGGAATGGTGGCTGTGTACGCAGTGCGTTCCAATTTTTTCCCCATTCTAGGAATCTGTCCCCCACTTATAAGCTTGTTATTCCTTATCTCATGATTATTGAATAACAAGTTAAGATGGGAATACCCCTTTAAGCACTCATTAATCTGGTGATCACTGGGACTGTCTGGCCCTAAAATCTATGTTGATCAGCCGCACATCTTCCAGCAAGGGAAGGGCCACATGATTGATTCAGCTATCTTTTGCATGTGCCTGGCCACAAAACTATTGAGTCTTGTAAAAGGATTATTCAATAAGCGTTGAGCTGCTGAACCCATTAGTTACTCCTATAGCCAAAATAAATATGAGTCCCTCAAACACTGCACCAAAATCTACAAGCAAAGAGACATTAAAACAAATGCTAAACACAAAATGATTCTAAGTACATGGTACAGAGAAGTGTACGCAATTTCACTTGTCATCACTACTGTTTTCACTTGTGCATTAACTTCCTAATATGAAATATTAAAGGGTTTATCCAGGATCAGAAAAACAGAGCTAACCCTTCAAAAAAAAAAAAAAAAAAAAAAAACATCACAGCGCCTGTCCTGAGATTGTGTGTGATATTACAACTCAGTTCCATTGAAGTGAATGGAGAACATTTGTAATACCATGGACAACCTGAGCACAGGTGCAGTTTTTGGAATTTACTCTGTTTTTCTATTCCTGTATAACTTCTTTAAGTACAGAGTTGCAGTGATATCAACATTTGTTTTATCCCCCAGGCATTTGCTTCTTTTTGTGTGCTGATTGGCCATATTAAGTTAGAATATGTACTATGTGTGTAATATCTTCTGTCAATCGAAAGCTTGATTGCTGTAACCTCAGGTACATTGGTTCTTACTCTGAACTTACAGATGTCTACAAGTACAGCAGATTAAACCTGTGTGCGTGGTAGAAATGTATGCATCCTCAAAACACAAGTGTACTTTTTGAAATAGATTAAAGTCAATAAACAAATATTTATTCCCTCCAAATGTTCTGTCATTAACCCCTTAAGGACTGAGGTGTTTTCGGTTTTTGCACTTTCGTTTTTTCCTCCTCACCTTTAAAAAATCATAACCCTTTAAATTTTGCACCTAAAAATCCATACGATGGCTTATTTTTTGCGCCACCAATTCTACTTTGCAGTGACAGCAGTCATTTTACCCAAAAATCTACAGCGAAACGGAAAAAAAAATCATTGTGCGACGAAATTGAAGAAAAAACGCCATCTTGTAATTTTGGGGGCTTCCGCTTCTATGCAGTACATTTTTCAGTAAAAATGACACTTGATTTTTATTCTGTAGGTCCATACGATTAAAATGAAACCCTACTTATATAGGTTTGATTTTGTCTTACTTCTGGAAAAAATCATAACTACATGCACGGAAATTTATACGTTTAAAATTGTTATCTTCTGACCCCTATAACTTTTTTATTTTTCTGCGTATGGGTCGGTATGAGGGCTCATTTTTTGCGCCATGATCTGACGTTTTTAGCGGTCTAATTTTTGTATTGATCAGACTTTTTGATTGATTTTTTCATGATATAAAAAGCGACTAAAAATACGTTATTTTGGACTTTGGAATTTTTTGGCGCGTACGCCATTGACCGAGCGGTTTAATTAAATATATATTTTTATAGTTCGGACATTTACGCATGCGGCGATACCACATATGTTTATTTTTATTTACACAGGTTTTTTTTTATGGGAAAAGGGGGGTGATTTGAACTTTTATTAGGGATGGGGTTAAATGACCTTTGTTAACTTTTTTTTCACTTATTTTTTTGCAGTGCTATAGCTCCCATAGGGACCTATAACACTGCACACACTGATCTCTTATGCTGATCCCTGCAGAGCCATAGCTCTGCACGGATCAGCGAGATAGGGGCTCGATTGCTCAAGCCTGTAGTTCAGGATTGGAACAATCAAACCCCGATCGGACGCCGTGGACACAGGTAAGGAGACCTCCGCCTGCGTCCCAGCTGATCGGAACATCGCGATTTTATCGCGATGTCCCGATCAGCCCGACTGAGCTGCCGGGAAGCATTTACTTTCGTTTTCAGACTCGGCGGTCAACTTTGATCGCCGAGTCTGAAGGGTTGACAGCGCGCGGCACAACGATCGGTGCCGCACGCTGTTAGCCCAGGGTCCCGGCTATGATTAGCAGCCGGGACCGACTCGGTGTGATGCGGGGTTACGGAGTGACCCCATTTTTAACACCGGGAGCGGGCTCAGGACGTACAGGTACATCCTAAGTCCTTAAGGGGTTAAACTGTAGTTTTATCAAGTTGTTTAAAGAGAAGCTGTCACGTTGTAAATGCAGCCCAATCTGCAGGCATGAGGAGCAGATTGATATGTTATAGTTTTGTGAGAAAAGTTTCAGGATAACTTGTCATTTTTATTTAAATCTCTGCTCATTCTGGGCTAAATAGTTTTGTGGGCGGTCCGTGATTGACAGCTCTCTGTATGCACACATATACACAGGACCATTAGCCTATTTATTATTAAAGGGGTACTCCACTGGAAAACATTTACTTTTAAATCAACTGAAGCCAGAAAGTTCCTAGTTCCTCTGTAGTATACAGCAAGGATTGGGATTTTTTAATAGAAGTAATTTAGATTTGTGAATTACTTCTATAAAATAATCACAATCCTTGCTGTATACTATAGAGGAAGTTCTTTTCTTTTTGAATTTCCTTTCTGTCTGACAACATGCTCTCTGCTGATACCTCTGTCCATTTTAGGAATTGTCCAGAGTAGGAGATAAATCCCCATAGTAAACCTATCCTGCTCTGGACAGTTGCTGTGAATCTATATATATATATAAAACTCAACGTGTGTGTGTGTGTATGTATGTGTGTGTGTGTGTGTATGTATGTATGTGTGTATGTTCCAGCATCACGTCCAAACGGCTGAAGATATTAACATGAAACTTGCCACACATGTTACTTATATGTCAACAACAAACATAGGATAGGTGATTTAACCCTTACCCACCCCCATTTGCCAGGGGCAGGGTTTATGTTTAAAGTCCCATACAAGTCAATGGGAAATATATGTTACTGCATAACTTCCAAACAACTGGAGATATTTCCATAATACTTGGTCACATGTTACTTATATGTCCTCTTAAAATATAGGATAGTTAATTTAACCCTTAACTACCCCCATTTGTGAGGGTCAGGGCTTTTGTTTAAAGTCCCATGCAAATCAATGGGAAATGTATGTTCCCCCATAACTTCCGTAAAGCTGGAGATATTTCAATACCTGGTACACATATTACGGGGCGGGATAGGAGGACGGGATAGGAGGTCGCGATAGGAGGTTGGGATAGGAGGTCGAAATATGAGGTTGCGATAGATGGACGGGATAGGAGATTGGGATAGGAGATTGGAATAGGAGGTCGAGATAGGAGCAGGGGATATGAGGATGGGATAGGAGGTCAGGATAGGAGGTTGGGGTAGATGGATTGGATAGGAGGACGGGATAGGAGGTAGGGATTGGAGGTCGGGAGGGGAGGTCTGGATAGGAGGTCGAGATAGGAGGTCGAGATAAGGATAGGAGGTAGGGATAGGAGGTCGAGAGGATGACGCGATAGGAGGTCGAGATAGGAGGTCGGGATAGGAGGACGAGATAGGAGGTCGGGATAGGAGGTCAAAATAGGAGGACGGGATTGGAGATCAGGATTGGAGGTCGAGATAGGAGGACGGGATAGGAGGTCGGGATAGGAGGTCGGGATAGGAGGACGGGATAGGAGGACAGGATAGTTGGTTGGGATATGACAACAATATATGAGGATGGGATATGAAGTCAAAAGCTTCCTCTTTTGTTTATTTTCCTTCCCAACAAGGATTAGGAAGGAAAAACCGGGCAACGCTGGGAACTCAGCTAGTCTATATATATAAAACTCAACGTGTGTGTGTGTGTGTGTGTGTGTGTGTATATGTTCCACAAAAACTTCCAAATGGCTAAAGATATTAACATGAAACTTGGCACACATGTTCCTTATATGTCAACAACAAACATAGGATAAGTGATTTAACCCTTACTCACCCCCATTTGCCAGGGGCGGGGTTTATGTTTAAAGTCCTATACAAGTCTATGGAAAATATATGATACTGCATAACTTCCAAACGGCTGGAGATATTTCGATAATACTTGGTCACATGTTACTTATATGTCCACTTAAAATATAGGATAGTTAATTTAACCCTTAACTACGTCCATTTGTGAGGGTCAGGGTTTTTGTTTAAAGTCCCATGCAAATCATTGGGAAATGTATGTTCTCACATAACTTCTGTATGGCTGGAGATATTTCAATACCTGGTACACATATTACAGGTCGAGATATGAGGACGGGATGGGAGGTCGGATAGGTGGTCGAGACAGGAGGACGGGGTAGGAGGTCGAGACAGGAGGTCTGGATAGGAGGTCGATACAGGAGGTCGGGATAGGAGGTCGAGATAAGCGCATGGGATAGGAGGATGGGAAAGGAGGACGGGATAGGAGGTCGAGTAGGAGGATGGGATAGGAGGTCAAGATAGGAGGATGGGATAGGAGGATGGCATAGGAGGTCAGGATAGGAGGACGGGATAGGAGGTCGAGACAGGAAGTTCGGGATAGGAGGTCGAGACAGGAGGTCGAGACAGGAGGTCGGGTTAGGAGGTCGAGACAGGAGGTCGGGATATGAGGTTGAGACAGAAGGTCGGGATAGGAGGACGGGCTAGGAGGTCAGAATAGGAGGTCGAGACAGGAGGTCGGGTTAGGAGGTCGAGATATGAGGTATAGACAGGAGGTCGGGATAGGAGGTCGGGACAGGAGGTCGGGATATGAGGTATAGACAGGAGGTCGGGATAGGAGGACGGGATAGGAGGTTGGGATAGGAGGTCAAGACAGGAGGTCGAGATAGGAGGATGGGATAGGAGGACAGGATAGGAGGTCGAGATAGGAGGATGGGATAGGAGGTCGAGATAGGGGATGGGATAGGAGGTCGAGATAGGAGGACGGGATAGGAGGTCGGGATGGGATAGGAGGTCAGGATAGGAGGACGAGATAGGAGGTCGGGATAGGAGATCAAGATAGGAGGTCGGGATAGGAGTATGGGATAGGAGGTTGAGATAGGAGGTCAGGGTATGAGGACGGGATATGGGGTTGGGATATGACAACAATATATGGGGATGGGATTTGAAGTAAAAAGCTTCCTTCTTTGTTGATTTTCCTCCCCAACAAGGACGAGGAAGGAAAAAACGGGCAACTCCAGGTACTCAGCTAGTCTATATATATAAAACTCAACGTGTGTGTGTGTGTGTGTGTGTGTGTATGTATGTATGTTCCACAAAAACTTCCAAACGGCTAAAGATATTAACATGAAACTTGGCACACGTTACTTATATGTCAACAACAAACATAGGATAGGTGATTTAACCCTTACTCGCCCCCATTTGCCAGGGGCGGGGCTTATGTTTAAAGTCCCATACAAGTCAATGGGAAGTATATGTTACTGCATAACTTCCAAACGTCTGGAAATATTTCGATAATACTTGGGCACATGTTACTTATATGTACACTTAAAATATGGGATAGTTAATATAACCCTTAACTACCCCATTTGTGAGTGTCTGGGTTTTTGTTTAAAGTCCCATGCAAATCAATGGGAAATGTATGTTCCCACATAACTTCTGTACGTCTGGAGATATTTCAATACCTGGTACACATATTACAGGTCGGGATATGAGGATGGGATGGGAGGTCGAGATAGGAGGAGGGGATGGTCGGGATAGGAGGTGGAGATAGGAGGTCGGGATAGGTGGTCGGGATAGGAGGCTGAGATAGGATGACGGGATAGGAAGTTGAGATAGGAGGACGGGATAGGAGGTCGGGATAAGAGGTGGAGATAGGAGAACGGGATTGGGGGTTGAGATAGGAGGACGGGATAGGAGGACGAGAAAGGAGGACGGGATAGGAAGTTGAGATAGGAGGACGGGATAGGAGATCGGGATAAGAGGTGGAGATAGGAGAACGGGATTGGGGGTTGAGATAGGAGGATGGGATAGAAGGACGGGATTGGAGGTCGAGAAAGGAGGTCGAGATAGGAGGATGGGATAGGAGGTCGAGATAATAGGTCGGGATAGGACGACGGGATAGGAGGACGGGATAGGAGGTCGGGATAGGAGGACGGGATAGGAGGTCGGGATAGGAGGACGGGGTATGAGGACGGGATATGGGGTTGGGATATGACAACAATATATGGGGATGGGATTTGAAGTCAAAAGCTTCCTCCTTTGTTTATTTTCCTTCCCAACAAGGATGAGTAAGGAAAAACTGGGCAACGCCGGGTACTCAGCTAGTCTATATATATATATATATATATATATATATATATATATATATATATATATAAAACTAAACGTGTGTGTGTATGTATGTATGTTCCACAAAAACTTCCAAACGGCTAAAGATATTAACATGAAACTTGGCACACATGTTGCTTATATGTCAACAACAAACATAGGATAGGTGATTTAACCCTTACTCACCCCCATTTGCCAGGGGCGGGGATTATATTTAAAGTCCTATACAAGTCTATGGAAAATATGTTACTGTATAACTTCCAAACTACTGGAGATATTTCGATAATTCTTGGTTACATGTTACTTATATGTCCACTTAAAATATAGGATAGTTAATTTAACTCTTAACTACCCCCATTTGTGAGGGTCAGGGTTTTCGTTTAAAGTCCCATGCAAATCTATGGGAAATGTATGTTCTCACATAACTTCTGTACGGCTGGAGATATTTCAATTCCTGGTACACATATTGCAGGTCGAGATATGAGGACGGGATGGGTGGTCGGGATAGGAGGTCGAGATAGGAGGACGGGATAGGAGGTTGAGATAAGAGGTCGGGATAGAAGGTCGGGATAAGAGGTGGAGATAGGAGGACGGGATAGGGGGTTGAGATAGGAGGACAGAATAGGAGGTCGGGATAGGAGGACGGGATAAGAGGTCGAGACAGGAGGACGGCATGGAAGGACGGGATAGGAGTTCAAGATAGGAGGTCGGGATAGAAGGTCTAGATAGGAGGATGGGATAGAAGGACGAGCTAGTAGGTCGGGATAGGAGGACGGGATAGGAGGATGGGATAGGAGGTCGGGATAGGAGGATGGGATAGGAGGTCGAGACAGGAGGACGGGATAGGAGGTCAAGACAGGAGGTCGAGATAGGAGGTCGGGATAGGAGGTCGGGATAGGAGGTCAAGATAGGAGGTCGGGATAGGGGGTCAGGCTATGGGGACGGGATATGACAACAATATATGGGGATCGGATTTGAAGTCAAAAGCTTCCTCCTTTGTTGATTTTCCTCCCCAACAAGGATGAGGAAGGAAAAACCGGGCAACGCCGGGTATTCAGCTAGTATACTCTAAAACAGAAAGAGGCAGAGCTTCCCATGGGATGGTATTGCTGGATTCTAGGTGTGTTTGTGTAGGAACAAAAACTAGCAAAACTGCTCACCTTTGGTAGTTGGTGTATGAGCCACAACTACTGTGTCCGTAGGTATCTAAGGAAGTGGTGCCGCTTTTCCTGGGTCGGTGTGGAGAGATTCCAGGCCGATGGGTATAATGGAAAGAGATGCAAGAAAAAAAACGGAATGATAGCGCAATCCACTCAGATGTTGGTTTGAAAAATAATTTTCTTTATTACAGCCAAATCATAATGTGTTTCGAGGCTTACACATGCATCTTCCTCAGGTAAAAACAGGCTTACTTACATGCAGAGTAAAAGGGTCTGTTTAAAAGGATTCTCTTTGCACCAAAAATCGTGAGGCCACACCCCCTGGGGGCGGGGCTACAGACATGACATCAGTTTTATGTTAGATGACTAAACATGCAATTAAAATCACGAAGCCACGCCCCTGGGGGAGGGGCTTCAGACCTGACATCAGTTTAATGTTAGATGACTAAACACGCATTTGAAATTGCGAGGTCTTTCCCCCTGGGGGTGGGGCTACAGACCTGACATCAATTTAATGTTAAATGACTAAACACACAATTAAAATCACGAGGCCACACCCCGTGGGGGCAGGACTACGGACCTGACATCAGTTTAATGTTAGATGACTAAACACGCATATAAAATAAACTTAAAACAGCATAATGAAGTCCAGTGGTTTTGGCATATAGATAGAACAGTATAAAAACAGGTTTTCTTAGTGACCATAAACACATGGTTATGTTGAGGAGCCGGTCCTGTTAGTTTGCTGGGTTCTGGCATGAGAAGCGCTAGTTGGTGCTCCTGTGTATGCGCCAACTTTGAGAAATACTAATGATGATGATTCTTGTGCTACGGTGGCCAGAGCTGGAACTGAAGACAGCTGCGCAAGATTCTAGTGATGACAGTTTAGATGTTGCACGGATGGTGATAGAAGCCATAGCTTGCGCTACAGAGCGAAGTTGTATGTGGGAAATGGGTGGAAAGCTGCCCAATAAGGGATGGATACGTGGGATAGTACATGATGATGGATGGGATAGGAATGATGGGTATGGTGCATATGGCACCATCATGTGGTTACAGGGGTGACCTGCGGTGTTGCACAGATAGACTGTGGGGGAGGGTATGTTGGGGGGGTTTAGGGCATGGTACATATGGTGATGGATGGTCCTGGATGGGGGGGGAGGGGAAGGTGGGCCCACCTGCAACTGTTTGTATAATGAAATAAATGGAACTGAAAATATATGAAAAAATAATAATAATAAAAAATAAAACATTAAATAAATAAATGGTCTCCTTATTTGGTGTATGTGTCACGTTTTTTGAAATAGTGATTTTGAGGAACTGGGTTAGTAGGGGATTTTGGTATGTATACACATGCATAAACGGTAGATGAAAATGGAAGAACATGTTGGATGGTGGTGCATCACCGGACTACGTCCATACATTCTTTGAGGCCTGCAGGTGACATCGTATTCAGTTTGTAGGTCCAATATGACTCCCTGTGTTCTAGTTTTTCAAATCTGTTGTGTGTATCGACCGGGATGCTTTCTATGGTTGTGATTTTGTATGCAGAAAAGTTATTGTTGTGTGATTCCTTTGCATGGCGTGAGATGCCGTGGAACATAAAGCCCTTTTGGACGTTGAACCGATGTTTGTTCATCCTTGATCTCAGTTGTTGTATGGTCTGTCCGACATATTGTAACTTGCATTCACATTCCAATAGGTAGATGACGTGTTGTAGAACAGTTGATTTTGTTTTTTATTTCAAAGAGGTTTCCCCTGTGGTGTTACTTTTGAATGTTTTCAGCCCATGCTGAATATTCAGACAGCACTTACAGGAATGGCTCCCGCATCTGAAGGTACCAGGTGTTTTTTCTATGACTCTTGTGGCTGGTTGTAGGCTCTTGAGTCGACTAGGAGCTAATTTGCTTTTGAGTGTGGCGGCCCTTCTGTATGTTAGGTGTGGTTTTTTGGGAATGTTCTGATTTAGGACTGGGTCTTTTAGGAGAATGTCCCATTTTTTTTCAAAAATCCGCCTGATGGTGTTGTGTTTCGTGGAATAAGTGGTTATAAAGTTGTGTTTAGATTCGGTTTGGACTTTTCCCCGTCCCTCTCTTTCTTCCTGTTTGGGTTCACCACTCCACAGCATTCCACATTATGGTCTCTGGATTCTATGCTCCTTTCTACCGTGCCACTCCTCTCCTCCTGTTCCTCTGTCAGGGCTCGCTGGTAGGCTGCTTTTATTACTTTTTTGGGGTATCCCTTTTCGATGAAGCAGTTGGATATGGTGTTGCTTTGGGCTTTATAGTCTTTCGTTTTCGTTCAGTTTCTGTGTATACGGTTGCATTGTCCATATGGTAGATTTAGTTTCCACTTCCTGTAGTGGCAGCTGTTGTAGGGTAGAAGGCTATTACAGTCCACAAAACACAACACCATCAGGCGGATTTTGGAAAAAAACTGGGACATTCTGCTAAAAGACCCAGTCCTAAATCAGCACATTCCCAAAAAAACACACCTAACATACAGAAGGGCCGCCACACTCAAAAGCAAATTAGCTCCTAGTCGACTCAAGAGCCTACAACCAGCCACAAGATTCATAGTAAAAGACCTGGTACCTTCAGATGCGGGAGCCATTCCTGTAAGTCCTGTCTGAATATTCAGCATGGGACGAAAACATTCAAAAGTAACACCACAGGGGAAACCTTCGAAATAAAAAACAAAATCGACTGTTCTACAACACATGTCATCTACCTATTGGAATGTGGATGCAAGTTACAATATATCGGACGGACCATACAACAACTGAGATCAAGGATGAACAAAGATCAGTCCAACGTCCAAAAGGGCTTTATGTTCCACAGCATCTCATGCCATGCAAAGGAATCACACAACAGTAGCTTTTCTGAATACAAAATCACAGCCATAGAAAGCATTCCAGTCGATACACACAACCAATTTAAAAAACTACAACACACGGAGTCATATTGGACCTACAAACTGAATACGATGTCACCTGCAGGCCTCAACAAATGTATGGAAGTAGTCCGGTGATGCACCACCGTCCAACATTTTCTTCCATTCAAATCTACAGTTTATAAATGTGTGTATAAATACCAAAATCCCCTACTAGCCCAGTTCCTCATAATCACTATTTCAAAAAACGTGACACATACACCAAATAAGGAGACCATTTCTTTATTTAATGTTTTTTTTTATTATTATTATTATTTTTTCATATATTTTCAGTTCCTTCATTTATTTCATTATAGAAACTGAGATTTTAATTGCGTGTTTAGTCATCTAACATTAAACTGATTTCAAATCCGTAGCCATGCCCCCAGGGGGCGTGGCCTCACAATTTCAAATGCATGTTTAGTCATCTAACATTAAACTGATGTCAGATCTGTAGGCCCGCCCCCAGGGGTGTGACCTCGCGATTTTAAATGTGTGTTTAGTCATCTAACATTAAACTGATTTTAGGCCCATAGCCCCGCCTCCAGGGGGCATGGCCTTGCGATTTTAAATGCATGTTTAGTCATTAAACTGATGTCAGGTCCGTAGCCCCGCCCACAGGGGGCGTGACCTCGTTATTTTTTTGGCACCAAGAGAATCCTTTTAAACAGACCCTTTTACTCTGCATGTATGTAAGCCTATTTTTACCTGAGGAAGAGGCATGTGTAAGCCTCGAAATGCGTTGAGATTTGGTTTTAAAAAAGATTATTGGGGGCGTGGCCTGGCTGACGAGGAGAATGGCTCTGCTGTGAAGGAGCTCCTGCCTCACACCTGATAAAGCGACCTTTTACAGCGACTGCAGTCACTTCAAACTACCCCAATCTGGCACAATACCTGCCTGAACTCCCGTCCACCATTCCTGGCAGAAGAAGGAAGGTGACACGCCAGGAAACCCTGGCTAAATTCAGCTTTACCCACATGGGCTCTCTCCGGCAATATGGCGCTGAGCGCGCACATGCAGTGTCTCCCTCGCACTCACAGCGGGGGCTGTCTACTGCCACAGACCCCGCTCCTACACTTACCAGATGCTCCTCTTCGGTGCCGCTTTTACATCCGCTGCCACCCGACACATCGCCGGACCCTGTCGAACTGGCTCACGCCGCGGCTTACGGCAGCACTGAGAAGCTGCGTGTCAGAGGCCCACAGATGGGTTCACAGCACAGCGAGGAGACCGCCACAGGACTCTCACCATCTTGCAGTCCACTCAAGCAGAGACCCAGGTATGCCTCTGGAGACCAGGTACGGGGGGATTCTGTGTCTGTCTCTGATAATGAATACATAGAAGAGGACTGTGCCTTGCAGAGCTTAACAGTCTCAGGAAGCTCTCTAACTGACACAGCTATGAAAAGCATGTTATTGGTACTCCATAAGACCTTAAAAGATATGTCAAAAATGGTCTCACCACTTCAGGGTACCATGGATTATCTTGGTGAGAGAGTTGACCATATAGAGAATAAGTTTGGAGAATTCTCTGACTCTCACAATCACTTGATTGACTCCCACAACACTATGGAAGATGACCTTATTGCTTTGAGAGAAAGTGGAGGACAGGAGCCGCTGAAATAATATCAAATTCCGTGGGGTTCCTGAGTCATTATCCTCTGCTGACATACCACAGTACGTCCACTCTATGCTTAAGGTGGCCCTCCCAGATTGTTCCCCCACTGAATTGGAGGTAGGTAGAGCCCACAGACTGCCTCTTCCTAAGCATCTCTTTGATGATACTCCCAAAGACGTGTTAGCGAGAGTTCATTTCTATAACACTAAAGAACGTTTTATGGAATGTGCTCGCAGAAATCGGGGTCTTCCTACTCCCTTCCACGTAATCTCAGTATGTGCGGATCTTTCCGCAGCAACTATGCAGGCCCGCAAAGCGTTACAACCGATTACTCAAGCGCTGAGAGAAGCCAAAATCGCTTACAGATGGGGTTTCCCCACCTGTCTACTCATCAAGAAAGGAGAGAAAATCCACGCGGTCAGATCCGTATTAGATGGACACTGTCTTCTGAAATCCTGGAATGTCAACCGGATTACAAACGAAGCGACTAACCGCAACCCAACGCCCCATCGCATCCAGAACGATTGGTCTACAGCCTGAATGATTACTGACTGCTTCACTATGGTATTCGGGCTGGAGGCTCGGGCTCCGACGGTTTGGTAAATCCTCGGTATCAGGATGGACTTTTACCCCCATCCTTGCTCTTTCGGCTGTGCAAAGATGAGCCTACTGTATTATTTTCTTGTTTGTTATTTTCTTGTTTATATTGGTTCTCACAATTTTTACCCCCTGAATGTTTCACTGTACCCGACTGCGCTCCATCCTATTATAATGTCTCATCTCTCCCTATCAGACCCGATGTGTGCTGGCTGGGAGGCACACTTGGTCACCTCTATTATTATACTCCTTCAACTTCTATTATTCATTCCCTTTTTATAAATGGTTATTAAGCTAGCTAGCATTAATGCAAACGGTCTAAATGCCCCACATAAAAGATCACATCTGTGGAGGGAGGCTAGGGGTTTACAATGTGACGTCTTGTGCATTCAGGAGACCCATCTACTACAGGAGGACACCTATAGGATCAAACACCAGGCATACAACCATATCTTTCATTCCACGCATACCTCTAAAACTAGGGGTTTTGATATTGCTATTCGTAATACGGTTGTTTTTTCGTTGAACAATTGCATCCCTGATCCTGCTATGAGATACATCATCCTTCAATGCACCATTAATAAACTCCCTCTGACCATTGCGGCTATATACGCACCAAATGTTGGTCAAATGAGATTTCTTAAATCAATGCTACGCTGACTCCATAAGTCACCTTGGGGTTCACACATTATCTGCGGTTATTTTAACATGATAGCCTGTTCTTCTCTTGACACATCTTCTAACACTCGCCTCCCAACACACACCTTGGAGTCCTGACTCCATCATGAGGATTTATATGATATTCTGGAGGAATATACCTTTCTATCTGGGGTCCATAATTCTTATTCACGCCTTGATATGTTCCTGGTGGATAGAACACTACTGCCGAGAAGGAACCAATTTTCCATAGAAGCAATTAAGTGGTCGGACCACTCTGCAATCACATGTCTGTTGGGGATGACATATCATCTTCCCCAGCACATATGTGGAGATGTAGCCCTTTTCGGACCAGTCATTTTCTCAACGCCTTAGAGGGGGATATTCAAGAATATTTTTCTTTCAACGCCCCGTCCATGACGAACCCCTTCACACTCTGGAATTGTCATAAGGCGGTAGTGAGGGGACTCTGCATCAAATACGGCGCCACTCTCAAAAAACTTAGGGAACAAAAACTTACTGAAATCCTATCCCTCCTAAAACATGCGGAAGATATAAACAAAACGAACCCCTCCAACACCACTGCCCAAACCGTAAGCTCCCTGAGGAATGATCTCCGTTGTCATCTCCTATATATATGAGAAAGCTCATAGGAAGTTAGGTGCAGTTTATTATGCACAATATAACAAGTCTGGAAAGCTTCTGGCCCATAGACTTAAAGGGGTACTCCGGTGGTCAACGTGTTTTTCCGTTTTTGACTTACCCTATTTGTTTTGTTTCCTTTCTATTCTTGTTGTTTAGCCTACTCTATTTCCGTTCTTTGTCTTTTTATCCCCCACTTTGTTTTCCTATCTTTGCTTCTATTTCCTGTTTCTTGCTATGCTGAAAACTACAAATCCCAGCATGCCACATGCCTTGCTGGTTTGGGGCGGCTCCATTTTTTTGTTTGTTTGTTCCGCCCTTTACCCATCCTACTATTTTCCCGGGTCAGCACCCTTATACACAGCACACGCATATAATCAGCCCTGGTTGGGATACACTGTCATACACACACAAAAGAAAATACAACTACCAGCATGTGTCATTCAGGAGTCTTCAGTCTGTGGTATAATTCCAGCATGCTGCCTCTGTAGTCTCCTGGGGGTTGTAGTTCACCACACCTCTGTAGGGCATACACCAGTGTTTCCCAACCAGGGTGCCTCCAGGTGTTGCAAAACTACAACTCCCAGCATGCCCTGACAGCCTTTGGGCTTGCTAGGAGTTGTAGTTTTGCAACAGCTGGAGGCACACTGGATGGGAAACACTGGTGTAACATGATGTGTATGCTGAATAGGCTTGAATAGTGTTTCCCAACCAGTGTACCTCCAGCTGTTGCAAATCTACAACTCCCAGCATGCCCAAAGTCTGTCAGGGCATGCTGGGAGTTGTAGTTTTGCAACAGCTGGAGGCACACTGGTTTGTAAACACTAGCATACACACACAACAGGGACTACAACTCCCAGCATGTCTCATTCAGGAGTCGCCCCCCCCCCCCCCCTTCACATATAGGGGGAGATTTATCAAAACCTGTGCAGAGGAAAACTTGCCCAGTTGCCCATAGCAACCAATCAGCTTGCTGCTTTCATTTTTATGAAGGCCTGTGAAAAATGAAAGAAGCAATCTGATTGGTAGCTATGGGCAACTGGGCAAGTTTTCCACTGCACAGGTTTTTGATAAATCTCCCCCATCTATATCATTCCCAGTATGAGATGTATTCCCCTGCAGTCCATACATCCCTAGCCAGTGCACCTTCTCATCCTCCCTTCAGATAACACTTATCTTCTCTGTGAGGTCCTTCTCCTGTGCAGACCTGTGTCCTTAGAATACAGAGCAGGGGGAGGGGAGGTGAGGAGCTGTGTACTCAGCTGGATGAGATGAGGGGGTGTGGCTTATTCCTCTCATGCAGACAGAGGGAAAAAAAAAAAGCTGTGACATCTTGTCCACAACAGACTCAGAACTGTGGACAACCGTAAAAGAAAACCCTCTGAACTACAGAACTTCCTGCCCAACAAACAGGTAAGAAAAACACACACATGCTGCAAAAACATATAACACATGTATATTGAAAAAAAAAACTAAACTTACAAAGATGCC
Organism: Hyla sarda; assembly: GCF_029499605.1. NCBI lineage: Eukaryota > Metazoa > Chordata > Amphibia > Anura > Hylidae > Hyla > Hyla sarda. The sequence goes on along the minus strand of NC_079189.1, from coordinate 382,704,606 downwards.
GCCATATAGTCAAAAAAATTAACCACCGGAGTACCCCTTTAAAACCCATCAGCAAAAAACTCGTATTCCTTTTCTCATCCAGCCTACCACAGGCACAAAATTATATACACCTAAGGATATAGCCAACGGCTTCCAGACATACTACTCACAACCTTACAATTTGGCCTGATCCCCCACGCCATCCAACCTTTTATCTGAAATGCAAAATTATCTTTCTTTCCTTGACTTACCAATCCTGTCCCAACAAATTTAAACTCTCAATAGTGAGACCACACGCCAGGAAGTTCAAAAAGTCATATCCTCCCTCCCCAAAAATAAAGCACCTGGACCAGATGGTTTTATCTCCCTGTACTTTAAATTATATTCGCCTATCCTGTCACCACATTTTCTAGCTTTTTGTAACCATGCCATGCAATCTGGTTCATTGCCTAAAGAAAACCTTGAAGCCCTTGTCACCACACTCCCCAAGCCTGGCAAATCAATGGACTCTCCTCAAAAACTTCCGCCCCATATCCCTTTTGAATCAAGACCTGAAAATTTATGCTATAATACTTGCCAACAGATTGCCCCCCCCCTGCTTCCCTCACTAATCAACCCCGACCAATCTGGCTTTGTTCCAGGTAGACAAACCTCAGACAATACCAGACGGTTATTGCATATTTTCCACCAGATAAACGCCACATCCCCTCGTTGATAATGGCCTTGAACACCGAGAAGGCGTTTGACCGGCTCTGCTGGTCCTTCGCCTTCTCAGTTCTTCGGTTCATGGGATTTACTGGCAGCATTCTTTCAGCAATGTTATCCTTGTATTCTTGTCCCTCAGCTAGGGTTCTCACCAACGGCTGCATGTCCAATTCGTTTGAAATTACCAACTGATCTCGTCAAGGCTGTCCTTTATCTCCTTTGATACATTATACTCTCTATTGAGCCCTTCGTACAGGCCATTCGTCAATGCTCTGAAATATCAGGGATACAGATTGGGAGTCATTCGCATGTAATATCCTTGTATGCTGATGATGTCATCCTCACATTAGCTAACCCTGATCAATCATTGCCTGCAGTCCTGGAAAACATTAACACATTTGGCCGTCTCTCATTATTCCCTCAACAAGTCTAAAACTCAGGCCTTACCACTTAACCTCCCGCAAACACAAGTCCACTCCCTTCAGTCCTCCTTTCTGTTTGACTGGAGAACTGCCTCCATAGACTACTGAGGCATACACCTATCCTACCCGCACAGCACACTTTTCCCAGTTAACTACCTAACCCTTTTACAGAATCTTTCCTCTGAAGCGGACACTTACCTGAAACATGACACTTCTTGGGTCGGTAAAGTAGCTGCATTCAAGATGTTCATGCTACCTAAGTTATTATACCATTTTAGATCCTTGCCAATAGCACTACCTAATTCCTTTTTCATCAAAGCACAAAGCATCCTAACTCTTTTCATCTGGGCTGGCAAGAAAGCGAGAGTATCTTCCAAAATCCTAGCTAAAAACAAATCAATTGGAGGCTTAGGCTTGCCTAATATTAAAGCTTATTATGTAGCGACTTTAATATCCTCTCTCAAATATTGGTGGCATGATCCTCCTAAATCCCATTGGGTTCAGATTGAATGTCATCTTGCTTTCCCATATTTACCTAAAGATCTCCTACTCCTTCCTTTATGGAACCTTACCCCACCTACTATTGATAACCCCATACTGCACCATATCACTCAGGTTTGGAAACTTTATCTTACTACCCTGAATTCCTCGGGACAGGCAAACCTTGAAAATATTCCTCTTTCCTTTATATAGGCTTACATTCCCAACCTGTCCCTGGCCTCGTGGTTGATAACCGGCCTATCGGATACTGGCCCCTTGTTCCAAGACCATACAATGATATCTTTCCAACATCTCACATCCTCCTTCCATATTCCACGAACAGATTTTTACAAATTTCTCCAGGTACGCCATTTTCTTAACTCCCTCCAACCGACTGCACTCACCTACCCTTACTTATTTAAAGAATGAGTCCCCGGGCCTAAAAATCCCTTACACATATTTCTCAAAATCAGAGAAATTCTCTAAGACGTATCCTCTGAGATTGTGGGAAAGGGACTTGGACATACAGCAAAATTCATTAGAATGGGAACCAGCATTTAGAAATATTAACAAACACTGTGTGTGCCACTCATGTTGAATCAGCATACAAAACCATACTTCGCTGGTATTTCACTCCAGACAAAATCGCCCGAGCCTATCGTGGCTCTCCTGATAGATGCTGGCTCTAATGTGGCTCCATAGGCACTTTGTTACACGTGCTATGGACATGTCCTCTCGTACAACCATTTTGGAAAGACTGTCTCACACTACTCACTGAGGTCCTTCATTTGCAAATATTATGGTCCCCACAGACAGTTCTATTGTTCCTTGATCCACATCTTATACCGCCCTCAATGAGAGCTATATATAGTATAATTTGCATAATAGCAAAAATTCTTATCACAAGTCACTGGAAATCAACAGACATCCCACGAGTCTCACAGGTTATACAAAAAGTAAACAACACCTATGCTTTTGAAAAAATATTAGGAGCAGGTACCTATCCCTCCTTCCTTCGAAAATGGCAGCTATGGATAGACTCTCCACATTGTATATCACTATAACTTATATCCCACATTTAGGGGTCTGCACCCTATACACTTTTTGGTTCCTCTCATTACTAGACCGTTTGCTAGCACTTAAAGTCTTTCTATTTGTATACACGCGCTTATTTTATGTTCTAAAAAGATGAGGCAATTTACTCAATTATAGCTTTATTTTGCTAGCCTACAAGTTAAAAAGAATGGACTATCACCTATTGTTTTTTTCTGTGGTCTGTAGGACATGATTCACTGTACCACTGTTTTGTTGCTTGACCTGATAAGTCCAATGTTTGTATTATGTTTGTTCTTACTGAAAAATTTGTTCTTTTCAATAAAAACTATTGAAAGTAAAAAAGATTATTATTCAAACCGACATCTGAGTGGATTGCGCTATCATTCCGTTTTTTTTCCTGCATCTCTTTCCACTCTGGATAGTTCCTGACATGGACAGAGGTGTCAGCAGAGAGCATGGTGTCAGACAGAAAGGAAATTCAAAAAGATAAGAACTTCCTCTGTAAAAGAACTTCCTCTCTAAAAGGTACTGAAAGGATTGGGATTTTTAAATAGAAGTAATTTAAAAATCTCTGTAACTTTCTGGCACCAGTTGGTTTAAAAGAAAATGTTTTCCAGTGGAGTACCCCTTTAACACAATTTCATGCTAGCATACACCATACATTTCGTAGTGGCTGTGGTAATCAGCGTAATATTGATGGCTTACACTTGGGTTAGTTTCCTCCAGTTTCGCACATTTAAAAAATATGCTGGAATACTTTAGGTTTGTGAAAACCACTGTAAGTTTTGTACTGTACAAAAAGTATTTTTTATTAACTTATAAATGAAACAGTATATATATATATATATATATATATATATATATATATATATATATATATATTATATATATTTTTTTGTCCTAACAGTTTTTATTTTCCATTATTTTAGGCCAGGCTTCCATTAAGAGCTTATTTTTCACACAAGAATACTCCCTTAGTGTTGGCATTACTCAGAAAAGTTGAAGGTACTGACTGCATGTGCTAACACAACATTTCTATCCGTTTCTATCAGTTAATTGGTGTTGCAGACAAGACATTTTTTACATTGTTTCCATTTATTCTCATTTTATAAAATATACTCTCTTCATAACATGTTCATTGGTTATAGTGCACAAATAGGAGACTCATTTTTGCATCCCTCTCATCTTGTCTATCATGTGCTGTATTGTCATGTTAACAAGCTATGCATGTAATGATCTGATTCTCAAGGATATCAGATGCTTGGGCATCAGTGTGCAGCTGAATGTGCTCACATCTCATTTCAACATGTTATAGGATCTGAGGTCAGGAAAGAAAATTAATCTTTCGGTTGTCCAGCATACCTCTTGCTGTATTCAACTAGAACATTTACTGTCTCTGAAAATATAGACATGTATTTAAAGATAAACATAATGGCCGACATCTATCATTGCCTTTAGACAGTTTTTTTGTGTCTAGAAAATGTGCAAAAAAGGCGCAAGCAGAGTTTATTTGCGCCTTTTTTGCGCCTTTTAGTTTACACTTTTCCCCTGATTTCGAGTTGCAATCCACTGATTTTGGCAATACACATAATATGGAAGGGTTTTATCAACTGTGCCTTTTGTTGAAAAGGTGCAAAAAAGGCACAAAGCCACTGAAAAGTCTCTAAAACTACATCAGCCCAGACTTAGCTTAGCTTTTTGGTGTATGTGAAGAGAGAAATTTCAGAAAATGTGACCTGCACTGTGACCATTTAATAAATTTGGTGCTCGTACACATTACCAGCACACACAAAAAGGTGTAGAAAAATGCTTCACTTACACCTACAGTGATAAATGTCGGCCAATATGTACTTAAAATTGTCTTTTCAGTTTGGCGTTTTTTTTAATCCATTTGGCGTTTTTCAGCCATTTTGGGCTTAGAGGCTGGTTTTCCAAAACGCCGGACAAAACGTTTTTTGCACAGATATCGTGACGTATTCCTCCCATATTAGTCTATGGGAGAGCAAAAACGCCAAGAAAAACGCCATGTTGGTTTTAGCTTTTGCGTTTTTGCCGGCGGTTTTTATTCTTTTTTGGACTTAAGTGAACCAATAAAGTGATGGAGATACCTTTTTTAATAAAATAAAAATAAAGTAGTGATGGAAAAAATTGTATTTGATGAAATTCATCTTTTTTAGAACAACATTTTTAAACAGGGATCAATTTATGTGTGTAGGCAGGGACCTAAAAATTTAGCCGACAATAATAAAAATGCAGTATGTGTGTTTTCAACTATTTTTTATTTTTTATTTTTATTAATTGTCAGATCACCTCTTTGCGATCCTCCTGTATAATGTATAGATGCGGCCAGCCGCTCTTCTATGGTCGCTGCACTGACGTATATATACACCTATTCATATTTCCCGCAGAGCTGTGATTGGCCAGATTGTTTACACCAATCACAGCTCTCTGCAGGAAATATGAATAGGTGTATATATCCGTCAGTGCAGGGGACCATAGAAGAGCGGCCGGCCGCATCTATACATTATACAGGAGGATCACGGCGGGTGTCAGGAGTGACATTCGCTTTGATCTGTCCATTAATGCAGGTAGTGTGCTCCATGTTGGAAGCAGTAGTACCCGCAGTAAGGTATAGATCACAGCAGTTGTCACTTCTCCTGACACCCGCTGCGATCCTTCTGATGTGAACGTCGGGATCAGCTGTACCCACAGCTACAGAGCCCGGAGAACAGCTGATGCTGAGCAGTAGATATACATCTTATATATCTACTGCCCAGCAAGAACTTACAGTGAGCCTGCAATGTGTATTCAGTATACACATTGCTGGTTCACTTAACCTCTTGCTGAGCTATGCGCTATGCGCAAACCCGGCAAGGAAAGAGTTAACTTACACTGCTGGACAGTGTAGGTTAACCCTTTGGGTGGTATAAAGTATATACAGCTATCTATAGATAGCTGTATATAGTGTATACAGAAGATGAAGAAATCCCCTTCCTCCCTCCAGTCCCGGCTGGGTCAGTGTAGCTCCGCCCCTAGTGATGACTTCATTAGGGGAGTGTAGCTTCATACGGGAGCCAGGCTGGTTAGTCTAAGGCTCTGTTCACATTTTTCATTTTGTATAATGTGAACAGACCCTTCTGGCAGTGTCTACCCAGAAATGGAGACTCCAGCTGTTGCTAAACAACAACTCCCAGCATGCCCAGACAGCCAAAGGCTGTCTGGGCATGCAGGGAGTTGTAGTTTTGCACCAATTGGAGGCTGCCTGTTTGGGTAGACATTGCATTATGGATGCTTTCCCCAGTGGAGAGCACACAAAATGTCCTAACCAATATTTTTGTGTTTTTTCTTCTAATTTCAGATTGTGTATGCAGAGGATTACAGCGGATGAACTGGTTTTTTTTTTTGTTTGAATAAAATGGTTAACGAGGGCTGTGCGGGAGTGTTTTTTAAAATAAAATAATTTTTCCAATGTGTTGTGTTTTTTTGTTTTTTTTTAAATTGAATTTTCAGGCTTAGTAGTGGAAGACGGTTTTATTGACGGAATCCATTACTAAGCCAGGGCTTAGCGTTGGCCTCAAAAACAGCTAAGCTAACCCCCAATTATTACACCGGTACCCACCCCCACAGGAGTGCCGGGAAGAGCCGGTACCAACAGGCCCGGAGAATCAAAAATGGCTCTCCTGGGCCTAGGCGGTAACAGGCTGGCGTTATTTAGGCTGGGGAGGGCCAGTAACAATGGTCCTCGCCCACCCTGGTAACGTCAGGCTGTTGCTGTTTGGTTGGTATTGTGCTGATAATGAAAACACGGGGAACCCTATGCGTTTTTTAAATTTATTTATTTATATTAAAAAAACGCATAGGGTTCTCATTGGGGTAATTGGGGGTTAGCGCTTGCTTTTTTTCCCTCTACTAAGCCTGAAAATTCAATAAAAAAAAACAATACATTGGAAAAATTATTTTATTTTAAAAATCCCACAGCCCTCGTTAACCATTTTATTAAAAGAAAAAGAAACAACAGTTCATCCACCGTAATCCATTGAATCCGCCGTAATCCTCTGCATACACGGATCTGAAATGAGAAAAAAAAAACACAAAAATATTGGTTAGGACATTTTTGCCGCTCTCCACTGGGCAGAGTGCCCATAACGCAATGTCTACCCAGCCTTTGGCTGTCTAGGCATGCTGGGAGTTGAAGTTTAGCAACAGCTGGAGTCTCCCTGTCTGGGTAGACACTGGCAGAAGGGTCTGTTCACATTATACAAAACGGACAATGGGAACAGAGCTTCAGACCCTTACTAGCCTGGCTCCCGCCTGTAGCTCCACCCCTAATGGCATCATCACTAGGGGGCGGAGCTACATGGACCCGGCGAGGAAGGTAAGTGGACCTTGTGTTCTGTATACACTATATACAGCTATCTATAGATAGCTGTATATAGTGTATACCGCCAAAAGGGCTATAGGAGCAGGGAGTCCAGTCAGTTTGGTGACAGGATTCTCCCGGCTCCTGTATAGTATATACAGGTACACTATGCACCCCTGTATACTATACAGCCGGGGGAGGTGAGTAGTGATTCTGTACATCATTCCTCATCTCCTTACACTCTGTGGACTGGGTGCTCAGCATCCGACCCACAGAGTGGTACCCTAAAGGCAGTGAGAAAAGTGCCACAGGGGACAAAACTGGCTATTTCCACACACCAGGAAAAACGCCAGAAAAACTGCCAAAATGCAAGGAAAATCCGTGGCAGTTTTCCTGGCGTTTTTACTGGTGGGAAAAAACCTCAGTGGAATTCTAGCCTAAGTGTCCTCCACTAAGCATGCTGCTTATTTTATGTCACCTGAGACCTGGAATCTGATGCAATGACTTAATGGTTAAAGATCGAGCAGCAAATAACTATGGAGGCACATGATATGTGTAGGGAGGCACATGTACAGGAGAAAAAAGATTGATCATATTTGGTTTCAGCTGCCGAATTCTTTTGGAATTCCCGCACAGAAATTCCGCTGCAGCAGAGTCCCATTGTATTTAACGGATTCTGCTGTGCTGTGCACACAGCAGAATTTCTGTGCAAGATGTTTCCAGCAAAAAAATTCTGATTAGTGTGTTCTCAGAAGTAGTGAACCTGTTCATTCTTTCTGCGGACACTGCACAGAATGCATAGCCGTCTATTAGAGGGCAAATTCCTGTATGGTGCTAATGTGCCGACACTTGCAGTCTCCAGAATGTCCGCATGGAGATTTTCCGTGCGGCCAGTGATTGGCTAAGCAGACCTGTGGTAGAGCTGGGGCGTATGGATAGGTAAGTATTGCGTATTGCTCCATTAACATATTATTTTTATTCGGCCAGCAATAAATATATATATATATATATATATATATATATATGTATATATGCTTTAATAACACTTTGATAAATCTCCCCCATTATGTTGTTGGTGTGTTACTACATTGTCACTAGCACCTAGTCACCAGAAAATAAAAAGTATTGAAATAGACTTGTTACATGTAATAATTATATTTGCTATTCCATTTACTTAAAGGGTAACTCTCATTAAAACATTTTTTGCTATTGCACTCCTTATGGTAAATAAAATATATTTCTAATCTACTTTGTTTAAAAAAAAATGAAGTTTTCTATGTTTTATTTGTGCTAAACAAAACCCAAGAGCACATTTTCCCCCTATCTCATACACAGACTTTGGACCGAAGTCCAAACACAGAAAGAGCAGCCTGGAGTGCTGAGGGGGGTGTGTCAAGCCTCATCCCATCATAGCTCCTCTCACACTTAACTGCCATATGCTGTTGGACACAACCCCTCAGCACTCCAGACTGCACTTCCTGTGTTTGGACTTCGGTCCAAAGTCTGATTATAAAACATAGAAAACTTCTTTTTTTTTTTAAACAAAGTATATTAGATATATTTTTCATTTACCATAAGGAGTGCAATAGCAAAAATTAGTTTTAATGAGAATGCCCATTGAAGTAGTATGAAATCCAGTGTACTGTACATATGTGTCTGTTTTTTATTGAAGGACTGGACTCTAATATCCGCGTTCAGCATTTGAAAACAATTGTAAACATGTTAAGACGTCTGGACAGTGAAGAAAGGTAATGTAGTATGTTTTGTTTTTGTACATATATTGGCCTTGATTTACTATTGTAAACCTGACTTGTTTTGTTTGTGTTGTGCACCAAAATGTGGCCCAGTGCGCAACTAATTGTGTCTGCGCCAGAATTTGTGGTGCAAAACGCCAAATAAACCTACAAAGCCGACAAACCCAAAAAGTGGTGTGGCCACCTGAAAAAGAGGCATGTTCTCACAACCCAACCTGTTTACTATGGGATTTACAGAAAATCGAGTGAAATAATAGCTGGAATTTTCCACCAAAAAACAGTTGGTCAGAAAACTTTCCTGATTTGTGAATCTGTGAATCCCCATAGTTAATCAATTGGAATTCTACAAGTTGGAAAACATTTCACACTAGTAAAAACCCAACACACTTAGCAAATCAGGGCCATTGTATTTCAATATTTAACCCCTTCCCGCAAATGGACATTTATGAACGTCCATTTTTCCTGTGACGTAACGCAAATGGACATTCATAAACGTCCAATACATTTTCTATCACCATGTCCGGTGGCATGGTGATAGAAACGTCATCACAGCTGTTCTGAACAGCTGACCGATGACACTATGCAGCTGGGAACCAATCTGAATGGTCCCCTGCTGCTGATCGTTGTCATTAGTCAGTCAGTTAGTGACTGACTAATGACAAGGACTTGCAGAGTTCCGGGCTGATCGGGTCTCTGGTGACCCGATAGCCCGGAAAATAGGGATGATCGGAGCTGTCAGAGACAGCCCCGATCATCCTAAGGGATAGGAGCGAGGTTATGACAACTGACCAATGGCAGTTGGGGGCGGGGGGTATTACCGTGGAAATCTCCGCCCTGCCCGCCCATGGATGTCGTGCAGACAGGGGGAAGAAGATGGCAACGGGTACCTGGGGACCGTTGGCGGGGTCAGCGGCGGCGGGATCAGCAGTAAAGAAGAGACGACAGCTGTGAAGGTAGCAGTAAAGATCGCCATAAAGCGATCTTTACTGCTGCCTTCTAGGGGTTGCCAAACTACAACTCCCAGCATGCCCAGACAGCCAAAGGCTGTCTTGGCATGCTGGGAGTTGTAGTTTTGCAACATCTGTTGGGCCACAGTTTGGAGACCACTATACAGTTGTGCCCAAGCTGTAGCCCTCCAGATGTTGCAAAACTACAACTCTCAGCATGCCCAGACCATCCAGACATGCTGGGAGTTGTACTTCTGTAACATAACATCTGTCCCTTTAGTTGTTGAGGAACTACAACTCCCAGCAAGCCTGGACAGTCTGGTCATGCTTGGAGTTGAAGTTTTGCAACATCTGGAGGGCTACAGTTTGGACACCACTGCACAGAGGTCTCCAAACTGTGGCCCTCCAGATGTTGCAAAACTACAACTCCCAACATATCCTTCGGCTGTCTGGGCATGCTGGGAGTTGTAGTTTAGCAACAGCTGGAGATGCACTGGTTGGGAAACACTGAGTTAAGTAACAAACTCTGTGTTTTGCAACCAGTGTGCCTCCAGCTGTTGCATAACTACAACCCCAAGCATGCACGGACAGCTGATAGACCGTACATGCTGGGAGTTGTAGTTTTGCAACAGCTGGAGGCACACTGGTTGGAAAATACTGAGTTAGGTAATAGAACCTAACTGAAGGTTTTCCAAGCAATGTGCCCCCAGCTGTTGCAAAAAGTACAACTCCCAGAATGCACAGTCTGTCAGTACATGCTGGGAGTTGTAGTTTTGCAACAGCTGGAGGTTTGCCGCCCAATCCCCCCCCCCCCCCCCCCCATGTGAATGTACAGGGTACATTCACACAGGCAGGTTTACAGTGAGTTTCCTGCTTCAAGTTTGAGCTGCGCAAACTCCTTGCGGGAAACTCACTGTAAACCTGCCCGCGTGAATGTACCCTAAAAACACTACACTACACTAACACAAAATAAAGGGTAAAACACTACATATACACCTCTTACACAGTGCCCCCCCCCCACATTAGGTGCAGCATAGTTCTCCCCACATTAGATGCAGCATAGTTCTCCCCACATTAGGTTGGCAGTGTTCCCTCCACATTTGGTGCAGCATAGTTCTCCCCACATTAGGCTGGCAGTGTTCCCCCCACCTTAGGTGCAGCGTAGTTCTCCCCACATTAGGCTGGCAGTGTTCCCCCCACATTAGGTGCAGCATAGTTCCCCCCACATTAAGTGCAGCATAGTTCTCCCCACATTAGGCTGGCAGTGTTCCCCCCGCATTAGGTGCAGCATAGTTCTCCCCACATTAGGTTGGCAGTGTTCCTCCCACATTAGGTGCAGCATAGTTCTCCCCACATTAGGCTGGCAGTGTTCCCCCCGCATTAGGTGCAGCATAGTTCTCCCCACATTAGGTTGGCAGTGTTCCCCACAGACATACAGCCTCCAGCCATATACAGTGTATGGCTGGAGGCTGTATGCCTGTGTACTGCCCCACTTCAGTGCTTAGACCACCTCTCCTCCCATCCGGCCATAGCATTAGTTCCGGGACCGGAGAAGCGGTGGTCGGAACACCGAAGATGACGTGCCGCTGGTCACTTACCAAGCTGACCAGCGCACGTCTTCCTCTTCCTCAATCTTCCGGTCTTCTGCGCCTCCGTTGCTATGGACACACGCACGGGACGTCAATGACGTCCCGGCGTGCGCTATCACTCGGCGGCCCCTGCGTTTTTTAACTTAACACGGGGCCGCAGAGAGTTAACGGGGGCATCCCTGTGTCCTGAAAACATCTTTCGGGACACAGGGATGTCCTTAATAGTGAGGAAGGGAATTGCCCCGTCGCTACAGGATGGGCAAGCACGGTTCTGCTCGGGGCCCCTGGCCAGCTCGGGGCCCAAAGCAATTGCTTGGTTTGCCTGTCCTTTAGTGACGGGCTTGCATGTGGGGGGGTCCACTGTTCTGGCACTTCGGGGGGCTTTGTAAACGTACATGGCCCCTGACTTCCATTCCAAACAAATTCTCTTTCCAAAAGCTCAATGGCGCTCCTCCTCTTCTGAGCATTGTAGTGTGCCAGCAGAGCACTTGACGTCCACACATGGGGTATTTCCATACTCAGAAGAAATGGAGTTACAAATTTTGGTGGTTATTTTCTCCTATTACCCCTTGTAAAAATGTAAAATATGGGGGAAAACCAGCATTTTAGTGAAAACATTTTTTTTTTCATTTACACATCCAAATTTAACAAAAAGTCGTCAAATACCTGTGAGGTGTTAAGGCTCCCTGTACCCCTTGTTACGTTCCTTGAGGGGTGTAGTTTCCAAAATAGTATACAATGTGTTTTTTTTTTTTATTATTATTTTGCTGTTCTGGCACCATAGGGGCTTCCTAAATGAGACATGCCCCCCAAAAACCATTTCAGCTAAATTTGCTTTCCAAAAGCCAAATGTGACTCCTTCTCTTCTGAGCATTGTAGTTCGCCCACAGAGCATTTTACATTCTAACATGGGGTATTTCCATACTCAGAAGAGATGGGGTTACAAATTTTGGGGTGCATTTTCTCCCATTACCCTTTGTAAAAATGGTAAATTTGGGGAGGAAAACTGCACTTTAGTGAAAAAAATATTTTTTTCATTTACACATCCAACTTAAACGAAAAGTTGTCAAACACCTGTGGGGTGTTAAGGCTCACTGGACCCCTTGTTAAGTGCGTTGAGGGGTGTAGTTTCCAAAATGGTATGCAATGTGGGTTTTTTTCTGCTGTTCTGGCACCATAGGGCTTCCGAAATGTGACATGCCCCCCAAACACCATTTTAGAAAATCTCATCTCCAAAATCCCATTGTCGCTCCCTCCCTTCTGAGCCCTCTACTGCGCCTGCCGAACACTTGACATACACATATGAGGTATTTCCTTACTCGAGAGAAATTGAGTTGCAAATTTTGAGAGGATTTTTCTCCTTTTACCCCTTGTAAAAATTCAAATACTGGGTCTACAAGAACATGGGAGTGTAAAAAATTAAGATTTTAAATTTTCTCCTTCACTTTGCTGCTATTCCTGTGAAACACCTAAAGGGTTAACACACTTACTGAATGTCATTTTTAATACTTTGCGGGGTGCAGTTTTTATAATGGGGTCATTTATGGGGTATTCTAATAAGAAAGCCCTTCAAATCCACTTCAAACCTTAACCGGTCCATGAAAAATTCGGATTTTGAAAATTTTTTGGAAAATTGCTGCTGAACTTTTAAGCCCTCTGATGTCTTCCAAAAGTAAAAACATGTCAACTTTATGATGCAAACATAAAGTAGACATATTATATTTGTGAATAAAAATATAATTTATTTGTAATATCCATTTTCCATATTACCGGAGAGCTTCAAAGTTAGAAAAATCCAAAATTTTCAATTTTTTTTTCATTAAATATTTGAATTTTTCACGAAGAAATGATGCAAGTATCGACAAAATTTTACCAGCAACATAAAGTAGAATATGTCACGAAAAAAACATCTCGGATTTAGAATGAAAAGTAAAAGCATCCCAGAGTTAATTAATGCTTAGAGTGACAGTGGTCAGATGTGCAAAAAACACTCTGGTCCTTAAGGCCAAAATGGGCCTGGTCCTTATGGGGTTAAGAATGTTGTCCTTTGAGGACAACCTTGAACAATATGCCCTATTATAGTATATGTACATTATGGTGGGGGGTACCTTGCTTCAGACCTTACTTTATGAGTAAGAACATAGAATCATATTGTATGAGCAGCTTCTGCTCTGAAGGACTCGATTATCTGAATTTCCACCATGTAACAAAAAGTTAGAAAATAAAGTTTGGTTTTTAAGAATTACCTATTTATGCATTTAATTGGGTCCAAAAGTATTTAATGAGTGACACGCTTTAGCAGTCTGTACACCACAACAATAGATTTGAAACAAAGCCATCCAAATGTGATTGAAGTGTGTGCTTACAAATTTAGCCTTAAAGGGGTTCTCCGGTGCTTAGACATGTTATCCCCTATCCAAAGGATAGGGTATAAGATGCCTGATCGCGGGAGTCCCGCCGCTGGGGACCCCTGTGATCTTGCACGCAGCACCCCGTTTGTAATCAGTCCCCGGAGCGAACACGCCCCGACCACACACGGAGCGAACACGCCCCGACCACAGGGCCGTGGGCGTGTGACGTGACGCCTCCGCCCCCGTGTGACGTCACGCTCCGCCCCTCAATGCAAGCCTACGTTAGGGGGCGTGATAGCTGTCACGCCCCCTCCCGTAGGCTTGCATTGAAGGGCGGAGCGTGACATCACACGGGAGCGGAGGCGTGACGTCACGAGCCGTGTGCCCTGTGGTCGCCGGTAATCAGACCCGGAGGGAACACGCTCCGGGGACTGATTACAAACGGGGTGCCGCGTGCAAGATCATGGGGTTCCCCAGCGGCGGGACTCCCACGATCAGGCATCTTATCCCCTATCCTTTGGATAGGGGATAAGATGTCTAAGCGAGGGGTAACCCCTTTAAATGCTCCCTCAGTAAATCACTGGCAGCAACTGTTACCCGTCTTAGTCAATGATTGGCATGAATGAGAGTGTGTGCATTTCCTGTGTGTCCATGTGGGACCAGGAAGAGATCAATGAGCACCTGGTGAGCATCAGAACAGCAGTACTAAGGGAATGGTGAGGTAACACTTTTACTGCCCTGGAATTACACTGTCTGTAGTGAATAGATAAGTCATCACACACAGCCACAAGACAGATTGAGTTACAAATAACGTCTGCACCAAACAGCCATTCAGAAATATTATATGCATAAGCAATTTCCTAACACGTTTCCTCTGAATGATACCAATAACTGTTAAAACAGCAAAACTTGAGAATAAGGCCCATGCAGCACCGGATACCTATAATGAGGTCATATTGATAAGTCAGAAGATCAACTGGCTGAGTTTGAGCCACTTACTGAGAGGCAGTATGAAAATAATATTATTGTCGCATGGGAGTCACAGTAAGTGGCCCAAAATGAGCCATTACTAACCTGTTGGTACCGACTGGTAATGGGGGTGACACTGATGATAACTTTCCTATCCAGGATCTGTGGTGCTGTTCACCTGTTATCTTCCTAGCTTGGGGGGCAGGCTTAGTGCACGGGCTGATCTCCAGAAACACACTGACATCACCACTGCTGCTTCCCCAAACTTTCTCGCAGTGGGGCCAAGTGAAGAAACAGCAGCAGTGACGTCAGCATGCTCCTGGAGCGGGTTACTTATGACAGATTCCCTTTATAATAATTATTATTATTACTTTGTTTTTTTTTTGTTTTTGTTTTTTTTAATCTTTGCTGTTTTACCTCAGTTTTTGTCCCCTGGTGAATCTGGTAAAATAGGGGGAATGTGTTGAGACATTGTTTATGCATATTATTTCTGTGTACTTGTTTGTTGCAGATTTGTGACTGACTTGTGGTTGTTTTTGGATAAGAATCTTCACTATAGACAGCGTCACTTTATGGCTGGTTTGACACATTTTGTACTAATTTTTTGAGTATCAGATTTCAATACATATTGAATAATAGTTCAGCTGTGCATTTCTGGGTTTTTTTGGGGATCAGGAATAGTTTTTTTGTATTTTTTAATATAAATAGTGCTACTTATGATCAGCATCATCGTATTCAATGTAATGTATATTCATTTAATGCAGTCATTATGCTGTGGTATTCTACATACAGTATCTTGAGACCTTTCTTTCCTTTTTGATACTGTTCTCTTCCTATCATTCTGGTGTCAGTTAAGATAATCTTAGTTATATTGGTCCAAAAAATGTTGTTCCATGTCTTTTATAGATGTTTTCTAGCAAATATTTAAATGTCCTTTTGTTCTTGAGAGGTTTGCATCTTGAGATAAACCCTTCTTTAAATGGGCACTGCCAGGTTAAAAAACATTTTATATGTTGTACATCTTGGCAAAATATTATCCTTTCCAATATACTTCAAGAACATTTGATTTCCTCTTTATATAAATCATGTCTTATAAAGTCTTTGTCCAAGCTGAAGCACAGGCATGGACAAAGTTCATTAAGTGAGGGTGGGATAAGCTCTTTCCTTTCTGATATGACAGGAGAGAGCACAGATGAGTCCTATCAGACAGGAGAGAGCACAGAGGAGTCCTATCAGACAGGAGAGGACACAGAGGAGTGCTATCAGACAGGAGAGAGCACAGAGGAGTCCTATCAGACAGGAGAGAGCACAGAGGAGTCCTATCAGACAGGAGAGAGCACAGAGGAGTCCTATCAGACAGGAGAGAGCACAGAGGAGTGCTATCAGACAGGAGAGAGCACAGAGGAGTGCTATCAGACAGGAGAGAGCACAGAGGAGTACTATCAGACAGGAGAGAGCACAGAGGAGTCCTATCAGACAGGAGAGAGCACAGAGGAGTGCTATCATACAGAGAGAGCACAGAGGAGTGCTATCAGACAGGAGAGAGCACAGAGGAGTGCTAGCCCAACTGGACTTTGTCCATGCCTGTGCTTCAGCTTGGACAAAGCCATGATTTTATTAGCCATGATTTCTAGAAAAAGGAAATAACATTTTCTTATGAAGTATTTTAGAAGGGTTTAATGTTTTGCCAAGATGTGCAAAATATAAAAAAAAGTTCTTGTATCTGACAGTGCCCTTTTAAATTCAAAATGGCATCTCTTGAATAGACAATAATATGCCGACCTTCTTGGGAATGTTTTTCACTTGGCTAGCTGTTGTTGAGGGGTTTTTCTTTACCAAGCCAAGGAAAAAAAATCATCAATTATCAACTTTTATTGTGGTATGTGTTTTTTTTTGGCACAAGTACTTTTATTCCTTTTAAAGGGGTTATCCAGGAAAAAACTTTTATATATGCATATATATATATATATATATATATATATATATATATATACACATATATATACACATATATATCAACTGGCTCCAGAAAGTTAAAGGGGCTATCCAGGGAAAAACTTTTTTTATATATCAACTGGCTCCAGAAAGTGAAACAGATTTGTAAATTACTTCTATTAAAAAATCTTAATCCTTTCAGTACTTATGAGCTTCTGAAGTTAAGGTTGTTCTTTTCTGTCTAAGTGCTCTCTGATGGCACGTGTCTCGGGAACCGCCCAGTTTAGAAGAGGTTTGCTATGGGATTTGCTTCTAAACTGGGCGGTTCCCGAGACACGTGTCATCAGAGAGCACTTAGACAGAAAAGAACAACCTTAACTTCAGAAGCTCATAAGTACTGAAAGGATTAAGATTTTTTAATAGAAGTAATTTACAAATCTGTTTCACTTTCTGGAGCCAGTTGATATATTAAAAAACGTTTTTTCCTGGATAACCCCTTTAAACAGATTTGTAAATTACTTCTATTAAAAATCTTAATCATTTCAGTACTTATGAGCTGCTGAAGTTCAGTTGTTCTTTTCTGTCTAAGTGCTCTCTGATGACACCTGTCTCGGGAACTGTCCAGAGTAGAATCAAATCCCCATAGCAAACCTCTCCTACTCTGTGCAGTTCCCGAGACCAACAGAGGTGTCAGCAGAGAGCACTGTTGTCAGATAGAAAAGAACAACTCAACTTCAGCAGCTGATAATTATTGGAAGGAATAAGATTTTTTAATAGAAGTAATTTACAAATCTGTTGAACTTTCTGGAGCCAGTTGAAATATATAAAACATTTTTTCCTTGAATACCCCTTTAAGAATTGACTAAATCATTGATATGGAAACTCCTAGGGGGTACACTGGTCTTCAGTAACCCCCCACCCGTTCACAATGCCCTGGATTTATAGAGCGGCACATGCCTCTTAATAAATCAGGGTGCATCTGTGGCTGCCCTATGAACCTTTCTGAAATCTATGCCATTTAGCAGTCCTCTGGCATAAATTGTAATAAATGTCTTGGATGTGGTAGGCCATGCCCCCTTTATGCCAGACCCTGCCCATTTAAAAATTGGCATGGCTGGCATCAAGAAGTCAAAATGTCAAAAGTTTTTGAGCTAGCCCTGACATTTGCGTCTTTGCTATGCTAAAACTCTTAAACCTCCTAAATCTTCCCTAATGTTTCTGTTATTTCTCTGTAAATGTTTTTTTTTCCTATTTTCAGCTAACTAATGCCTTCAGTCACCTCTCACATTTTGAGAGATCCCATGAACATCTACCAAATGCAACCCTGTATCTTTTGTCTCTTTAATTTGTCATGAAATATTTAAGTAATAGGCACACCAGAACAGGAAACTGTCAATTTTCCAATTACTATTGAGCCTGTAAAAAATCACAGAAAACAGCTTCATGAAATTAAGAAGAACTTTTACTTTTATGATATGGTTAGAAAGGGCAGATATGCTGCAGATTTTTGTTCACATTTTGCAGGTAGAAAGTCCACAGCATATTACAATACCAGCAAAATGAAAAATAATTTAACAAATCCCATCTGCATGCTGCAAAATTCTGCACATTTTAAATCCACACCATGTCAATTTATGCTGCAGAAATGTTGCAATTTGTTAAGGATTTTTCCTTTTGATGTCAAAGGGAAAAAAAATCGATGTACAATTAAATATCAGATTTTATCATGCATAACCTGCAGATCTGTAGCAATATCCACAGTTGGTGATTTTAAACCCCATAGGGGATTTATTAAAACTAGCATTATATAAACTGGTCTTAAAGGGGTATTCCAGAATTTTTTTTTTATTTGACTGTGCTAGGGCTGTAAAGTTAGTGTAGTTCATAATATAATGTCTGTACCTGTGTGTGACGGTTTTCTCACAATTCTTCTGTGATTTTCACTCCAATATTTATTTTTATCAGCATACAAAATGACTGTTCAGTGGGTGGAGGGATCGCTTGGTGGGAGAGAGAACTAATGCAACAGCTGTATGCACCCTGATTGAAAACCACAGGTCTTTTGATGGATGCAGCTCATTTATGTTTCAGTGGATGGGGTGGCTGATGTGTGGGAGGGAGGAAAATGGAATTGTGGGATTTGTAGTTAAAAAAAGAAAAGTCAAACAGGAAATACCAGTTCACAAAATTCTAGCCACAGTGTTATGGTAATCTCATGACATAGACATTTAGTCCCAAGACAAGTGCAGATCCTTCCTAAGCATGTCCATTACTGCCTGCCTGGTATGTACTAAAATCACCTTATGGTGGAGAACCCCTTTAAGTAAAAGACGCTCAAGTTTGCTAGTCTGGATTTATTAAGACACATGCCTCTCAATAAATCCGGGGCATCTGAGGCTGCCCGTGCAGCTGTCTTAGAAATCCATACCGGCTTGGAGCTGGTGTAGATTTCAACTAAAGAAAACAGGCCTTGTCCAAAAATTTGCAACTTTTGATGCCAGTAACTAGACGTACTTGTTTGATTAATTCCCCCTGCAAATCTTCACCGGAACTACTAGTAAACTTATTGCAGTTTTTCTTGTGAAACATGGAAAATCTTCTCTGTGAGAACCTACTCTTCAAACGGTAAAATTTCTGTGCTTCTGCTCTGTTTTGCCAAGCTGGCAGCAGATTTTTTGCAGATTCTAAGCGGAATGTGAGTGGAATTTGCTGAATTTATGCAGAGTTTCTTGTGCTCAACACACAAATCCCGGACGAAATTCAGAGACCCATTGACTTCAATGGTACTCTGCTGAGGAATTCTGCAAAAACTATAGACAGGTTCAATGTATTTGCAGAATCCGAAATGCAGAATTTCCTCAGTGGAAATCCAGCAGCGGAAAATCTACTGTGTGAATGGGACATCGGAAATTCCATGCACTACAATGTTAACTTCGTAGTGTAAAGTCTGTTAAGTCAATATTAAAGAGTACCTGTCACCAAACTAAACTTTTCATATATATTGTTCCTTAAGTAATTATGAGACACTTTGCTATTTACTTGCTGTTAAAATTCTACACCTTTATATGTTTTTAATGTGATTGAAAAAATGGCCACTAGGTGGCTCTGTTCTGTTCCCTGCGCATGTCAAACAGGTAGTTTGGTCTCTGCCCAGCCTGGCAGGAGACCAAACTGAGAAAGTGCGTGCGGGACATGGTGAGGCAGGCTTCAGTGATGTCGCGCCTGCTGGGGGCGCCTGCTGGGACATGCCCACTTTCTCCTTCCAGAAGCTCCCACAATGTAAGCAAGGGGAATGTTAGGAGTAGTTAGGGAATATAATCTGAGTTACTTTAGAAAATATGATTTGATTCCTATATATATGCACATTGTCACTTTGTTTGATATGCTTGAAAAAGGCAGTTTATTGCCGAAACGTTGCACATGGATGGCAAATAAAGTCTTGTTCCATCTACCAGCCTGAGTCCTCAGCTATTTGGTGCTGTATCCACCCTGAACTTCTGTATGCCTTTCCGGGTTGGCATTCCCGGATGATCACCTGCACATGCTGATTGGATCGGTGCTGTCTCTTCTCTTTACCTATTGTTGTTGCCATTGGAGACGGGCACGGTCATTGGACTCGGATGGATACAAGATGACTACTCCTGTTGAATACCAGTTTATCCAGTGATGCTATCCCCCACACCTTTTCATACACGGATCAGGACGCTTTGAGGATCCTAAATGCAGTGCATAAAGAAGCCAATTTCCTAAGCACGCCATCTGCTGACCTATTGAAAAGGAAATGGGATACAGAATCCAAGCGTTTGATCACCTTGGAATTACATCTGGTCACGCTTAGGGAGTATTACAAGGAACAACGCATACCTCGTGGGATGAGGTCTCACCTCACCCCGAACCTGTTCCCTCGCAATGATCTATTTCATACTAAATTCATCCAAATTTCCAATAAATATGCTTTTGATGTAATGCTACTAAATATGGAATTTCTCCATGAAGATATTGAGAAAACCAAGTCAAAGTGCTTGGAAGTGGAGGAGCAGCTTAAAATCTTATTGACCTCACAACAATATCAAGAGGCAAAGGAGAAACTCGCTGTTCGTATACTTAAACATCAACAAGAGCTGGAAGAAGCTAAGAGGAGTAAATGGCACCGAGATTTGGATGATTATGCAAGCGGTAGAATCTACATGTGGCAGATGAATCAAGAACAAGATGGGAACCGCCGTAGACGACGAGCCAAACCACATCATTGTCAGAAACGCCGTGCCCATAAAGAAGGTTTTTTGTCAACTGCCTTGGATAGTGACTCTTCCGAGGGTCCCCCTCCCCCTTCTTCTTTTTTAGCCAGAGCTCAGGATACCCCCGCAAAAGCCGGCGGGGAGGCCGTAAACACAGGAGACGCCAGTGTCCGTACATGCCAGAGGACCCAGTCACGTCAACCGAGGGGCCGAGGGATCACGACATAGAGGACTCTCTTGTGGTAAATATATCCTCTATATCTTTATCTTCTATGGAACTTAATGTACTACAGAAAGGATTGTCATTCTGTCCGACAACAGACACAGATTGGTTTGGACTTTTGATTGACTTGGAAGGATTTTTTAGACAGTTGCGCCTGAAGGGCTTTTTTCAGGACACTCCGCTGAATGATAATACTCATATCAATACTAGTGTGATCCAATCTGCTGAGTTAACTTTAAAGGATGTTGATTTGTTTAACAAAAGTCATTTTATGCCACCCAGAACCAATAATGGAATTGAAGCATTTGTCGAAGTTGTTACCAAACAGATTAATACATTAAAAGAAAATTCTACTCATTCCGGTTGGCATAATTTGACCCGCAGGGAATATGATGTACTATCTAGGTTACAAAAAAATTCTGATATCACCATTAAAGCTGCGGATAAGGGGGGTGCCCTAGTTGTTATGGACACCCCACTTTATTTAGCCGAGATTACTAGACAGGTTTCTGATGTCACAGTTTACAGTAAACTTAGGAAGGACCCTTTGAAGGAAATTCAGGCTGACATTGCATTTCTTTTACAGCAGGCGGTTGAGAACCACATTATAGATATAGAATTGGTAACAAAACAAACATCCCATAACACCAGTCTTATATTGTTTACCTAAGATACATAAGAACCTCCAGAACCCTCCCGGACGACCTATTGTCTCCGGGAGTGGTTCTGTGTTCTCCCCCATTGCCATCTATTTAGATAAGGTTTTAAGATGTCATGCCACTTCAGCTAAATCATTTATTCGTGACACTGGTGATTTTATCTCTAAAATTCAGGACTTGGTTTGCCCCCCTGGATCCCTTCTGGTATCGTTCGACGTGGTTAATCTTTACACGTCGATCGAACACTCAAAAGGGATCCAGGTGGTCGCCAATTGTCTATTATCCACTGATCTTTCTGCGGGGGCACGTTCCCTTGTTTTGGACTTATTGGGGGTCATCCTCAGGCAGAATTATTTTCTGTTTGGGGATGACTTCTATGTCCAAAACAGGGGAACGGCCATGGGGTCCAATGTGGCCCCAACATACGCAAATGTATACATGACGGAATTTGAGGAAACTTACATCTACAAATCACAGTGGTATCTTCATGTACGGACTTGGTTCCGTTACATTGATGATACCTTTGTGATTTGGACGGGTACTTTGTCACAACTTCATTTGTTCTTGGATGAACTGAATGGTATATACCCTGAACTTCAGTTCACCATGGTGGTGTCCGAATCATCGATTCAATTCTTGGACACGTTTGTCACAATAGTTGACAGTAGATTATCAATGGATCTTTACACAAAGAAAACAGATAGGAATAGTGTTTTACAATATGATAGTTTCCATCCTAGATCCACAGTTAAATCACTCCCATGGAGCCAATTGTTACGTGTTAAACGGATAGTCTCACACCCTATACAGTCCGCTAAAAGAATCGATGAGATGCAAGGGAAATTTAGACGTAGGGGTTATCCACAACGTCTGTTAAATCACCATTCAAATAGACTCTTACAAGTCGATAGATCCACTCTCTTACATAGTACCCCTAAAGAACCTACGGATAGGATACCATTTGTATCTACTTATTCAGTAAATAGTCAGGCTATAGCTAATATCATTAGACGTAACTGGTCACTCGTGAGTAAGACCACTGGCTTGGACAAGCCACCAATAATGGCATATCGAAAGGGACGCAGTTTTAAGGACCGTCTTATTAAATCTGATGTCGGCTCATTCAAAGATAAAAGTGCACAAAAATTTAAACAGGGCAATTTTCCCTGCTTAAATTGCAGTCATTGTAATTCTATGATAAAGGCTGATTCATTTAATCACCCACATACAGGCAAACCATTCAAAATTTATGGTAGATACACATGCCGCTCCTCCTTTGTAATCTATTTATTGACCTGCCCATGTGGGCTTTATTACATAGGTGAAACCACCAATGAGTGTCGGATAAGATTAAATGGTCATAAATCATCTATTAGGACTAAGAAGGTTGATCTCCCACTACCTAAGCATTTTTTGGAATTTGGTCACAATATTAGTCAGTTAAGATTTCGCATTATAGATCATGTACCTGTGTTGAGACGAGGGGGTGACAGGGAGAAATTATTGCGCCAGAAAGAACTTAAATGGATCTATATATTAGATACGTTGTATCCAAAGGGATTGAATATGGATTTTGGCTTGAAACCCTTTATGTAGGCATTTATACTATCCTCCTTTTTATTTCTGTTTTCGCTTTTTTTCTTCTCCCTTTTTCTCTTTTTGCTCTTTATTCCTTTTTTCCGTTCTTCCCCCCCCCCCTTTTTTTCCCCTTTCCCTCTCTCTTCTCCTTTTTCACTCTTTTTCTTTTCTTTTTTCCCCCTTTTTTTCTTTTCCTCTTTTTACTCTTCCCCTTTTTATTCTCTTCTTTATTCTAATTCATTTTCCTTATTATTTATTTTTCATTTTTCCTTTTTTTCATTTTTTCTTTTCCTTTTCTTTCCCTTTGTTCTTTTTTTGCTTTTTCTCTTTTTCCCCCCTCCCCCCCCCCCTTTTCTTTCTTCTTTTTCTTTTTTTCTTCTCTTTTTTTCTCTTTTTTCATTTTTTATTTTTATATCTATTTTTTACATGTTTTTTTATTTTTATTTTTTTACATTTTATAATTTTTTTTATCATTCATATTTTTTATTTATTTTCTTTTTGTTAATTTTTATTTATATTTTATTTATTTTTTATTATTATTTATTTAATTATTTATATTTTTCATTACATATACATTTTTTTATTTTATTTTTATATTATATATATTATTTATATTTTATTTTTTTGGTCTCTATTTTATCTTTTTTTTCTTTTTTTCATTATTTGCTTTCACTAATTCTTTTTACTTTTTTCTTCTACCTGTTCCGTGTATTTAATTTTTATAAGTGACAACATGAGGTTTTTCGATATCTCTCTATGATGATATTTTAATATTTTTTATGTTTTTTTAGATTCACTTCACTTATTATTCATCATCACCTTATATGAAGATTACAGCTGAGGATGAATTCACTGAGGACTCCTGGAAATTTTTTTTTCCTTTTTGTATAAATGTAGATCTTATGATTTGAATATAGTCTGTGTTACACTGATCCTTGTTTCAATATGGCATCTTCTTGTGATATACTTTTTTTATTGTTATTAACATAGATGCCTAGGTTTAAGGAAAATTAGTCTTGATGAGTGCATATATGGAAGTCTATTCAGACTCATATGCATTATAGACTATGCGGTGCGTCTTTGGTCAGGTGCGCCTCGGGTATCGGCGGGCGCATATGATATGCGCTGGCCGATTCACTGATGTGCGGTGACTCATGTAGACGCACTACGCATGCGCATGCAGTTGGCGCTTGCGCGGATCATACTGTTTTGATCCCGGGCATCTATGACGCTCCTGTATCAGCTGACCTATAGTGGTCAGCTGATCGGAACTACACGGTTTGGAGCCACGCAGCCGCAGTTTGGTTGTTTACAAGCGAAGCTGTCACATACGGACACAAGCTTTTTCATGCGATCTATGTGATGAAGATGCAATCGGTGACATGGATCAGTGTAAGTGAAGTCCCAGTGAACACATCTGAAGCTTATATATGTTTTAGATGGCTGTTTTCTCATATTTCTTATATTTATATCTTTTGTGTATTTGAATCACTATGACAACACAGTTTAGCCAATAGGATGTGGCCATTGATTGTAATGATATATGTATAACACCTGTTATGTAACCAATCACAGCATGTTGTGATTCCTATATATATGCACATTGTCACTTTGTTTGATATGCTTGAAAAAGGCAGTTTATTGCCGAAACGTTGCACATGGATGGCAAATAAAGTCTTGTTCCATCTACCAGCCTGAGTCCTCAGCTATTTGGTGCTGTATCCACCCTGAACTTCTGTATGCCTTTCCGGGTTGGCATTCCCGGATGATCACCTGCACATGCTGATTGGATCGGTGCTGTCTCTCCTCTTTACCTATGATTTGATGACAGGTACTCTTTAAGTTATTAAATGTATAGCTAACATATCTACCTTTGAGTTGTCAGATCCTTGGTAGGGAAACAAGATTGAGAAATGAGAATACATTTAAGAAACCCTAGTGATAAATCAATTGGCACATGATATATTGGAATAAGATATATAACATATTTTATGCTGTATGTATTGCTGCTTATCTACACTTTGTCTGCCACAATTTTATAATTGTTTGCTAATATGATACCTATGAAATGAGCCTGATCAGTGGATGTTACATTGAAATAGATTGTACTGTCTATGTAGAGATTATCCTATCAAAAATAGATATTTTTGTGTATTTGTTTTTACTCTGTATAGTGACATTTATGACCTAAACCATTTGCCATAAATGTGCAGTATAGCTTCCTACTGAATAGGGGAACAAGTTAAGTCATAAGTTAATAAATGTATAGATAAAATACTATACACGTTACATTGAAAGAGATTTTATATCTTATCTGTGTCCTGTAAAGGCTATTCGATCAAAAATATAGATTCCTTTTTTCTAATATTTATTTGTGTGTTTGTTCTTACATTGTGTAGTGACTCATTTAATTCTTTTTCAGATCTCACGAGAATGTCTTTCAATCCTGGTTTTTGCTAATCCGTTTAGGAGCATGGGTGGACATTGCAGCAGAGCAGCTGTTGACGTCAGACCCTGAAATTTCAGACGACCTGCTGTGGCTTCTGGCATTTTATTACAATCCATGCAATGAGAGCCAAAGCAGAGGTAGAACAATGGTAAGTTGTGCTCTGAAGCAGCCTGCGCTTGGCATAGAAAAATGTAAGCATCCTCAATGTGTAATTAGCGTTTCACTGGTGCAATAGTTTGTAATGTATTTTTATTCATGTCATTTATTTCCAGGTAATTGAAGGGAATGTGTCATCAGAACATGACCTATTGTTTAAATCAGGTGTTTATGTAAACCATGTTTTTGAAGAATTTTTGGTGATGGTTATTTCTAATTTTCCATTATACTATCTATATTTTAAAATAATCATGAAATCTTGCAGTTTGATTCTTGCCACTAGGCATAAAACTAAGCTGAGACTTCCTGTTCTGTACAGATTACTTTCCAGCAGTGCTTTCCTTATGACATACATTGTTACAGGGAAAGGTTACACCAGTATATAGATGACATAGGTGCACAGCGTGGCTTAGATTTATCAAAATGTGTGAGAGAAAAACTGAAGAGATTTTGTCCATAACAACCAACCACAACTCAGCTTTCACTTTATCAGAGCTCATTAGGGTATTAAAGCTGAGCTGTGATTGGTTGCTGTGGGCAGACCTCTCCAGTTTTTCTCTAACATATTTTGATACCTTTGGGCCAACAGATCAGCCTTTGCTCACAGATCAACAACTGTGTGGAACAACCCTCCCGTACCACCACCAATCCCACCGCTCACACCAACCCAGTAATTAGCTAATTTACATATATAGACCCAACAAGAAGGCACTTTTGCTTTCTTACCCAATCAAAATGTGCCATTTTCCAAGTAGTACAAAGGTGTTATTTAGGCCTGAAAGAGAACACTGCTACTGGTAAGTGGAGGAGATATTTCCTTCAATATTGGATGTGACCAAATCCGGAAATTTCTTCCAAGCTAAACTTTAAAGCTGAAAAAGTTACATTCATTCTGTTTGTGGATTGCAAGTTTATGTGTATGAGAGACTTGACTTAGTATGTGCATTTAGTTATAGATGTATAGCTTTTCCCAGCACTTACCACCCATGATGATGTCTATTAATTTAGTAAGTACAGTATTTGGTGGACACTATTTATTCGCATTTTAGACAAGATTTAACCAAATTAAAAGTAAGCTGTTCAGGGACACAAAGCCCCATGTGTCCCTTGCTTTCCAAAGAATATTGTTTGATGTAATCTCTTCTTGATCCAACAGCATGAATAAATTATTAACTGCTAAAAACTAAAGTAAAGAGGAAATACTTTTACTACTTTTTTATTGCAACTAACAATGAAAAAATAAAATAATGATGGCTCTTAGAAGACTGAAAAATAAAAATGAGAAAAATTGTCCCACGATTAAATGGGCACTGTCATTAACATTTTTTTTTAAATGTTGTAGTACTTATGTACTACAACATATCTCTAATATAGATTCATTATTATTATTTTTATTTTATTTTGCTTAAAATGGTTTAATCTAAATTTAAAAACCGTCCGCTAGGCCGGCCATGATGTTACGAGTGAATTAGGACCAATGGCAGCCGGGCAATCGGTCCTAATTCAGTCAGCCTGCTCTCGCTCGGTCCCTGCCTGTCAATCAGACAGGTGGGAGCGAGCGCAGTGAACACCGGGGCTGCGTGCATTGGTTCCCTGGATCCGTCCCCGTGCCCGGCATGAACAGTGAAATGGAGAGAGTGCGCGCACACTATATCAGTGCCGTGCTGAGGCTCCATTAGTATGGTCCCAAGTCGCGGCATTTGTATATTGCGTGGCAGGCTACTCCTATACTCCTCCTCCCTGGATAACACATGTACTGCTAAACTGGGAGGAGTAGACCCCGGAGCAGCCTGCCATGCTATTCGCTGCTCATCTATGCGTGCTCCTTACAGGAGCGCAGCATAGATGAGGGGAGGGCGGAAGTCGGCACCCAGCAGGCGTCAGTGATGTCGCGCCTGCTGGAAAACAGAAGAGCCCAAGAAGACCCGTTTGTAAGGTATAACAACATTTTTAAAAGGCAGGGTGGAGGTTGGGGATAAATGACCAATAGGTAGGGACAGAGAGAAGTAAAAACAGATGGCGGAAGCTACTCTTTAAGGGATTAAAAGGCTAATCATTTTGATTAATTACAATTATTTATATGTAATAATATTGTTTAAATGCTATTCGAATAGTTATAGTATTAATATTTTTTCTTAATATTTTTTCTATTCGTAAGAATCAGTATGGATGTCTATTATCTTGCTAATCACATAGTACAAATTTCTGTTTGGTCATATGCACATCTAAACAGTGAATTTATAGAGAGACTGTATATGAACTACATCAAACACCGTTATTGCGTACTTTACTTTTATTATGTAAAAAAACTGTTGCTTCCTTTCTTGATGTTCTAAAAACCCACATATTTCTTTAAATTGTGGAATTTCAATGTGTTGATGTAATGTTATCTTGTAATATATCAGTTCTATACACATCCTAAATTATCCAAAATTATATCTTCTATTGTATATACCAATTTCTCAATACAAAAGAATTTTCCGGATATTTTCCTATTTTTTAGGTTACGTTCATGCTATCCATAATGGCTCTTTCATTACTTTCTTAACTGATGAATGCCCTGGCTAAATGCCCTGACAGCTTAATTGTATACACTAAAGAAATGCCTGCCTTCACTTTTTGCCTTTTCAGAGTTAAATGTCAGCTCATGTGCATTAATGCCTAAAATCTGCTTTTCCTTCTTGAAGTGAATGGTCTACTGAATTTCTAACGTGAATTTCAGCAGTCACTAATCCCTAATTTAAAAGTTTTTTCTAGAGTTGACTGCATTCTTGAGGTACTAATATTACTGAAGCACATTATCTTTCATCAATACAAATTAATGATTATAATATGTTACTTTCTTTAGGTTGAAGGTAAAGCTGTTTATGAAGGCTTGGTGTCATTCCAGAGAAGTTCCACTGTATGTGCCATGTCATTCCACAAGTTATTTTTTGAAGAAAATAAGTTAAATACATGGCATCCATGTACTCTGCAGTTGGTTAGACATTTGTGTGTCACTTTCATTGTACTCCGTCCCGAGTGGCACAGTGTTGCTAAGGATTGTATTTCACATGTAAGTGTCAGTGTATAACAAGTGTTCGTAATGCAAGAACAGGGACTAGTACTATTGAAGTAAGAGTCCAAAACATATTATAATATGTTGGTGCTAAATAAATAATGGAATTGACAAAATACAAGTCATCATCAGTCAGGATTAAGTAAAGCATCTGAATTATACTTGAAGATTTAATGTCCAAGATATTGGTAGGGTTTTTTTATTTTGCTGTGTTCCTTACCCTCTAGCTTGAAGGGGTTGTGCGCTGCCCTGCAGTTCGGAGCTCTGCTCACAGCGTCCGGAAGTTCATTACTCCAAACGCTGTGTGCGGGCTTCCGTGTTCGCAGCCGCCGGGCGTGACGTCACGCCCGGCCCCTTTGTGACGTCTCACCCACCCCCTTGTGACGTCACGCCCGCCCCCTCTACCAAAGTCTATGGGAAGGGGGCGTGACAGCAGTTGCGCCCCCTTCCCATAGACTTTCGTTGAGGGGGCGGGCGTGACGTCACGAGGGGGAGGGCGAGACATTATGAAGGGGCCGGGCGTGTCGTCACGCCCGGTGGCTGTGAACACGGAAGCCCGCACACAGTGTTCGGTGTAATGAACTTCCAGATGCTGTGAGCGGAGCTCCGAACTGCAGGGCAGCGCACAACCCCTTTAAGTTTACACTGACATTTTTTTTTTTTGTCAAATTGTGCTTTAAAGGGGTTATCCCGGAATAGAAAAACACAGCTTATTTCAGCTAAAATAAACAGCTCCACGTCTGTCTCCAGGTTGGGTGTTGTTTTACAACTTGGCTCCATTCACATCAATGTAACTAAGCTGCAGAATCACACCCAGCCTGGAGACAGATGGGAATCGATTTTTGATAGAAAGTAGCTGTGTTTTTCTCTCTCCTGGATAACCCCTTTAAAGTCATAAACTATAAAATGAGAAATGATGGCTTCTGTTGAAGCATGTAACTAATACAAAGATATGATATGTATAACAACCTACAAAATTCAGCATAATGTCAGTTAACAATCAATATATGCCACACCTATGTAAAAACTGACACAAATCTTATGTACCTAGTGAAAATTTGTTATTAATTGATTAGTAGCAGTAAATACCTTATGCACACAGCAGGACAAACAGTGCATGTAAAGCTTGAATCGTATAAGGAGTCCCTGTGGCTTTTCACTATGAAATTTTAGGTGTTCTGAAGTGAAGTACCACTCTTTGTCACTGTATTACAGGAGTATTCTGCCTAGAAACAATGCTACTAATGCAGCATATGATGAAGCAGGTCATGGTTTTGCTTCTGTTTTTTTCTTCTGCCAGATTCTATAATAATCTTACAAAGACAAAATACTTTTTATGCCTCTATATGGATTTAGACGCAAACTTCTACAGGTGCTATGGTATATTTCAAATGAGCAATTTTATTTTTACTTTCTTTCTGTTTCTCCTGGTTAAATACATAATGAAAATTAATACGGTAAAGGAGATTTATTTAATAGAAGAAAAACTACCACAAGAAGTTATAGTTTTAAATTATGTGTATGGGGCAAAGGTGTATGCAGTAATATCACTTTACTGAGATAGTAGTGAATGCATGGAATAGCCTTCCTGAAGAAAGGGTAACTACAAATACAGCGAAGGTGTTTAAGCATGCTTGGGATGGGCATACACCCATCCTTCATATAAAATAGGGCCAGTGACTATTTATAGTATTCAGAAAATTGGGCAGACTAGATGGGCCAAATGGTTCTTATCTGCTGACAAATTCTATGTTTTTATTTGGTTGACCATCTGCAGTTTTTACTGAATTGTCACATTGGCAGGAACTTTTCTGTAAAATAGTGTGTGAATGCCAGGCTTTGGGTGTGTGATTAGGAGCTTTATAATCATACCCCCCAAATATGATTTATGTCCTCTCAACCTTATATTCACACACTTCTGAGCCTAACATTCACCTGCCTTTTTGCCATAAAGTTTCCACCTATCTGACAATTTAGTGGAAAGTACAGATAGTCGACCAAATAGTAAAATCCCTGTATCTCGGGAACCAGGAGTCGGGGCACTTGTGGTATACAATGTGATATACAAACTAACTTTTTTTTTTGGACACTGAGCACTAGGTCCACTAGAGTTGTGGCACACAGCAAACACATTTATTAAGCAACATTGCACGGCATTGCAAGGACTGAAAGAGGGCATAACCTAAGCTGTACACATCACAAATGCACCAAAATTAGGTGGACAATTTTGACCTAAATTAAGCCAGAAAAAAATAGTTTTTTAGGAACTGTCCACACTGCTGTATTTCCACCCCAAAAAAATTCTGCCCCAGAGTCCTATTGTTTTGAATGGGATTTTACTGCTTTTTTCACTCTGCTTGTTCACAATGAGTAAACATGTTCATTCTTTTGTCAAAATTTGACCTGAACTGCATTGCTCTCTAAAGAGATGACGCATATCAGTGCAGTCTTACCGCCAATGGATTTCAGCACCTGCTGCAGACAGAATCTTCGGCTGGAATATCTCCAGGCAGAAGTTCAGCTGGGTCGATGTGCCCTTTTGCTAGACAGTCTAAAGATGCTCCAGATTCACCAATCAGCCTAAGCCACTTTGATAAATCTGGTGCTTATGAAGACTGTCCATTTTAGTTGCCCCCGCTTTCTTTAACCTAGTACTTCTCCAACATTTACTTAATTATTAATTATTCACAGTGAATCTCCATATGTCAAGGTATTCTCTTAAATTCCTTCTGCACATTTTTTTGTGAATGATGTAGTTTTTCTTGACGAGAAATTGTATTTTAAATTCTAAAATTAGTATTTCAGGTGCTGGAATTCTTTTTAAAATATTGCACATTCAGTATCTTGTAGAGTACACTAAAATGCCTACTTTTTAGTAATTCTTGCTGTTTCATTTGATTTTGTTTTCATAGCGGTAACTAGAGATGAGCGAAGTTACAGTGATTTGATTTGTCACAAACTTCTCGGCTCGGCAGTTGCTTACTTTAGACTGCATAAATTAGTTCAGCTTTCAGGTGCTCCGGTGGGCTGGAAAAGGTTGATACAGTCCTAGGAGACGAATCAAATCACTGTAACTTCGCTCATCTCTAGCGGTAACAATAAAACATAAGACTGACATTCACAATATATAATATAATAGGGGGAAGAGAAAATGACTGCCTAGACTTATAGAAGAATGCAGTGTTTGAAAGATTTGTTTGCTTTTTTTTTTGCTATATTTATCTTTCTGTTTTAGTTTCAAAGCCTTTGATTTTAGGACCCAAAGTAAAGTTCACGGTCTGATCAAATTGTGGGGAGCCATCTCTTTTTCTCTCTGTTTTGTGAAGATTAATTGGAAACATGAAAATTGTTTGTGTTGCGGTCATATTTTGGCTCATTAGCATTTGGGAAAGCACACTGCATATTTGTTTGTGGAATATTGAAAGGCATTTAAGGATAATATTACTTGTTTCCTCTCTCTCAGATGACTCAGACACAGGAAGCTGCCAGTGAAGTTTCTGACGTCCTGGCTCGTACTTTAAGCAGACTTGATATTCCAGGAATGGAAAGTCAGAAGATAATCACAATAGTGCACAAACTGCTGCAGGACTTATAATATAAACCAGAAAAACAAGGCTTAATTTGTCTTATAACATCACTGTATATAGGCTGTACTTCCCTCTTGGCCAGTTGAAATTTGATGTATTTTGGCACTGATAGTCCATGTCACTTTTTCTGTACGAAAATGAAGCTATTTATTCACAGCTTTGACTCAAGAGAGTTGGCTATTTAGAATGCAGATGTCAGGAAGTTACTTGTGAGCAGTTTAATATTAATGAGTGGTTTGTACATTTCAGCACAAGTATTTTTAAAATGATTTATCGTGTATGTATCACTTGTATCTATTTGGAAATAAATGTGTTGTTAAAGCAGCCTCCTACTTATAGGTGTATATGAATGAAATGTATTTTGGAATAATAAAAACATTCAAGTCTATGTACAGGACAAATTTGTTTTTAATTACGATGCATTGCAGTTCCATAGACATGGACCACATATAAGAAATGCTGATATTTTTTGCAGTGTGTTTATTTCTTTTGTGAAATGATCAAGGATTTGTTAAAATATATTGCTGTCAATTTTTCAGTGGATTACCCGCAGAACCTAAACAACTTTTGTAACTGTTAATTTTAACCCCTTAAACTCTTGGGGACGCAGGCTGTACCTGTACTCGGAGACCCCGCGTCATATCGGGTCGTTCCCGGCAGATAACGGTAGCCGGAACCCGGGGCTAATAGCGTGCGTCACCAATCGTGGTGACGTGCGCTATAACCCTTTAGGCGCGGCGATGACCACCACGTCTAAAATGTTTTTTTTTTTTTTAAAAGCATTTCCGGCAGCTCAGTTGGGCTGATTGGGACCACCACAGTGAAACCGTGTCACGATAAGCTAGGAAGCAAGCAGAAGTTTTTTTTTTTAAAAGAGTTAATGAATATTATTTAACCCCTACCCTAATAAAAGTTCAAATCACCCCCCTTTTCCAATAAAGAAAAATGTAAGTAAATAAAAACTATGTGGTATCGACGCATGCGTAAATTTCCGATCTCTAAAAATATATTGTTAATTAAACTGCACGGTCAATGGCGTACACGTAAAAAAAAAAATTCAAAAGTCCAAAATAGTGTATTTTTGGTCACCTTTTATACCATAAAAAAAAATGAATAAAAAGCGATCAAAAAGTCAGTTCAAAACAAAAATGATACCATAAAAACTTCAGATCATGACACAAAATATAAACCCTCATACCGCCCCGTATACAGAAAAATAAAAAAGTTATAGGGATCAGACAATTTTAAACGTATACATTTTCCTGCATGTAGTTATGATTTTTTTCAGAAGTAATTCAAAATCAAACCTATATAAGTAGGGTATCATTTTAACCCCTTAAGGACTCAGGGTTTTTCCGTTTTTGCACTTTCGTTTTTTCCTCCTTACCTTTTAAAAATCATAACCCTTTCAATTTTCCACCTAAAAATCCATATTATGGCTTATTTTTTGCGTCGCCAATTCTACTTTGCAGTGACATTAGTCATTTTACCCAAAAATGCACGGCGAAACGGAAAAAAAAATCATTGTGCGACAAAATCGAAAAAAAAAACGCCATTTTGTAACTTTTGGGGGCTTCCGTTTCTACGCAGTGCATATTTCGGTAAAAATTACACCTTATCATTATTCTGTAGGTCCATACGGTTAAAATGATACCCTACTTATATAGGTTTGATTTTGTCGCACTTCTGGAAAAAATCATAACTACATGCAGGAAAATTTATACGTTTAAAAATGTCATCTTCTGACCCCTATAACTTTTTTATTTTTCCACGTACAGGGCGTTATGAGGACTCATTATCGGTATGATTTTTGTTTTGATCGGACATTTTGATCACTTTTTATTCATTTTTTTTAGTGGTATAAAAAGTGACCAAAATACGCTTTTTGGGACTTTGGAATTTTTTTGCACGTACGCCATTGACCGTGCAGTTTAATTAATGATATATTTTTATAGTTTGGACATTTACGCACGCGCCGATACCACATATGTTTATTTATTTATTTTTTACACTGTTTTATTTTTTTTATGGGAAAAGGGGGGTGATTCAAACTTTTATTAGGGAAGGGGTTAAATGACCTTTATTAACACTTTTTTTTAACATTTTTTTTTGCAGTGTTATAGGTCCCATAGGGACCTATAACACTGCACACACTGATCTCCTATGCTGATCACTGGCGTGTATTAACACGCCTGTGATCAGCATTATCGGCGCTTGACTGCTCCTGCCTGGATCTCAGGCACGGAGCAGTCATTCGTCGATCGGACACCGAGGAGGCAGGTAAGGGCCCTCCCGGTGTCCGGTCAGCTGTTCGGGACGCCGCAATTTCACCGCGGCGGTCCCGAACAGCCCGACTGAGCAGCCGGGTCACTTTCAGTTTCACTTTAGAAGCGGCGGTCAGCTTTGACCGCCGCTTCTAAAGGGTTAATACCGCACATCGCCGCGATCGGCGATGTGTGGTATTAGCCGCAGGTCCCGGCCGTTGATGAGCGCCGGGACCGACGCGATATGATGCAGGATCGCGGCGCGATCCCGCTTCATATGGCGGGAGCCGGCGCAGGACGTAAATATACGTCCTGCGTCGTTAAGGGGTTAATCGAATGGACCTACAGAATAAAGATCAGGTGTCATTTTTACCGGTGTCATTTATAGAAATAGAATGGTGTTTTTTCTTCAATTTCGTGGCACAGTGATATTTATTTTGGTTTAACCGTAGATCTTTGGGTAAAATGACTGACATTATTACAATGTAGAATTGATGGCGCAAAAAATAAGCCATCATATGGGTCTGTTGGT
This sequence comes from Hyla sarda, assembly GCF_029499605.1. Classification (NCBI taxonomy): domain Eukaryota; kingdom Metazoa; phylum Chordata; class Amphibia; order Anura; family Hylidae; genus Hyla; species Hyla sarda. The sequence continues at coordinate 382,669,315 of NC_079189.1, read as the reverse complement.
GCAAAATTAAAAAGGTTATTTTTAAAAGGTGAGGAGGAAAAAACTAAAGTGCAAACACTGAAAAACCCTGAGTCCCCAGGGGGTTAAGGACGCAGGGTTTTCCCTTTTTGCACTTATGTTTTTTCCTCCTCAACTTCTAACAATCATAACACTTCTACAGGGTGGGCCATTTATATAAATACACCTTAATAAAATGGGAATGGTTGGTGATATTAACTTCCTATTTGTGGGACATTAGTATATGTGAGGGGGAAAACTTTTCAAGATGGGTGGTGACCATGGCGGCCATTTTGAAGTCGGCCATTTTGAATCCAACTTTAGTTTTTTCAATAGGAAGAGGGTCATGTGACACATCAAACCTATTGGCAATTTCGCAAGAAAAACTATGATGTGCTTGGTTTTAACATAACTTTATTCTTTCATGAATTATTTACAAGTTTCTGACAACTTATAAAATATGTTCAATGTGCTGCCCATTGTGTTGGATTGTCAATGCAACCCTCTTCTCCCACTCTTCACTCACTGATAGCAACACCGCAGGAGAAATGCTAGCACAGGCTTCCAGTATCCGTAGTTTCAGGTGCTGCAGAATAAAACAAAAATTGGAACAGGACCCTCAGTTTACGCAGAAGATTTTGTTCAGTGATGAGGCAAACTTTTCTGTGAATGGTGAAGTTAACAACCAAAACCACCGTTATTGGTCTGACACTAACCCACATTGGATAGATCCCTCCAAGACAAAAAATTGATGGTATGGTTTGCTATATGGGGTACAAAGATAGTGGGGCCATTCTTCATCAATGGAAACCTCAAGGCCACTGGATATGCAAAATTGCTACATGATGATGATGTGTTTCCCTCTTTATGCACTGAAGCTGGCACGTTCCCTGAGTTTTTCCAGCAAGATGGTGCACCACCACATTATGGGTGTCAGGTCCGAGCATTCCTAGATGAACAGTTTCCTGGAAAGTGGATTGGTCGTCTTGGGCCAGTTGAATGGCCCCCAAGGTCTCCCAATCTGATCCCATTAGACTTTTATCTTTGAGGTCATCTGAAGGCAATTGGCTATGCTGTGAAGATACGAGATGTGCAGCACCTGAAACTACGGATACTTGAAGCCTGTGCTAGCATTTCTCCTGCGGTGTTGCTATCAGTGTGTGAAGAGTGGGAGAAGAGGGTTGCATTGACAATCCAACACAATGGGCAGCACATTGAACACATTTTATAAAACTTTTAAATAACTCATGAAAGAATAAAGTTATGTTAAAACCAAGCACATCATTGTTTTTCTTGTGAAATGACCAATAAGTTTGATGTGTCACATGACCCTCTTCCTATTATAAAAAACTAAAGTTGGATTCAAAATGGCCGCCATGGTCAACACCCATCTTCAAAAGTTTCCTCCCTCACATATACTAATGTGCCACAAACAGGAAGTTAATATCACCAACCATTCCCATTTTATTAAGGTGTATCCATATAAATGGCCCACCCTGTAGTTTTCCCTACAGACCCATATGAGGGCTTGTTTTTGCACCACTAATTGTACTTTGTAAGGGCATCAATCATTTTATTACAAAATCTACAGCGGAAAAAAATAAATTAATTGTGGGGTGAAATTAAAAAAAAAAAAAACTGCCATTTTGTAACTACTCCGTAAAAATGACTCATTGTCTTTATTATTTAGGTCCATACGATTACTACAATACCCAATCTATATAGGTTTTATTTATTTTTTTACTACTTAAAAAAAAAAAACTAATGTTACACGCTGGCCGTGAGTGCATGGTCCCGTTGCCTGCTGCTGCCGGCGGGGCTGGGACTCGCATCTCGGGACATGCCCGCGCGTGTCCCCGTCGCCTAGGGCGCGCGTGCGCCGGAGCTTTAAGATTTAAAGGGCCAGTGCGCTCATTAGTGTAATTCACCTGTGGCTCATTGATTAATTCCTCCACCCTCCTCACTTCCCTGCCGGATCTTTGTCTCCTTGTGCTTGAGAGAAAGTATTCCTGAGAGTTGTCTTGCCGTGTATCTGATCCTTTGCTCTGTGACTTGACCTTGCTCCTCTGCCGCCTGCCTACTGACCTCCTGCTATGTCCTGACTACGCTACTGTGCCACCTGCTTTGACCTTCTGCTATCCTGACTACGAGCTGCCTTATCCTTCCTGTGCCTCGCCTCACCCGCCTGTGTGGTCGAGCTGTGCCAGAGGTAGCGACCTGGGTGCCGCCTGCTGCAGCAAGTCCATCCCGCTTTGCGGCGGGCTCTGGCGAGAAATCAGCGGCACCTTAGACTCCGCTCCCTGGTATGGTCCGAGTCCTCTGCCACACAGGTCCAGCGGATCCACATCCACCGGAGTTCCTGTCTTCTGAAATGTGAGTGTTACAGTAAGATCTGGCCATGGATCCCGCTGAGGTACCCCTGCCTGAGGTCGCAGATCTTCCCTCCATTGTGGTACATCAGTCTCAGCAACTGGCGCGACAGGCCAACTTACCAAACTGTCTGCTATGATACAACAGCTTTTGGCCTTGCAGCAGCACCCGCAACCTATCCCATTCCCTCCTCCCTACTCGTGAGAACGACCTTTTTGTTACTTTGGAGGCTATCTTTAATCTTATCCTTGGCGAACCCGCCTCTCACAGGATTAAACTGGACATAGCCCATAGGGTGCTTCGCCCTAAATCCGCCACAGGCACTCCACGGGATGTCATCTGTTGTGTGCACGATTTCCAAAGCCAGATCTCTGCTAAATTTTGACATTGACGGAGCCCCTATTCAACTCAACCAAGATCTCTCCTGGTTAACTCTCAGGAAGAGACGACTGCTGCAACCTCTCCTGGAATGTCCTTCGCTCTCACCATGTGCCGTATAGATGGACCTTTCCTTTGGGCTGCACACACGCAGGGATGGATGCTCATCTGTTCTATGCTCCTTTTCAGACCTTCAGGCTCTTCTGTTCTACCCTGGAGCTGCTGATCCCTCAGATCATGGACTGGGATCTGATGTCTCCTCCCCCCTCCTCTTCCTCCCGTGTGGTAGCATGTCCGGCCATGCCGGGCCGGATCCCAGAGGAAGTCCTCCCCTAAGGTCTCGGGGGTCCCCCCTCTTGCTCCCCCTTAAGATGTGGCCAGCACCCATATGCCCTTCCTGAGCTGTCCTTGATTCTAGACTTTTTTGGTCTCTAAATTTTCTCCGGAGGGTGTGGTGCACCCCCCCCCCCTTTTGTGCGCTTCAGCATTATTGCTAATTATTCCTTGTTATTACAGTGTTGTTGCATTTTTTTGGTCACCAATGGTTTTTGTTTTCATTTGTTCCTTTGCTGTGGCCTTGGAGTAGGACCTTTGCTCTTGCGGTGGTTCTCCCTTGGTGGTGGTCTTCCATAGTCCCTTTCGAGGCCCTAGCAATGGACCCCCCTATGCCTTGGTCCATGGTCCGCTTCGGTGGTCTTGGTCTTGTCCGTTTGTGTACCCCTATGTCTCTTCTTGTCTCCCTCTCTTTTTCGCTCCTCTCCCGCTTTAGGTTGGTCTCCCTGCTGCCTCTCCTTGTGACCCAGGCTCTCAGGATGCCCCTTCGTTGCTGCGTGGAGACCCTTCTGGCCACTCCTGTGAGCATGCTTTTACATAAGCTATCTTCTCCCTTTATCCGCCATGGTGAAGTGCATCTCCTTGAATGTTAAGGGACTGAACTTCCCCTCTAAGAGGTGCTTGTTACAAAGGGAGTTGGTTGGGCAGTGTGCCGATATAGTTTTCCTTCAGGAGACACACTTTGACCATTCCGGATCCTTCCAATTCCTTCATCATCTCTTTCCCACAGGAAAGGGATTTGAGAAGTGTTGGGAGCATTAACATTGCAGAGTAATAGCGGGACCCCACCTAGAACACCCTCAACAATAACATAACGCCCCTGTGGATCAAGAAAGGCATACTCTGCCGTTTCTGACAAGAAAACTGCTGGGGTGGCCATCTTGGTCTCCAGGGCCTGCCCATTACAAGACTTTTCTTGATCCCCAGGTGCCTTATGTTATTCTTGAGGGTGTTCTAGGTGGGGTCCCGCTATTACTCTGTAATGTTTATGCTCCCAACACTTCTCAAATCCATTTCCTGTGTAGAGTCCTTGCTAGGCTCCATAAGCTTCCTTCCTCTGCTTGGCTGTTAGGGGGGGACTACAACCTTATCTTCTCTCTGTCACTGGACCGTCATTCTCTTAATGGTGCACCTCCTACGCCCGCTCAGCTGCGCTTGGCCTCCATTTTCCTATGGCTCATCCGTGCGTCATCGTTATATGATCTACGGTGGATCAATCACCTACTGAGCGCTTCTTTAGTTTTTATTCTCATCCCCATAAACTGCATACACGCATTGATTATTTCTTTGGGAACCTCCCTATGGTGCGCATGCTTTCTGTGGCTTCTCTTGACCCCATTTCCTGGTCTGATCACTGTCCGTTCTTCTTTCCTTCTCCTCCTCCCCTTCCTCTATTTGTTCCTGCCACTGGCGACTGAACGATTACCTCCTTAAATCCTTGCCTACCCGGGAGTTGATTCAGAAGTGTCTCACTGAATATTTTGCTACTAATGAGGGCTCGGTCTCTTCTCAGGCGATCCTCTGGGAGGCCCATAAGTCCATTGTCTGTGGTCACTGTATAGCTTTGGGTTCTAGGCTTAAGCGTGATGCTCTGGCTCGCTCCTGGGAACTCCGCATGGAGATTTCTCGCCTTGAAGCTCTATTGCTCTCTACCCCTTCTCTTCCCTTGCTACGGTGCTTGGTGGGGCGCAGTTGGGCGATCTTGCTTTGCACAAAGTGGTGCGGCAATTGTTCGCTAAACAACGTTTTTATGAGAAGGGCAATAAAGACCATACTATATTAGCCAGGCGCCTATGCAACCGTGCAGTTGCTCAATCCCCCTCTGCTTTGAAACACTCTTCTGGTACTCTTCATTACCACCCTGCTGATATATCTCGCCTCTTTGTTGACTATTATACCAAACTTTACTCTCTTCCCTCTCAGCTCCCGTCCAATCCGGAGGAACAAGCAGCAACTCTTGACTCTTATCTCTCCAGATGCGGCCTGCTCACTCTGTCGGGGGTTGATCGGGAGGTTCTCAATACACCTATCACGGGGGAAGAGCTGTCGGAGGTTCTCAAATCCCTGCCTGCTAGTCGTTCTCCTATCACGGACGGCTTTACGTACCTGCACTATAAGTCCTTTTCCTCTGTCCTTGTGCCTAAGCTTGTCCCCCTTTTTAACTCTTTCATGGGAGGGGAGGCGATCCCGCAGTCCTTCTTACACTCTTTGATTACCTTGATACCTAAACCCGGTAAGGATCCCCATGACTGCTCTAGTTACCAACCTATTGCCCTTCTTAATTCGGACTTAAAACTGTTCTTTAAGGTGTTGGCGGTTAGACTTTGTGCCTTTCTCTCCTCCCATGTCCATAAGGACCAGGTTGGGTTTATCCTCTGCCATCAGGGCGGAGACAACACCAGGAGGGTTATAGATCTTGTGGACTTGGTTAATCGGAGATCCAAGGAGGCACTGCTCCTTAGCCTAGATACAGAAAAGGCGTTTGATAGATTGAGGTGCCCATTTCTATTTGCCTCTCTCAAGAAATTTGGTATTACGGGCATTTTTTTCACTGCACTGTGGGGACTCTACTCTTCTCCCACTGCTTCTATCAAACTTCCTCATGCTCCCTCTTCGACTTTCCCTTTGTCCAATGGCACCCGTCAGGGATGTCTGCTGCCCCTCTGGTTTTTGCCCTTTGCATAGAATCTTTGGCTGCCATGATTAGGGGGGACCCGGACATTGCTGGCATCTCTTTGCATGACAGAGAGTTTAAGATCTGCTTGTTCGCAGTTGATGTTCTTCTCACGCTCTCCCGACCCTTGCTTTCTCTCCCTAACCTGTATAGAGTCTTGCATGACTATGTTATGGTCTCTGGTTATAAGGTTAACCTCTCTAAATCAGAGGCTCTCCCCCTCAATCTTCCCATTTCTACCTCCTCTCTTTTGCGCTCCGACTTTTCTTTTAAATGGTCCCCCTTAGCTATCAAATACTTGGGGGTTCACATTACTTCGTGTTACTCTTCTCTATATTCAACTAACTACATTACGCTTTTTCGTGAACTTCATGCCCTCTTAGAGAAGTGGCTTACACAATGTATTTCCTTTTTTTTGGTGTATTACGGCGGTCAAAATGACGATTCTCTCTAAACTCCTCTATTTTTTTAAACATTGCCAATTCTGGTGCCGTTGTCCGCTCTACGTTCCCTTCAATCAGCCATTTTTCGTTTTATTTGGGACGGGAAGAGGCATCGCCAACCTATGACTGTTATGATGGCTAGCAAGGCGTGGGGAGGTTTAGGGGTACCTGATGTCATTAACCCCTTAAGGACCAAGCCCATTTTCACCTTAAGGACCAGAGCGTTTTTTGCACATCTGACCACTGTCACTTTAAGCATTAATAACAATTCAGTAAGTGTGTTAACCCTTTAGGTGTTTCACAGGAATAGTAGGAAAGTGAAGGAGAAAATTCTAAATCTGCATTTTTTACACTCACATGTTCTTGTAGACCCAGTTTTTGTATTTTTATAAGGGGTAAAAGGAGAGAAATCCCCAATTTCTCTCGAGTAAGGAAATACCTCATATGTGTATGTAAAGTGTTCGATCGGCGCAGTAGAGGGCTCAGAAGGGAAGGAGCGACAATGGGATTTTGGAGAGTGAATTTTTCTGAAATTATTTTTGGGGGGCATGTCACATTTAGGAAGCCCCTATGGTGCCAGAACAGCAAAAAAAAATCCACGTGGCATACTATTATGAAAACTACACCCCTCAAGGAATGCTGGTTTTCCCCCAAATTTTACATTTTTACAAGGGGTAATAGGAGAAAAAGCCCCCCAAAATGTGTTAAACAATTTCTCCTTAGTACGAAAATACCCCATATGTGGCCCTAAAATGTTGCCTTGAAATACGACAGGGCTCTGAAGTGAGAGAGCGCCATGCGCATTTGAGGACTGAATAAGGGATTTGCATAAGGACGGAACCGGATGCAAGAATGACACTTGCCTCCGATACCAAAAATACCCTACGGCAGTGTTTCCCAAACAGGGTGCCTCAAGCTGTTGCAAAACTTCAAGCATGCCTGGAAAGTCAATCGCTGTCCGGCAATACTGGGAGTTGTCTTGCAACAGCTGGAGGCTCCGTTTTGAAAACAGTGTCATAAGAGAAATTTTTTATTTGGGGGGGAGGGGGGGCTGTGTAGGGGTATGTGTATGTAGCATTTTACTTTTCATTTTGTGTAATGTAGTATAGTGTAGTGTTTTTAGGGTACACTCACACGGCTGGGGCCTACAGCGAGCTTCCCGCTGGGAGTTTGAGCTGCGGCGGAAAACTTTATGCATCTCAAACTTGTAGCAAGAAGCTCGCTGTAGACCCCGGCCGTGTGAATGTACCCTGTACATTCACATGGGGGGGGAGGGGCGCAAACCTCCAGCTGTTGCAAAACTACTACTACCAGCATGCCCTTTGGCTGTCCGTGCATGCTGGGGTTTGAAGTTATGCAACAGCTGGAGGCACACTGGTTGCAAAACACAGAGTTTGTTACTTAACTCAGTGTTTCGCAACTAGTGTGCCTCCAGCTGTTGCAAAACTACAACTCCCTGCATGTACGGTCTATCAGTGCATGCTGGGAGTTGTAGTTTGCAACAGCTGGAGGCACACTGGTTGTGAAACACTGTGTTAGGTAACAAACTTCACAACCAGTGTGCCTTCAGCCGTTGCAAAAACTACAACTCTCAGCATGCAGTGACAACTGAGGGCATGCTTGGGGTTGTAGTTATGCAACAGCTGGAGGCACACTGGTTGCAAAACACTGAGTTTGTTACTTAACTCAGTGTTTCCCAAAAAGGATGCCTCCAGCTGTTGAAAAACTACAACTCCCTGCATGCCCAGACCGCCGAAAGACATGTTGGGAGTTAGTTTTGCAATATCTGGAGGGTCACAGTTTGGTGACCACTGTGCAGTGGTGTCCAAGCTGTAGCCCTCCAGATGTTGCAAAACTTCAACTCCAAGCATGCCCAGACTGTCCAGGAATGCTTGGAGTTGTAGTTCTGCAACATCTGAAGGGCCACGTTACAGGACTACAACTCCCAGCATTCCTGGAACGCAGCAGTGAAGATCACTTACCGCTGATCTTCACTGCTGTGTCCGCCGCTGCCTCCGCCGGTCCCGCACTGTCTGTCCGGATACCGCTACGGGTCCCGACACGATCGCCGGTCCCGGGACATGATCGCTGGTCCCGGGACCATCCGCCATCTTCCCCCCCGCTCTGCCCCGACATCCAGGGGCGGGGCAGAGCGGGGATGTCACCTCTAACCTCCCGCCCCCCTCCTGCCATTGGTCGCTAGTCCTAACGACCAATGGCAGGGGTTTAGGAGCGAGGTGGCAGCTGCCACCTCGCTCCTTTCACTCAGGATGGATCGGAGCGGTCTCTGACTGCTCCGATCATCCCTATTTTCCGGGCGATCGGGTCACCAGAGACCCGATCAGCCTGGAACCCCGCAAGTCCTTGTCATTAGTCAGTGACTAACTGACTGACTAATGACAATGATCTGCAGCAGGGGACCAGTCTGATTGGTCCCCTGCTGCATAGTGTCATCGGTCAGCTGTCCAGAACAGCTGAGATTACGCTTCTATCACCATGCCAACGGACATGGTGATAGAAAATGTATTGGACGTGTATACACGTCCATTTGCGGGAAGTGGTTAAATACTATTGGGCTGCCCATCTATGCCATCTTGCGGTGTGGTGTTCTTACCATGCATAAAGCTGCTGGATGGAACTGGAAAAACTTTGGTTAGCCCCCAAACACCCTAACACTCTCCTCTGGTCACCTCAAGCATCTACTGTCTCTCTTTCCCATTTGCTGGTTCCCATGACTCTTTGTAAAAATGTATGTGGTTATTGCTCTGTGAAATTTAAGCTGTCTTCTGCCTCTTTTGCTCTGCGCTCTTTCCTCTATCACCCTAACTTTTCGTTCTCTAGAATCCTTGACGGCCTCTTCAATAACTCTGTTCCTTTGTTTCTCTCGGTCTGGGAGTCCTGGGATCGTTTCACAGATAAGCAACTGCCCTGATCTCCTCTTTCTCTTTTCTCCCCTTTTTCCCTTCTCTCTCCCTTTTTCTTTGCTTCCTTTACTCCCTGCCTTTTGTGGTTATTGGGTGTCTGTCTTTGTGTGTCTACTGTTTGTTCCCCTTTCCCCTTCCTCGTATGTGGATCTTAAATCCTCTATGTCTGAAACTGTTGTCGTGTGGTAACACGCGGACTTAGGCACTTCACGGATTACTGTGGTAGTCCCAGGTAAGCCATATTTTGGTAATGGAGGCCTACGATTCTTACGTTCAATACTTTTTTATTAAGACATTTTTGTTCAAGTGACACAAAACAAGTATCGAGATAAAACAAGCATCAAGACAGGCGCAGCTGTCTTATAGATAACGGCAGAAATTAAACAGTGGGACAGGCGCAGCTGTCATAGAAAAATGATAACATAGAACTCAACAAAATCAATGGGGTAAACCAAAGGTGCGCAATATAAAAATCAAGTGTGTAATACCTGTGCTAATGGAATTGAGTGTAGGTCTGAAATAGTGTACTTACGAAGAATGGTCTTGTTCCCATATAAAGATGTAATCAGATGGGGAATTCTAATGAGTTGGTACAATAAGGAGCTTTATTAAATGAGGTATGGGTATTGATTTGTGCCTTCTGCGATTCTTAATGCCTTAATTATCTTGCCTTGACTTTACCTACTGCCTGCTTGTCACTGGTACAAGCTAGGTGTGATTGGGCTTTGCCCCCTGTATTTCTACTGTATTTCACAGATTGTATTGGGCTACGGCCCCTTTGTTGCCATTTTCTGTTTTCTCTTTGTTTTTGGACTTGTGTACTTTAAAAACCTTTAATAACAATTACAGTTTAAAAAAAAAATATATATATATATGTATGTGAAGGTGATGCCAAGTTATGCAGAGGCTTCGTTACACAGTGCTAAGGTGGAATGTGCTAAGGTGGCCTTTATTATTACCCTACTGTCCGGAAAAGCCCTGGCCTGGGCTACACCCCTTTGGGACCGCGGGGATCCGGTAGCTTCCAACTTGACGGCTTTTCTGCCAGAATTTCGCTGTCTTTGAGGAACCCACACGTGCCACTTCTGCTGAGACAGCTTTGTTGAACCTATGTCAAGGGAATTCTTCCGTTGGTGACTACACGGTTCAATTCCACACTCTAGCCTTAGAACTAACATGGAATGATGAGGCCTTTTTGTGCCACATTCAAAAAAGGACTGTCTAGCAGGATTAAAATGTCCTGGCTGCACGTGATCCTCCTTCTTCTCTGACTGAACTTATCCATCTGACCACACGTATTGATGTGCGTTTTGCTGGAAGCAGGAAGAATTGCACTTAGAGAGTGAACCTGCTTGAACACGGAGATATCCTCGCCTGGCACCCGTGTTTCATCGTCCACCTCTACAATTTCATGCGCTTCTTGCCAAAGAGGCTATGCAAGTGGATCGTTCCCGTCTTACGCAACAGGAGAGATCATGATGACACAGTGAGAATTTATGTTTGCATTGTGCTAGCCCGGAGCACTTCCTCAAAGACTGTTCTGTTCGTCACCAGTATCTGGGAAAACACTCACCCCTAGGGCACGTAGGAGAGGCATCCCTAGGTGTGAATACCACCTCTCCTCGCTTGACCATTTCTCTACAAGTCTTCGCTTCTGCCAAGTCTTCCTTTAGTGCTACATCATTTTTGGATTCTGGATCTGCAGGTGACTTTATTGATGCTTCTTTCATCCACAAATATCTTCCTGTTACTCGGCTTCCTGCCTTTGTTCATCTCCTCTGTTAATGGACAAAATTTGGACTGTAAGGTGCTATTCCATACTGATCCTCTCGTCATGTAAGTGGTTGTCTTGCATGAAGAAAAGATTGGATTCTATGTACTGCCTCACTGTACTTCTGAGCTTCTTCTTGGCCTTCCATGGCTCCGATGTCATTCTCCGCAACTAGATTGGAGAACTGGAGAAATTATTCGCTGGGGACAGTTCTCTCAAAATCTTTGTCTCAGTCTAGTCCATCCTAAAATTGTTTCTCGTCCTCCTCCTTTTGCCTGGTCTGCCTCCACCTTATCAAGATTTCTCTGATGTATTCTGCAAGAAACAGGCTGAGTCTCTGCCTCCACATCGTCCTTACGACTGCCCTATTGATCTTCTGCCTGGTACCACTCCTCCTTGTGGAAGGATATACCATCTATCGGTTCCTGAGACCAAAGCCATGGATGAGTATATCCAGGAGAATCTCCAAAAGGGATTTATCCGTAAGTCCTCTTTTCCTGCTGGAGCTCGTTTCTTCATTGTAGGGAAGAAGGATGGCTCACTCCGTCCATGCATTGACTACAGGGGACTTAACAAAATAATGGTCAAGAACCGTTAACCACTACCTCTTATGTCAGAACTTTTTGACCGTCCAGGTGATACCAAGGTCTTCCCCAAGTTGGGCTTACGTGTAGCGTATAACCTCATTAGTATCCGCAAGGAAGATGAATGGAAAATGGCCTTCAATACTCGTGATGGACATTTTGAGTATCTCATAATGCCTTTTGGTCTCTGCAATGCTCCAGCTGTTTTCCAGGAGTTCCTCAATGATATCTTCCGTGATCTTCTCTACACCTGTGTTGTCGTATACATAGATGACATCCTAATCTTCTCTTCCAACTTAGAGGAGCATCGTACTCATGTTCGTCTGGTTCTTCAGCGACTACGGAAGAATCATCACCCCAAACTGGAGAAATGTCTGTTCGAGAAGTCTAGTCTTCTGTTTCCTGGCTACATTGTCTCTCATCGGGGTCTGCAGATTGATCCAGATAAATTGTTTGCAGTGTTGGATTGTCCTCGTCCTTCAGGCCTACGTGCTATTCAACGCTTTCTGTGATTCGCTAACTATTATCATCAATTTATCCCACATTTTTTGTCCTTGGTTGCTCCAATCGTGGCTCTCACTAAGAAGGCTTCTAATCCTAAATCTTGGCCTCGAGAGGCTAAAGAGGCCTTCTCCCGTTTAAAGTCTGCGTTTGCCTCTGCTCCCGTGCTTACAAGATCTGATCCGGAGAGGTCCTTTGCTTTGGAGGTTGATGCCTCATCTATTGGAGCGGGTGCCGTTCTTACTCAGAAAAGCACCAAGGGCAATACTGTAACTAAGGATTCTTCCTCTCAATGCTGAGAGGAATTACTCTATTGGAAATTGTGAACTCCTCGCTATCAAGCTAGCTTTGGAGGAATGGCGACATTTATTGGAGGGTCTTCTCATCCGGTCAGCATCTACTCCGACCATAAGCATTTGAACCCTCGCCAGGCAAGGTGGTTACTGTTCTTTTCTAGGTTCAACTTCTTCATCCACTTCCGTCCAGCAGACAAGAACATGAGAACAGATGCTCTCTCCAGGTCCTCTGACGTCATTGGTTTTGACTCCACGCCTAGGCATATTATTCCTCCTGACCGTTTGATTCCTGCTGGTCCTGACGAAATTCAGCAAGTTCCTCCGGGAAAATCCTTTGTGCCCGCCAGATTGAGACGCAAGGTACTGAAATGGGATCATTCTTCCTTGACAGCAGGACATCCTGGAATATGCAAGACTCTGCTTCTAATCTACCGGCATTACTGGAGGCCCCATCTTGAACGTGATGTTTCTGATTTTGTTTCTGTGAAACTTGTGCCCGTGACAAAACCCCTCGACAGAGACCTGCAGGACTCTTAAAGCCTGAAACTCCCTGGTCCCATATTGCCATGGATTTCATCACCGATTTGCCACCATCTCATAATGACATTGTCATTTGGGTCGTTGTAGATCGCTTTTCCAAGATGGCTCATTTCATTCCCCCATCAGGTTTTCCTTTTGCTTTACAGCTGGCAAACTTCTTGCTGCATGTCTTTCGTTTACATGGTCTTCCTCAACATATCGTTTTGGATCGTGGTGTGCAGTTTGTCTCTAAATTCTGGCGAGCCCTTTGTAACCGTCTATAGATCAAGCTGGACTTCTCCTCGGCCTCACGCCCTCAGTCCAACGGTCAGGTGGAGAGGGTTAATCAAATCCTTGAGACTTATCTTCAGCATTTTGTTTCAGCTCGCCAAGATGATCAGGTCGATCTTCTCCCCTGGGCTGAATTTTCTTATAATCATAAGGATTCCGAGTCCACGAGTTTGTTGTCTACGGACTCATCTCCGTTCTCCTCTTCCTCTCCCAGTTTCTCTACAATCCGGCAACAGACCCGACAGTCGTTTTACCAGGCTCCTTTACATATGGCGCAAGCTGATAAAAGTAGACCTTCTCCGTCCCTCTCTCCTGGTGACATGGTGTGACTTTCATCCAAATACAGCCACTTCAAGATCCCCTGTTACAAGCTTGGTCCTCGCCACCTTGGTCCCTTCCAGATTCTACAAAAAATCAACCCTGTCTCCTACAAACTCTGTCTACCTGCTACCTTACATATTCCCAATTCCTTCCACGTCTCTCTCCTCAAGCCTCTTGTCATAAACCGGTTTAACTTAGGTGGGGCTTGTAGTCTGCCTCCCTCCTCCCATTGTATGTGTTCTCAGCCACACTGGAGGGTATCTGGGAGGAGGCTGTGAGTCGGCCTAATGCTGCCGTAATTGCCCACTGGCCCCTGGTTTTGCTTATCACGCACAGGTAAGTTTAGTGTTAGGTCCCGTGCCACTTGTGCGGGCTCAGGTATGTCCTTCATATAAGGATATACTGGCTAATGTCCCAATTTTAACATCAGTGTTGAAGGTTAGCCAATGTCATTGTTTACATCTACCACAGTAGTGCACCTAAATTCCTGTATTTTTCTAATTGTTACACATCCACACCGTCTATCTGGTGTAGGATTCTATTGTGCCACTTGTAGTCTGCTGCAGGCATCCTCCATTGTATGCATTTTTATGCTGGGGATTGCCCCTAGCAACAGACCACAAGGGCAGGATCTGCTCCCCCAGTATAAATGCACAACTGCATTTAGGGTTGAGCACCTCCAGCCATTTGAGACCACATCTTTGTTGTTGATTAACCCCTTAAGGACCCAGCCCAAATATACCTTAAGGACCCGGCCATTTTTTGAACATCTTACCACTGTCACTTCAAGCATTAATAACTCTGGGATGCTTTTACCTTTCATTCTGATTCCGAGATTGATTTTTCGTGACATATTCTACGTTAGTGGTAACATTTTGTCGATACTTGTTTCATTTCTTGGTGAAAAATTCCAATTTTGCATTTTTTTTACTTTGAGGCTCTCTGCCTATAAGGAAAATGGATATTCCAAATAAATTATACATTGATCCACATACACAATATGTCTACTTTATGCTTGCATCATAAAGTTGACATGTTTTTACTTTTGGAAGACATCAGAGGGCTTCAAAGTTCAGCAGCAATTTTCCAGTTCAGTTTTGAAGTGAATTTGAAGGGCCTTCATATTAGAAATACCCCACAAATTATAAAAACTGCACCCCTCAAAGTATCCAAAATGACATTCAGTAAGTGTGTTAACCCTTTAGGTGTTTCACAGGAATAGCAGCAAAGTGAAGGAGAAAATTCAAAATCTTCATTTTTTACACTCACATGTTCTTGTAGACCCAGTTTTTGAATTTTTACAAAGGGTTATAGGAGAAAAAGCCCCCTAAAATTTGTAACCCAATTTCTCTCGAGTAAGTATGTCAAGTGTTCGGTGGGCGCAGTAGAGGGCTCAGAAGGGAAGGAGCAACAATGGGATTTTGGAGAGTGAATTTTGCTGAAATGATTTTTGGGGGGACATGTCGCATTTAGAAAGCCCCTATGGTGCCAGAACAGCAGAAAACCCCACATGGCATTCCATTTTGGAAACTACACCCCTTAAGGAATGTAACAAGGGGTACAGTTAGCCTTAACACCCCACAGGTGTTTGACAACTTTTCGTTAAAATCGGATGTGTAAATGAAAAAAAAATTTTTTTTTTACTAAAATGATGCTTTTTCCCTAAATTTTACATTTTTACAAGGGGTAATAGGAGAAAATGACCCCCAACATTTGTAACCCCATTTCTTCACTACAATGCTCAGAAGAGAAGGAGCGCCATTGAGCTTTTGGAAAGAGAATTCGTTAATTGTGATGGTAGTCGGGGGCCATGTGCATTTGCAAAGCCCCCCGTGGTGCCAGAACAGTGGACCCCCCCACATGTGACCCCATTTTGGAAACTACACCCCTCACAGAATTTAATAAGGGGTGCAGTGAGAATTTACACCCCACTGGCGTTTGACAGATCTTTGGAACAGTGGGCTTTTTCATTTTCACGGACCATTGTTCCAAAAATCTGTCAGACACCTGAGTGGTGTAGTTTCCAAAATGGGGTCACATGTAGGGGGGGGGGCCATTGTTCTGGCACTATGGGGGCTTTGTAAACACACGTGGACTTCAATTCCGGACACATTTTCTCTTCAAAATCCCAATGGCGCTCCTTCTGTTCTGAGCATTGTAGTGCGCCAGCAGAGCACTTTACATCCACATTTGGGGTATTTATATACTCAAGAAGAATGGGGTTACAAATTTTGTGGGGCATTTTTCCTATTTTCCCATGTGAAAATGAAAAAATTAGGGTAACACCAGCATTTTAGTGAAAAAAAAAATCTTTTTTCATTTTTCCATCCAACGTTAATGAAAATTCGTCAAACACCTGTGGGGTGTTAAGGCTCACTAAACCCCTTGTCACGTTCCTTGAGGGGTGTAGTTTCCAAAATGGGGTCACATGTGGGTATTTATTTTTTTCCGTTTATTTCAGAACCGTTGTAAAATAAGCCACCCCTGTGCAAATCACCAATTTAGGCCTCAAATGTACATGGCGCTCTCACTCCTGAGCCTTGTTGTGTGTCCGCAGAGCATTTTACGCCCACATATGGGGTATTTCCGTACTCAGGAGAAATTGCGTTACAAATTTTGGGGGTCTTTTTATCCTTTTACTGCTTGTGAAAATAAAAAGTATGGGGCAACACCAGCATGTTAGTGTAACATTATTTTTTTTTTTTTACACAAACAGGCTGTAGCCCCCAAATTTTCCTTTTCATAAGGGGGTAAAAGGAGAAAAAGCCCCCCAAAATTTGTAGTGCAATTTCTCCCGAGTACGGGAATACCCCATATGTGACACTAAACTGTTTCCTTGAAATACGACAGGGCTCCAAAGTTAGAGAGCGCCATGCACATTTGAGGACTAAATTAGGGATTGCATAGGGGTGGACATAGGGGTAGTCTACACCAGTGATTGCAAAACAGGGTGCCTCCAGCTGTTGCTAAATTCCCAGCATGCCTGGACAGTCAGTGGCTGTCCAGAAATGCTGGGAGTTGTTGTTTTGCAACAGCTGGAGGCTCCATTTTGTAAACCCTTCCATATAATAAGTTTTTCATTTTTATTGGGGCGGACAGAGTAAGGGGCTGTATATGTAGTGTTTTACCCTTTATTTTGTGTTAGTGTAGTGTTTTTAGGGTACATCCGCACTGGCGTGTTACAGTGAGTTTCCTGCTAGGAGTTTGCGTTGCGGCGAAAAATTTGCCCAAACTTGAAGCAGGAAATTTACTGTAAACCTGCCTGTGTGAATGTACCCTGTACATTCACATGGGGGGGGGGGGGGGCAAACCTCCAGCTGTTTCAAAACTACAACTCCCAGCATGCACTGACAGACCGTGCATGCTCTGAGTTGTACTTTTGCAACAGCTGGAGGCACACTGGTTGGAAAACCTTCAGTTAGGTTCTGTTACCTAACTCAATATTTTCCAACCAGTGTGCCTCCAGCTGTTGCAAAACTACAACTCCCAGCATGTACTGATCTCCGAAGGGCATGCTGGGAAATGTAGTTATGGAACAGCTGGGGGTACGCAACTACAACTCCCAGCATGCCGAGACAGCTGTTTGCTGTCTGGGCATGCTGGGATTTGCAGTTTTGCAGCATCTGGAGGGCTACAGTTTCTAGACCAGTGCACAGTGATCTACAAACTGGACCTCCAGATGTTGCAAAACTACAAATCCCAGCACGCCCAGAGAGCAAACAGCTATGTGGGCATGCTAGAAGTTGTAGTTTTGCAAGATCTGGAGGGATATAGTTTAGAGACCACTGTATAGTGGTCTCAAACTGCAGTCCTCCAGCTGTTGCAAAACTGCATATTCCAGCATCCCCAAACAGCTGTCTGGGCATGCTGGGAGTTGTAGTTTTGCAACATCTGGAGGGCTACAGTGTAGAGACCACTTTATAGTGGTCTCAGACTGTAGCCCTCCAGATGAACTTACCGGCTTCCGTAGGATCCAGAGAGCCGTCCTCTTCTGTCGCACGACATCGCCTCCCGCCGATCTCCGTCGCCCGCAGCCTACGGACGGGTAAGTGATCTTTGGCGTTCGGGCCGCTTCGTTTCCCCATTCTGCCCCGCCTATTGTGGGTGGGCAGGACGTTGAAAACGAAAGTTAACCCCCCGCCCCCGATATGCTATTGGTGGTCGCGTCTAGACCACCAATAGCAGGGATAGGAGGGGTGGCAACCCTGCCACCTATCTCCTATCCCTTCAGGGGGATCTTGGGTGTCTTAGACAACCGCAATCCCCCTTATATTCCGGGTCACCATAGACCCGTATGACCCGGAATCGGCGCAATTCGCAAGTGCGAATTTACTTGCGATTTGCGCCGATCGTCGACATGGGGGGAATCTGACAACCCCCCTGGGCATTTGCACGGGGTGACTGCTGATTGATATCAGCAGTCATCCCGGTCCGATCCCCGCCCGGCACGCGGCGGGGACCGAAATTCCCACAGGCGTATGGATACGTCCTGGGTACCTTAAGTACCAGAAAGCCAGGGCGTATCCATACGCCCTAGGTCCTTAAGGGGTTAAACTTTATACTTGGAGGTGTTTAAAATCCATATGTAATGCACCTTGAACATCTTCCAGGCAGCATTAAGATGCACCTGTGAGGCCATGCAACTATATCAGCCAACTTGGGTGGGGCTTGTAGTCTGCCTCTCTCCTCCCATTGTATGTGTGCTCAGCCACACTGGAGGGTATCTGGGAGGAGGCTGTGAGTCGGCCTAATGCTGCCGTAATTGCCCACTGGCCCTTGGTTTTGCTTATCACGCACAGGTAGGTTTAATGTTAGGTCCCATGGCACTTGAGAAACCTTGGTGTTGGTGTGCGGGCTCAGGTATGTCCTTCATATAAGGATATACTGGCTAATGTCTCAATTTTAACATCAGTGTTGAGGGTTAGCCAATGTAATTGTTTACATCTACCACAGTAGTACACCTAAATTCCTGTATTATTCTAATTGTTACACATCCACACTATCTGGTGTAGGATTCTATTGTGGCACTTGTAGTCTGCTGCAGGCATCCTCCATTGTGTGCATTTTTATGCTGGGGATCCCCCCCCTAGCAACAGACCACAATGGCAGGATCTGCTCCCCCATTATAAATGCACAACTGCATTTTGGATTGAGCACCTCCAGCCATTGGAGACCACGTCTTTGTTGTTGCATAAACTGGTTTTCTAAGAAGAATCTTGTCCCCACACCTGTCTCCGGCTCTTCTGACGTCTTCAAAGTTAAAGAGATTCTTGCTACAAAAATCGTGAGAGGTAAACAATTTTTTTGGGTCGACTGGGAAGGTTACAGTCCTGAGGAGAGATCTTGGGAGCCTGAGGAGAATATCCTGGACCGTGACCTTCTTAGGAGTTTTCTGACTCCTAAAAGGAGGGAGAGACCAAAGGTGGGGTACTGTTACGTTATGTGCTTCGGCTGCACACTCTGGCCATGAGCGCATGGTCCCATTACCTCCTGCTGCCAGCGCGGCTGGGACCCGCAACGGGGGACGTGCCCGCATGCGAGCCCCAGTCCGTCAATCACCTGGTGCTTCTCCTACCCCCGCCTCTGCCTCTCTGCGCCGGCGCGCGTGTCCCCGTCCCCTAGGGCGCGCGTGTGCCGAAGCTTTAAGATTTAAAGGGCCACTGTGCTCATTAGTGTAATTCACCTGTGGCTCATTGATAAATTGCTCCACCCTCCTCACTTCCCTGCCGGATCTTTGTTGCCTTGTGCCTGAGAGAAAGCATTCCTGAGAGTTGTCTTGCTGTGTATCTGATTCTTTGCTCTGTGACTTGACTTTGCTCCTCTGCCGCCTGCCTACTAACCTCCTGCTACGTCCTGACTACACTACTGTGCCTCCTGCCTTGACCTTCTGCAATCCTGACTTTGAGCTGCCTTATCCCTCCTGTGCCTCGCATCTCCTGTGTGGTCGAACCATGCCAGGGGTAGCGACCTGGGTGTCGCCTGCCACAGCAAGTCCATCCCGCTTTACGGCGGGCTCTGGCAAAAACCAGCAGAAAACCACCTTAGACTCCGCTCCCCAGTACGGTCCGAGTCCTCTGCCACACGGGTCCAGCGGATCCACATCCACCGGAGTTCCTGTCTTCTGAAACGTGAGTGTTACAACTAACTTTCCGTACAAAAATGTGTTTGCTTAAAATTGTCCTTTTCTAACCCCTATGACACTTATTTTTCCATATAAGGGGATGTATTGAGGGCTTTTTTGTTTTTTTGCACCGTGAACTGTAGTATTTAGCGGTCCTTTTTTTTTTTTTTATTGCGCATTTTAAGCCGTGTGAACTGTTAAGAAAATTCTGCCATGTGAACAAAGCCTTGGGGCCCCTGAACAGTACAAATTTTATGCTCAGAATTACTTCTGGGCAAGATCCACATGGAGCTGAATCCCAACGATTTGTAGCAGAACTTCTGGCATGGATCTGGTTTCTGCTGAAATAATAAACATGTTCATTCTTTTGTCATAATATGCCAGGAAAAGCCTTTAGTCAATTGGACTTTGAATTTCGATTTTTATGGGGAAATCTGCTTTATTTTGTGTTCTTTGTCCCATGATTTTTGTCCCATTTTTCTGTGATTTTTTTCTATAATTATAATATTAGTTTAGGGGCTTACAAGAGATTGAGGATCCTTGACCTGGGTTGCGAGCTTGCATATTTTGGCCAAAATAGCAACCAATACCTAATGTTTATCAAATGGAGTATGTCTTTTTTAACACTCAAACCATGAAGCTTTTATTAAATCTGATGATAGCATTACAAAAATCAGAGAACAATTCAAACCGTGACCTTTCTGGCCATAATAGAACATCTAACAATGGAGGACACAGAACAATTAAAGATCCCACCATGTGGGATAGGACATGCAGACATTAACCCCTTAATGACCCAACTAGTTTTTGCCTTTATGACCCAGTCTGTTTTTTCAAATCTGTGTCACTTTAAGTGGTAATAACTTTGAACTGCTTTTACCTGACAAAGTGATTCAGAGATAGTTTTTTCGAGACATATTTTACTTTATATTAGTGGTAAATTTTTGTTGATACATAAAGTGATTTTTGTGAGAAACTCTAAAATATTGTGAAAAATTGTAAACATTTTAATTTCTCTATGTTTGAAACTCTCTACTTGTAAGAGAAATAGTCATGGCAAATACATTTAGCTATTAATTCACATCCACAACATGTCTACTTTTATGCTGGAATCATTTGTTAAACATTCTTAAACTTTTTTATGACATTAGAAGGCTTATAATAATATGAGCATTTTTCAAATTTTCTACGAAAGTTCAAAAGCACATTTTTTTGGGGACTACTTGAATTCTGATATATATATACACGTGTATATATTGTTACGAGCAGCACTCAGGTCACTCATTCTGACCATGAGCGCTCCCCTCTTCCTGTCACCGGCTTCTCCAGGACTCGCTGTGTGGAACGCACCCGCATGCGGGTTCCAGGCATCTCCTTACCCCACGCTGTCTCTGGCTCCTCTATGCATGCGCATATGCGCGTATCTCTTTCCCTTAGGGCGCGTAGCATCCCCGTCCTTTAGCGCTCCCGTGCTATGCAATTTAAAGGGCCAGTATGCCCTTAATTATCAGGTGCACCTGTACCTCTGTTATAAGTATTAGCACCTCCCACCACTCCTTGCCAGATCTTTGTTTGCATAGAGCATTAGAGAAAGCGTTACTGTGTTTTCCCTGCTGTGTTCTGACCTTCTGTTACGTGACCTGACCTTTGCTCCTGTGCTGCCTGCCTATTGACCTCCTGCTACGTTCCTCACCACGTACCTGTGCCACCTGCCCTGACCTTCTGCTATCCTAACATATATTTTCCATATCCCTTCTGTGATATGCTACATCTCAGCAGCCTGTGTGGACGAGTCGTACCAGGGATAGCGACCTGGGTGCCGCCTGCCGCACCAAGTCCAACCCGCTTTGCGGCTGGCTCTGGTGAAAACCAGTGGCACCTTAGACTCTGCTCCCTGGAACGGCCAATGTCATCTTCCACACAGGTATAGCGGATCCACTACTACCATGAGTGTTCCAGTATCCACTACTACCATTAGTGTTACAGTAAGATCCGGCCATGGATCCCGCTGGGGTGCCTCTGCTTGATGTCTCTGACCTTTCCACCATCGTGGCTCAACAGTCACAGCAGTTAACTCATCAGGCACAACAACTGAATCAATTGTTTGCTGTGATGCAACAACTTCTTACCACCCAGCAGCAACAGCAGCCACAATCTGCTTCTGTTTCTCCTCCTGTACCTGCAGCTCCTTCCGGATCCAAGCTTTGTTTATCCTTGCCCACGAAGTATGAAGAAGATCCTAAGTTGTGTAGAGGCTTCATTACTCAGTGCTCTGCATTTGGAGCTCATTTCTGATCAGTTCTCAACAGCTAAAGTGGCGTTTGTTGTCAGTCTATTGTCCGGAAAAGCCCTGGACTGGGCAACTCCTCTCTGGGATCGTAATGACCCGGTCTCCGCAAACCTGCTGGCCTTCCTAGCTGAATTCTGCAGTGACCCGCATGAGGCTCCTCAGCCGAGATGGCTCTTCTGAACCTCAGCCAAGGGAACTCCTCCGTTGGCGACTACGCAGTTCAATTCCGCACTCTTACCTCTGAACTGGCTTGGAACGATGAGGCCTTGTGTGCTACATTTAAAAAAGGATTGTCCAGTAGAATCAAGGATGCTCTCGCTGCACAAGATCCTCCATCCACCCTGAGTGAACTTATCCATTTAGCCACTCGAATTGATGTGCGTTTTGCCGAGAGGCAGGAAGAACTTCGTCTGGAAAGAGAACCTGCCCATACTCGGCGATTTCCTCGTCTGGCACTCGTGTTCCAACGTCCACCTCTACAGTTTTCGCCTAACACAGCTGGAAAGATTCTGTTGAGGCAATGATAATTTGTGTCTATATTGTGCCAGTCCGGAGCACTTTCTCAAAGACTTTACCTTACGTCCTCAACGTCCGAGAAATGCTTGCACCTAGGACACATGGGAGAGGCGTCCCTAGGTGTGA
Organism: Hyla sarda; assembly: GCF_029499605.1. Taxonomy (NCBI): domain Eukaryota; kingdom Metazoa; phylum Chordata; class Amphibia; order Anura; family Hylidae; genus Hyla; species Hyla sarda. The sequence continues at coordinate 382,646,860 of NC_079189.1, read as the reverse complement.
ATACTACATTTCCTCATTTGACCTTGCCGTTTCAAGTCTTTACTCCTGCCAAGACTTCTTTCTCAGCTTCTGTCTTTTTGGGCTCTGTTTCCGATGGAGATTTCATTGGTGCCTCCCTGGTCCAAAAACATTGTATTCCATTGACTTGGCTTGCTAATCCCTTGTATATTTACGCTGTTAATGGAGAAAAGCTGAACTGTAGGTACTTTTCGGCACAGAACCTCTCTTCCATATTGTACTTCAGAGCTTCTTCTCGATCTTCCTTGGCTTCAACGACAATATCCTCAACTCGACTGGAAATCTGGTGAAGTCACACATTGGGGACTGTTTTGCCGAAATCACTTTCTTGTGCCTATCCAGTCTAATGCTGTCTCTTCGCCTCCCCCTATGCCAGGCCTGCCTCTTCCATATAAAGACTTTTCTGATGTATTGTGTGAAAAGCAGACTCTTCCTCCACATCGTCCCCACGACTGTCCTATTGACTTACAGCCTGGAACCACGCCTCCCCGAGGAAGAATCTATTCATTATCAGTTCTTGAGACACAAGCCATGGGAAAATATATCTAAGAGAATGTCCAAAAGGGCTTTATCCGAAAGTCCTCCTCTCCAGCCAGAGCTGGTTTCTTCTTTGTAGGGAAGAAGGATGGTTCTCTCCATCCTTGTATTGACTACAGGGGAATAAACAAGATCACTATCACTATCCTCTAATTTCTAAACTTTTTGGTCGTTTATGGGGTGCCACGGTCTTGTCCAAGTTGAATTTCCAGGGAGCATAAAATCTAATTCTTATCCGCTAGGGAGACGAATGGAAGACGGCCTTTACTACCCGAGATGGACACTTTGAGTATCTCGTGATGCCTTTTGGACTCTGTAATGCCCCATTCTTCCAAGAATTTGTCCATGATATCTTCTGAGATCCTCTCTACATGTGTGTTGTTGTATACCTTCATGAATTTTTGATCTTCTCTCCCAGTTTGGAGGAGCATGGCTCACATGTCCATCTGGTCCTACAACACCTCTGGGAGAATCATCTTTATGCCAAACTGAAAAAATGCCTATTAGAGAGATCTAGTCTTCCATTCCTCGGGTACATTGTTTCTCAACAAGGCCTCCAGATGGATCCTGACAAGCTGACTGTGGTATTGGATTGGCCTCGTCCTACTGGTCTGCGGGCTATTCAACACTTTTTGGGATTTGCCAATTATTATCATCAGTTCATCCCACATTTTTCTTCCTTTGTTGCCCTGATTGTGGCTCTCACTAAGAAGAACTGTAACCCCAAGACTTGGCCTCCTGAGGCCGAAGTGGCGTTAACTCGCTTAAAGTCTGCATGTGCCTTTGCACCCGTCCTTTTAAGACCAGATCCAGAAAAACCCTTTGCTTTGGATGTAGACACATCATCCGTAAGAGCGGGTGCCGTTTTAACTCCAAGGACAAGATTGTAACCTGTGGGTTCTTCTTTCTCGCCTGCAGAGAGGAACTACTCTATTGGAGATTGGGAACTCCTTGCAATTAAACTTGCCTGGGAGGAGTCGTGACATTTATTAGAAGGTTCTTCTCACCCGGTCAGCATCTATTCAGACCATAAGAATCTCATATATCTTCAGTCTGCTCAGCGACTGAACCCTCGGCAGGTTAGATGGGCTCTTTTCTTTTCCAGATTTAATTTTTTTATTCATTTCAGTCCTGCGAACAAAAACATCAAAGCCGATGCTCTTTATAGGTCCTCCGATGTGTGTGGTAGGATTTTACTCCATGAAAAGGCATATTATTCCTCCTGAGTGATTGATTTCTGCTGCTCCTGCCAATCTTCAGCAAGTCCCACCTGGGAAATCTTTTATGCCTGCTAAACTGAGACGTAGAGTCTTGATTTGGGGACATTCTTCTTTGCTGGCTGGTCACCCTGGAGTACAAAAGTCCATTCAAATTATCTCTCGGCATTACTGGTGGCCTCTACTTCATTGCAATGTCACAGATTTTCTGTTCCTGTGTTATCGGTGCCCACGACAAAATGTCACAACAGAAACCTGCGGGTCTCTTACAGCCTTTGCCCATTCTGGAATCCCTTTGGTCTCACGTAGCTATGGACTTTATTACCGATCTGCCAACTTCCAGTAATAATACGGTCATCTGGGTGGTGGTCAATTGATTCTCCAAGATGGCTCATTTCCTTCCGTTACCAGGTCTTCCATCTGCTCCACAGTTGGCGAAACATTTTCTTCAACATATTTTTCACCTTCATGGCCTTCCAAATCACATTGTTTCGGATTGTGGTGTGCAGTTCGTTTCCAAATTCTGTCGTGCTCTCTGTTCCTATCTTAACATCAATCTGGACTTTTCCACAGCTTACCACCCTCAGACCAACGGTCAGGTGGAGAGAGAGAATCAAATCCTGGGAAGCTATCTCCATAATTTTGTCTCAGCTTGGGGTGACCTCCAGCCTTGGGCAGAGTTCTCTTACAATCATAAGGATTCTGAGTCTACGAGGACTTCACCATTCTTTATTGTCTATGGCCATCATCTTCGTTCTCCTCTTCCAGTCTCCTCTGGCATTCCAGCTGTTGATGAACTATTTCGGGACTTTATCTCCATTTGGCAACAGACTCGGCATTCTCTGTTTCAAGCATCCTCCTCGTATGAAATCCCAATTGGATAAGAAGAGAAGACCTCCTCCGTCCTTCTCTCCCGGTGATAAGGTTTGGTTGTCCTCCAAATATATCGGTTTCAAGATTCCCAGCTACAAGTTGGGTCCTTGTTTCCTGGGTCCATTTGAGGTGTTGCAAAGAATTAATCCAGTCTCCTATAAACTTTGCCTTCTTTTCATGTTTCTCTTCTCAAGCCTCTTGTTATCAATCGGTTCTCGCAAAGGAATGTTGTTTCCACTCCTGTTTCTGGTTCTTCGGACGTCTATGATGTAAAGAAGATGTAGCTACTAAAAACCGTGAGAGGGAAACGATACTTTTTGCTAGATTTGGAGAGGATTTGTCCCGGAAGAGAGATCTTGGGAGCCGGAGGAGAATATTCTGGTCCGTGACTTGCTCCAGAACTTTTTAAACCCCCAAAAGAGGGGGAGACCTAAGGGGGGGTACTGTTATGGGAGGCGATCCGGTCACTCATTCTGACCGTGAGCGTTCCCCTCCTCCAGTCACCAGCAGCTCTGGGACTCGCTGTGCGGGACACTCCCTAGTTCGAGTCCCAGGCATCTCCTTACCCATGCTGTCTCCAGCTCCTCTCTGCATGCGCATCGCTGCATCCCCATCCCCTAGGGCGCTATGCGAGTTAAAGTGCCAGTACGCCCTTAATTATCAGGTGCACCTGTACCTCTATTATAAGTATCTGCACCTCCCACCATTCCTTGCCAAATCATTGTTTGCCTAGAGCATTAGAGAAAGCATTACTGTGTTTGCCCTGCAGTGTTCTGACCTTCTGTTCCATGACCTGACCTTTTCTCCTGTTCCGCCTGCCTATTGACCTCCTGCTATATTCCTGACCACACACATGTGCCGCCTGCCCTGACCTTCTGCTATCCTGACATTGAGTTGCCATATCCTTTGTGTGCTATGCTACATCTCAGCAACCTGTGTGGACAAGTCGTACCAGGGGTAGCGACCTGGGTGCCTTCTGCCGCAGCAAGTCCATCGCGCTTTGCGGCGGGCTCTGGTGAAAACCAGCGGCACCTTAGAGTCCACTCCCTGGAACAGCCCGTGTCATCTTCCACGCAGGTACGGCGGATCCACTACTACCGTGAGTGTTTCAGTATCCATTACTACCATGAGTGTTACATATATATGTATACATATATGCATATATTTTTATTTATATTTGTTTTGTTTTTTTACTTCTGTACAACAGTTCCCCCTAGTGTCTGCTCATTTACAAAAAAAATTTTATTACTGCACTCATGTCACCCAGAAGTGAAGCATGCAGGACGGCACAGCTGCAGGAGCTCGGGACCGGTAAGGGACATCGGGGAAGGGGGACAGGACACTGGGGACACTTAGTAGAGCAGTGTGTGTGTCCGGACCCCCTGATCGGGACACACACACCCCTCTGCTCAGGATTTTTATTGCGAAACGCTGCCATCGGCTAGTCAGATTTGACTAGCTGATAGTAGTGATTGCGGTGAGGGGGGGAGGGGGTACAAAACTCCCCTAGGTCCCAAGACAAGATGGCTGAAAGAGATGAGCGAAGTTACAGCGATTCGATTCATCACAAATTTCTCGGCTTGGCAGTTCCTGACTTTAGCCTGCATAAACTAGTTCAGCTTTCAGGTGCTCCGGTGGGCTGGAGACTCTCTCCTAGGTCTGTATCCACCTTTTCCAGCCCACCGGAGCACCTGAAAGCTGAACTAATTTATGCAGGCTAAAGTCAGCAACTGCCGAGCCGCGAGGTTCATGACGAATCAAATCATTGTGACTTCGCTCATCTCTAATGGCTGGCTATTAGTGATAGCCACCATCTTACCGGGCGTGGCGGGATGCCGCGAGTAGCGGCCAGTATCCTGCATGACGTACATGTACGTCATAGGTCGGGAAAACCTTCCCGGTCATGACATACATGTATGTCATGGGTAGGGAAGGGGTTAAAGGGGTACTCTGGTGGAAAACAAAAAAATAATCTGGTACCAGAAAGTTAAACAGATTTATAAATTACCTCTATTTAAAAATCTTAATCCAGTACTGCTCCACAGGAAGTTCTTTTCTTTATGAATTTCTTTTCTGTCTTACCACAGTGCTGAGAGGTGGTCAGGTCTCTGAGGACACCTCTGTCCATGTCAGGAACTGTCATGAGCAGAAGAGGGGATTTGCTTGTATTCTGGACAGTTCCTGACATGGACAGATGTGTCAGCAGAGAGCACTGTGGTCAGACTGAAAAAAATTCTAGAAAGAAATACATCTTCCTGTGGAGCATACAGCAGCTGATAATTACTGGAAGGATTAAGATTTTTGAATAGAAGTAATTTACAAATCTGTTTAAAGGGGTACTCCACCCCTAGACATCTTATCCCCTATCCAAGGCCACCGTCACGAACTGCCGGCCCCTGTATCATGAATCATCAGACACGGAGCAAACTTCGGCTCCATGCTGCAGATGACTAGGGGCTGCAGGAGAGATCGCAGGGATCTCCAGCAGCGGGACCCCCGCGATCAGATATCTTATCCCCTATCCTTGGATAGGGGATAAGATGTCTTGGGGCGGAGTACCCCTTTCACTTTCTGGCAACGGTTGAGTACTTAGTAGTACTAGAATGAAATAATATAGTGACATGGCAATACAAAATAAGATAAAGGAGACGATGGCCACCCCTCACCACAAAAGCTCTATCAGTATAGAGACATACAATGCAGTTGAGGTGGACGATGACAGCACGACATCCAAGGTCCCCACAAAATATTAAAGTGGTCCACAAAATCATCCCGGATTGCAGTTAACTTCTCTTTCAGCAAGATTAAGTTAACCCTATCAATAACTCGTGCCAAAACCAAGACGGGCTTCTTCCATTAGAAAGCTATGTAGATATGGGTCGGTAATAATATAAATTGTGCAAATCGAAATGTTCGAAAAGGCATCCTGCTAGTGTTGGGTCTATAATATTCTGATGTATTGATCGCTTTATCTATACTCATATGCCTTTGCTAAAATGTTATGTGCTATTGCTAAATATTGCAGAAGAACTTTGTTTTCCTTCATTCAAAACATTTCAGCTGCCCTTTGCCCGTAATTAAGATTAGTACCTTGAGATGGAGACTATGGATACAAGAAGTCTAAACATTGGGCTTTGTGGAAAGATGCAGAAATCTCAAGCTAGAGGGCTTGCAACATAAATGACTTATGCTACATCACGCTCAAATGACCAATCAGCATACAGAACGATGCATACATTTACCCTTTACCCTTCCCCTTTTTGTCAGATTGTAAAAAACTAATGTGATTTCCGGATAATAAACAGAACTCCCTGGAGTCCGTACCGACAAGGGAACTCATACCAACCTGGCCTGGTGTGAATTTTCTTACATCGACACTCGGCAAAATAGTACAGTGGTAGTCACTCACAGATTAAGGCCACACATTAACCCATCCTTAACACTAGGCTTATGGCTTAAAAGACAAAAAGGAGGTACACGGCACTCAGAAGTAGTATATATTTTTTATGATGTAGTCTGGCCTTGTGATGCTGGGGGAGCCCAGGGTGTCAGTGCGTTCTGGGGTGCACATATAAGATGCTGGGAAGCCCGCCTGATCGAATAGTATGGGCGTCACGATTAGGATGTAAGCCATCATTGTAAGCCATCATTGTGCACTACACGCTATCATTTAAATGGATTACTGTGTATGCCTTATCTGTGTGCAACTATAATAATAAGCAGCTACCCCCTCATGAATAGTAGGCATGTGAGGTATTTTACACCTGTGCAACCTCCCCTATATAGCATTGTGGTTGATCTGCATCATAGTAGGAATAGGCATCCAACCTGCCCTTGGAACAGTAAATGTGGTCTTTTTTCTTTGATTTTTTGATTGATTTTGTCCAAATTTTCTCTGAGATTTCAGCTTCTATCTTTTTTTAAAAGGCCTTTGAAAAATGAAAGCTGGAATCTGGTTGGTTTCTATGGGACACTGCTCCACAAGGTTTGTAGATTTTTTTCGAGAAAATTGCATACTTTTATGCTATGAAGAATCATTACATACATAGGACCGGACAGGCCCTTTATAGTAAATGAAATACAATCTAACATTTGTTGCAGACTTAGTGAATACATGTACATATACTGTACAATGTTTGTAGTTGTACTGCGTTCAATTTGATAGGTCTCCTCGCCAAAATACAAATTCCAAAATATTCTTACTTCTACTTCTTCTGTTCACACGTTTCCTTTAAAGAAATGTAATAACTTTTTTTTTTACAGAAGCAAGGGCAAACATTGCATGGCAGTACAACACTAAAACAATCATTCTGGCTTGCTAAAATTTGTTACAAAAATAATACCCCCGAGGTATCAACTTGCAATAGGATGTTTTTATAGAATCTGCTAACCACATGAACAAGACCACTGACATTCATTTCTGAATGATTGTTTATATAATAAATATTTAATGTAATATAGGTGTTTTTAGTGTTCAGCAAGTTCACTTTAGGGTGCTTTGTGACTTACAATATTGTTTGTTGTGCGCTGTTAAAAAAAATAAAGGCAACACTAAGATAACACATCCTAGATCTGAATGAACTAATCATATGAAATACTTTTGTCTTTACATAGTTAAATGTGCTGACAACAAAATCATACAAAAATTATCAATGGAAATCAAATTTATCAACCCATGGAGGTCTGGATATGGAGTCACACTCAAAATCAATGTGGAAAACCACACTACAGGCTGATCCAACTTTGAATTAATGTCCTCAAAACAAGTCAAAATAAGGCTCAGTAGTGTGTGTGGCCTCCACATGCCCGTGTGACCTCCCTACAATGCATGGGCATGCTCCGGATGAGGTGGCCAACTCCTGGACAGTCTGTGGTGCAACGTGGCATTGGTGGATGAAGCGAGACATGATGTCCCAGATGTGCTCAATCAGATTCAGGTCTGGGGTACGGGCGTGCCAGTCCGTAGCATCAATGCCTTCCTCTTGCAGGAACTGCTGACACACTCCAGCCACATGAGGTCTAGCTTTGTCTTGCATTAGGAGGAACCCAGGGCCAACCACACCAGCATATGGTCTCACAAGGGGTCTGAGGATCTCATCTCGGTACCTAATGGCAGTCCGGCTACCTCTGGCAAGTACATGGAGGGCTTTGCGGTCCCCCCCAAAGAAATGCCACCCCACACCATCTGACCCACCGCCAAACCAGTCATACTGGAGGATGTTGCAGGCAGCAGAATGTTCTACACTGCACCTCCAGACTCTGTCATATGCACTCAGTGTGAACCTGCTTTCATCTGTGAAGAGCACAGGGCGCCAGTGGCGAATTTGCCAATCTTGATGTCCTGCACAGTGTTGGGCTGTAAGCACAACCCCCACCTGTGGTCGTCGGGCCCTCATACCACCCTCATGGAGTCTGTTTCTGACTGTTTCAGTGGACACACGTACATTTGTGGCCTGCTGGAGGTCATTTTGCAGGGCTCTGGCCGTACTCCTCTTTGCACAAAGGCGGAAGTAGCAGTCCTGCTTCTGGGTTGTTGCCCTCCTACGGCCTCCTCCATGTCTCCTGATGTACTGGCCTGTCTCCTGGTAGCGCCTCCATGCTCTGGATACAACGCTGACAGACACAGCAAACCTTCTTGCCACATCTCACATTGATGTGCCCTCCTGGATGAGCTGCACTACCTGAGCCACTTGTGTGGGTTGTAGACTCCGTCTCATGCTACCACTTGAGTGAAAGCACCGCCAGCATTAAAAAGTGACCAAAACATCAGCCAGGAAGCATAGGAACTGAGAAGTGGTCTGTGGTCACCACCTGCAGAACCACTCCTTTATTGGGGGTGTCTTGCTAATTGCCTGTAATTTCCACCTGCTGTCTGTTCTATTTGAACAACAGCATGTGAAATTGATTGTCAATCAGTGTTGCTTCCTGGTGGACAGTGTGATTGACTTTGAGTTATATAGAATTTTTTAAGTGTTCCCTTTTTTTTTTTTTGCAGTGTATTTATCAATTATTTCAAGTTTATATTTGTAATACTATTAGTGACCTGATTAAAGGCTTTATTCAGCTTTTTATCCAGATTTATATAGCTTGTCATCCAGATGGAATTTATTTCCATGAGAATATTTACAGTAAATTGCTACCTTGCTGTTGAAACATCTGCCAGACTATAACAGAAGTGGAAATGTAATCATGTGAGGTTAGCATTCCTATGGAGACTAAATGAGGATGCTGTCTGCATGCTTCAAAACGGATCATTCCATCCAGTGGGAACATAAGTGAGGAATGCCATACTCTGTCCAAGGAATTTAAAGTTAGCTTGCCTGCTGCAGTAGAGAATAATCATTTCATAGCAAGGTTATCTCCATCAAGGAAGAGTAGTCTTTGTGTTTTTCCTAAAATTTTAATTAGTTTTTAACTCCTTGACCTCCTGACCATTAAGAGTGTTGAACAGTCATGGCTCATGTTTAGTGAGTTTGTCCTGCCATGGCAACGGCTTCTAAAAATAACGCTGGCGCATCAATATGTTGCATTTCTGGCTTCTAATACCTCTGATGATACGCTTTTGTTAAAAATTGCAGTGAGATATACATTTCTGTGCAACAAAACAAGTCACACCTGCCAAAATCGAACATAGTGATAGAGGGAATCCTGATTCATTTTACCTGTGTATACCTTAACCCCTTCATGACCCGGGGTTTTTCAGTTTTTGCACTTTCAAATTTTCCTCCTCACCTTTAAAAATAATCATAACTCTTTAAATTTTGCACCTAATATACATTATTATTTTTTGCGCCACCAATTCTTTTTTGTAATGACATCAGTAATTTTACCCAAAAATCTACGGCGAAATGGGAAAAAAAATCATTATGCGACAAAATTTGAAGAAAAAACTCCATTTTGTAAATTTTGGGGGCTTCCGTTTCTACGCAGTCCATTTTTTTTTAAAAATGACACCTGATCTTTATTCTGTAGGTCCATAAGATTAAAATGATACCCTACTTATATAGGCTTGATTTAATCGTATTTCTGGAAAAAATCATAACTACATGCAGGAAAATTTATATGTTTAAAATTGTCATCTTCTGACCCCTATAACTTTTTATATTTCCGCGAACGGGGCGATATGAGTTCCCAATTTTGTGCCGTGATCTGTAGTTTTTAGCGGTACCTTTTGTATTGATTGGACTTTTTGATTGCTATTTATTCATGATATAAAAAGTGACCAAAAATATGCTATTTTGGACTTTGGAATTCCTTTGCGCGTACGCCATTGACCGTGCAGATTAACAATATATTTTTATAATTCGGACATTTCCCCACGCAGCGATTATTTACACAGTTTTGTTTTTTTTAGCCCCTTAAGGATGCAACGTTTTTCAGTTTTTGTATTTTCGTTTTTTCTTCCTTACCTTTTAAAAATCATAACCCTTTCAATTTTCCACCTAAAAATTCATTTCATGGCTTATTTTTTGTGCCATAAATTCTTTTTTGCAGTGACATTAGTCATTTTACCCAAAAATGGCGAAACGGGAAAAAAAAATCATTGTGCGACAAAATTTAAGAAAAAACTCAATTTTGTAACTTTTTGGGGCATCTGTTTCTACGCAGTCCATTTTTTTGTAAAAATGACACCTTATCTTTATTCTGTAGGTCCATATGGTTAAAATGATACCCTTCTTATATAGGTTTCATTTTGACGTACTTCTGGAAAAAATCATAACTACATACAGGAAAATGTATACGTTTAAAAATGCCCTCTTCTGACCCTATGATTTTTTATTTTTCTGGATACGGGGTGGTTTGAGGGCTCATTTTTTGCGCCGTGATCTGAAGATTTTATCGATAACATTTTTGTTTTGATCTGACTTTTTGTTCGCTCTTTATTCATTTTTTAATGGTATAAAAAGTGGCCAAAAATACGCTGTTTTGGACTTTGGAATTTTTTTTTCGTGTACGCCATTGACCATGCGGTTTAATTAACAATATATTTTTATAGTTTGGACATTTACGCACACGGCGATACCACATATGTTTATTTTTATTTGCACCGTTTTTTAGTTTTTTTATGGGAAAAGGGGGGTGATTCAAACTTTTATTAGGGAAGGGGTTAAATCACATATATTAACACTTTTTTCCCACTTTTTTTTGCAGTGTTATAGCCCATATCACTGGCATGTATTAACATGACATTGATCAGTGTTATCGGTGCTTGACTGCTTCCGCCTGGATCTCAGGCACGGAGCAGTCATTCACCGATCGGACACCGAGGAGGCAGGAAAGGATCCTCCCGGTATCCTGTAAGCTGTTCAGTGCCGCAAGCTTTTAGCCACAGGTCCTGGCCATTGCTAGGTGAGGGGCCCGCCCCACATTATAGAAAGGGAGAGGACCCAGGACATATCGGTACATCCTGGGTCGGGAAGGGGTTAAAGAAGTACTCTGGTAAAAATTTTACCCAGTCATTTCTCCAGTCATTTCTATGGGAGTGGTCTTTTCGGCGCTCCCATAGAAATGAATGGAGTGCATGCCTCAGACAGGTCCCATGCTGCCTGTGATCAGCTACTTAGGGATAAGTAGATTTTCACCTGAGATCTTTAACCTGTTAAGGACCCAGGGCGTACCTGTACATCCTGAGTCCGCTCCCGTTCTATAATGGCTAATAGCACATGGCATTGATCGCGGTGCCGCACGCTATTAACCCTTTAGACGCGGCATTCAAAGTTGAACGCAGCGTCTAAAGTGAAACTAAATCACTGCCGGTTAGCTCAGGGAGCTGTTTGAGATCACCGCGGCGAAATCGCGGCATCCTGAACAGCTGTAGGACACGAGGAGGGTCTTCTACCTTGCCTCCTGGTGTCTGATCACCAAATGACTGCTCAGTGCCTGAGATCCAGGCATGAGCAGTCAAGCGTCAGAATCATCAATCAGTGGTTTCTTATGAGAAACCAGCGATCAATGTAAAAGATCAGTGTCTGCAGTGTTATAGCTCCCTACTGGAGCTATAGGACTGCAAAGAAAAAAGTGAAAAAAAAAGTGAATAAAGATCATTTAACCCCTTCCCTAATAAAAGTTTGAATCACCCCCCTTTTCCCATTTAAAAAAACAAACTGTGTAATAAAAATAAACATGTGGTACCGCCGCGTGCTGAAATGTCCGACTTATAAAAATATATTGTTAATTAAACTACACGGTCAATGGCGTATGTGCAAAAAAATTCCATCACTTTTTATCACTTTTTATATCATGAAAAACTGAATAAAAAGCGATCAATAAGTCCTGTCAATTCAAAAATGGCACCCCCATAAAATTCAGATCACGGCACAAAAAATGAGCCCTCATACCGCCCCATACGCGGAAAAATAAAAAAGTTATAGGGGTCAGAAGATGACAATTTTAAACGTATAAATTTTCCTGCATGTAGTTATGATTTTTTCCAGAAGTACAACAAAATCAAACCTACACAAGTAGGGTATCATTTTAATCGTATGGGCCTAGAGAATAAAGATAAGGTGTAATTTTTTTCCGAAAAATGTTCTGTGTAGAAACGGAAGCCCCCAAATTTACAAAATGGCGTTTTGCCGTAGATTTTTGGGTTAAATGACTTACCTCATTACAAAGTAGAATTGGTGGCGCAAAAAATAAGCCATCATTTGGATTTTTAGGTACAGAATTGAAAGAGTTATGATTTTTTAAAGGTAAGGAGGAAAAAACGAAAATGCAAAAACGGAAAAACCCTGGTTCCTTAAGTGGTTAAATAGCTTTGTCACTTGAAATTGTGTACAGTAACCCCCCCGACATGCGATGGCCCCGACATATGATCACCGACATACGATGCTTTTATATGTCGGGGCCCTCGCCTTAACTGCTATCCGAGAGCGCAAAATGCTTAAACCCTTAAGGACACATGACATACTGGAACGTCATGTGTCCTCTCCCGATCTATAACGCGGGGCCACGACCCCTACCTACCTCCTCGCTGTCCAATCGCCGAATGACTGCTCAGTGCCTGAGATCCAGGCATGAGCAGTCAAGCGGCAGAATCATCGATCACTGGTTTCTTATGAGAAACCAGTGATCAATGATAAAGATCAGTGTGTGCAGTGTTATAGGTCCCTATGGGAGCTATAACACTGCAAAAAAAAAGTGGAAAAAAAAGTGAATAAATATCATTTAACCCCTTCCCTATTAAAAGTTTGAATCACCCCCCTTTTCCCATAAAAAAAAAACACAGTGTAAATAAAAATAAACATATATGGTATCGCCGCGTGCGGAAATGTCCGAATTATAAAAATATATTGTTAATTAAACCGCACGTTCAATGGCGTGCGCGCAAAAAATATTCCAAAGTCCAAAATAGTGCATTTTTGGTCACTTTTTAAATCATGAAAAAATGAATAAAAAGTCCTATCAATGCAAAAATGGTACCGTTAAAAACTTCAGATCACGGCGCAAAAAATGAGCCCTCATACCGCCCCATACACGAAAAAATAAAAAAGTTATAGGGGTCAGAAATGACAATTTTAAACGTATTAATTTTCCTGCATGAAGTAATGATTTTTTCCAGAAGTACGACAAAATCAAACCTATATAAGTAGGGTATCATTTTAACCGTATGGACCTACAGAATAAATATCAGGTGTCATTTTTACCGAAAAATGTACTACGTAGAAACGGAAGCCCCCAAAAGTTACAAAACAGATTTCTTTTCAATTTTGTCTCACCGTAGATTTTTGGGCAAAATGACTGACGTCATTACAAAGTAGAATTGGTGGCGCAAAAAATAAGCCATAATATGGATTTTTAGGTGCAAAATTATTTAAAGAGTTATGATTTTTTAAAGGCAATGAGCAAAAAACGAAAATGCAAAAATGGAAAAAACCCCGGTCCTTAAGGGGTTAAGCTGCTGTCGGATAGCAGTTTAAGCATCCTGGACAGGTTCGCTTACCTATCCCCGCTGCTCCACTTCGCGATCCTCCGGTGTCTTCTGTATCTTCTCCAGGGTCCAGGCCTCGCTTTCCGTCGTCGTTATTACGTCACTACGCACGCCGTGTTGCAGCAGCGTAATAGCGTCACCAGAAAGCGAGGCCCGGACCCTGCAGAAGATGCGGAAGAAGCCGGAGGATCCCGAAGTGGACCCGGAGCAGCGGGACAGCATCGGGAGCCCCTGGGACAGCATCGGGAGCGGTGAGGATGCGGTCCGGAGCGGTGGGGACAGGTGAGTATAACTTCCTATACTTTCCATTGCACGAATCCCTCAACATACGATGGATTCAACAAACGATGGGTCATTTGGAACGAATTACCATTGTATGTTGAAGGACCACTGTATATGAATATTTGTTGTATCTTTATTATTTACCTTAATTTGTGCATTTTTAAGACTTCTATCGTAACATAGTCCCTACTGAGTTGATCCAGAGGAAGGCAAAAAAACCTTATACTAGGGGTATAAATTCCTTCCCGACTCCAAATATAGTTTATTCTGCACTACTCATTGTAAAGGTATTTACACACAGCAGATTTGTTGCAGAAATTCCTACAACTATCCTGCCGCTAGGACACAGACAGTCGGCTAAATTAAACTTTTATAGTATTAGAAATGTCTCCAATAAATATGATGGCTGTTAAAGAGGTACTCCGGCGCTTAGACATCTTATCCCCTATCCAAAGGATAGGGGATAAGATGCCTGATAGCGGGGGTCCCGCCGCATGGGACCCCGTGATCTTGCACGCCACACCCTGTTAGAATCGGTCCCCGGAGCGTGGGGACGGAGCATTGTTATGTCACGGCTCCGCCCCGTGTGACATCACGGCTCCGCCCCCATGTGACATCACGCCCCGCCCCCAGAATGCAAGCCTATGGGAGGGGACGTAACATAGGCTTGCATTCAGGGGGCGGAGCGTGACGTCACACGGGGCGAAGCGTGACGTCACACTGGGCGGAGCGTGACGTCACATGGGGCAGAGCCGTGACGTCACAATGCACTGTCCCAATGCTGCTGTTAAAGCATCACACTAACACCACCACCCCCCCCCCCCCCCGACGTTTCGCCTGCCGTAACCGGCTTTATTAAGGGTCAGAGTGCTAATGATATTTAGTCTAGATTGTGGAGTTTATATGTCCTCTGTTTGTAGGCAGGGATAACTGTCCGTTTCAATTCTACCAATCCTATCACTTTCTGGGAGTATATATGTCATTTCCGTTGCCAGGTATGTCCCTAAGTGGTCAATCCATGTTCCTGTACCTTTTAGCAACCAATAGTATCCCTACCTGGAGTTACAGGGGATTTCCGGAGCTGCGCTCTGCTCCTCCAAGTGTCCCGATACTTCCGGGTTCAGTGCGATCACATGATCTGGTGGGCAGCACTAGTTATTTCCTTGGGGACTATACAGTATACAGCCATGTATATACAGCCGTTCTTTTGTTTCAGATATGTGAATGGGGAGGACTACTTCAGCATTGATGGACTATGATGATGACCAGTGTTTTTTTTATTTTTTATTTAAATAAAATAATTAAAGAGGGCTTGCAGGGAGTGTTTTTTTAAATACAAATGTTTAATCTTAAACCAGGACTTAAAGATATTGCTAACCCTTATTTATTACCCCCACAGGGGTACCATGGGAAGGTGGGTAAGTGGACTTCTTATCAATGTATATAGCCACTGTCAGGATCCGGACTGGTATGCAGCGAGGACACTGGAGGTGGATCCTCTGTGTCAGTGGGGTGATGGCGTGGGCCGTACCAGGGGAACGGAGTCTAAGGGGTTACTGGTTTTCACCAGAGCCCGCCGCAAAGCGGGATGGACTTACAGCGGGAGGTAACCCCCAGGTCGTTCCACCCGATAGCGACTCAACCCCAACTAACAGCTGAGACAGGCACGGTACACAGGGACAAGGCAAGAGCAAGGTCGGACATAGCAGAAGGTCAGGGCAGGCAGCAAGAGTCGTAGTCAGGGGCAACAGCAGAAGGTCTGGGTACACAGGCTTGGGAACACACTAAACGTTTTCACAGGGCACTAAGGCAACAAGATCCGGCAAGGACAGGAAGGGGAAGTGGGTTTTTATGTGTTGGCAGGTGTAGGACTGATTGGGCCAGGCACCAATTAATGGTGCACTGGCGCCCTAGAGAGCGGGTCGGCGCGCGCTGGGACAGAACAGCAGGAGGACGGGGCAGGCGCCGGTGATAACAGTGCAGCGCTCCCCGTCAGCGGGTCTGACCGGGGCGCTGCACACATAAGAACGCCGCAAGCGCTCCGGGGAGGAGCAGGGACCCGGAGCGCTCGGCGTAACAGCCATTGATATAAATGGCTGTATACCCTCAAGGAGATTAACTTATAAAACTCAGCTTAACAATGGGTTACTGTAAAACAGGAATCTATAGAGATTGCTGCTTTACTGTATGTTGACAAAATAATTTTTTCATGCTGGGTCTGCAGCACAACAAAAAATTTTTGTGCTGGGTCGGCACATAATGCCCAGCCCTGCAAAAGGTTACAGTAAGGCAGAGATTTATACAGATCGCTGGTTTACTGTATATTATTGCTGTCGGGAGGTATACAATATATAACTCCTGCACAGCCTGAGATGTACAAATGGCTGCATAGCTGCAGGCACAGCTCAGCCCCGCTGTGAGCAGGAACTGCCATCAGTATAATTATAGAAGTCCATGTTCCAGTACAGTTTACAGCATTGCACAATGCACCGTATACCATACAGCAGGCAGAGGTAAGTAGTAGTGCTTTGCATCACTACTTAACCCTGTTGATGCTGTTAATTTTTCTTGAGGCAAAAAGAGCCATATAGCAGTTTAGCAGTTTGCAATTTTCGGAAAGTCCAAAAAGCAGAGAAAAAATGCAAAACCCATTAACGCAAAGTTAGTTTGGTGATTAAAAATTCCCTATCGACTCCCTGCCAACATTTGACTACATTGTTTATGCCACTCAAAAATGGTGTGCTGTAGTTGTAGTGTTTTAAATTAGCAATATTGGTCAAAACTATTTTCAGTCTAAAATTGGACACATCGTTAAAAGAATGTGACTGTTGATTGGAAAAACATAAAAAATTGGCCATTGGACTGGTCTCATATCTTTGACCACTATAAAAAAAAAACTTGATACATACGTGGTTTTGGTTTGTTTCCCATTTGCTCAATCACGTTCTAAGTTTTAGTACATGCACACTTTTGCATGTTGTAGTGCATGTACACTTTTGCTAATACATTTAATTTTCTAACATTTCCCTCTTCTGGACAGTCTTCTCTTGCCCTTGTTTACAGGTGGTTGCCTTGTTGGTTACTGACCACCATTCGGCATAACAGGAGAAGAACAGAAGCACGCTAGCTCCCTTACCTGGGCACCATGTCTGTTTGTAAACAGCCTCGCTAATGGTCTGTGAGTAATGCTCTGAGCTCTCACATGGTACTGTGGGGGATGGGAGGTGACAGGAAAATGTTGTATGGGAGTATGTGTTACCAGAACTGCCTGATTTATTCTAATTTAATTTAAATGCCAAACATGGAAGAGAACAGGACTGAGCAATGATGCATAGAGGCGGTCTCTTTTTCACTTTCTCACACATCCATAGACTGGGTAGCACCATTAAAGTGAATGGGAAAAGCTGCAATACCAGGTACATTACTCAGCAAACAGCAGTGTGCCTATTAGGAGGCGGCAGAACACACAAAATGAAATAACATTTAAAATAACAATTTAGCGTTAAAGAGTACCTGATTTCAAAACATATTTTCTAAATTAACTTAGACTACCGTATTTATCGGCGTATAACGCGCACTTTTTAGGCTAAAGTTTTTAGCCTAAAGTCTACCTGCGTGTTATACGCCGATAAGCCGCTGCAGTTCAATGATTTTAAGCGGACGCTTTAAATCAATGAACTGCAGCGGCTTTGCAGGTGCAGAGACCGCCACCGCTGCCGGCTTCTCTGCCCCTGCCTGTCCCAGGGTCTAGAGCCCTGCTGCCGGCCATTCTCACCCCCTGGCTAGCGGTGCCGCTGCCCGTTCTTTCCCCCTGACTATCGTGCCGGCGCCCTATGGGCAATGGGGCAGCGGCGCCGACAGGGGGAGAGAAGGGGCAGCGGCACCCATTGCCGGCGCCGCTGCCCCGTTGCCTCCCCCATCCCCGGTTGTATAATTACCTGTTGCCGGGGTCAGGCCTCCGGTGTGCGTCCCCTGTGTCGTTGCTATCTAAACTTTTTTTACCCAAATATCCTTGGTAAAATGAGGGTGCGTGTTATAGGCCGGTGCGTGTTATACCACGATAAATGACTAAGGTCCAGCCTTAGGACCGAAACGCGTCACCTTGTCATGTTCTCCTTGTCTTTTTGGCTATTGGAATAAACATCCAGTTCCTTCATATTCGCGCTGGACATTTTGCTTTTACACGATAAATACGGTATATTTAGAGATGACCGAAGTTACAGTGATTCGATTTGTCACAAATTTCTCGGCTCTGCAGTTGCTGACTTTAGCCTGCATAAATTATTTCAGCTTTCAGGTGCTCCGGTGGGCTGGAAAGGATGGATACAGTCGATTTGTGATGAATCAAATCACTGTAATGTCGCTTATCTCTAATTATATTCCCTAACTACTCCTAACACCCCTCCTGCTCTTAGAAAAATTTCAGAGCTTTAAAAAGCTCTGTATTATACCTTTCCCCTTGCTCACATTGTGTGAGCTCCTGGCATGAGAAAGTGGGCGTTCCCAAGCAAGCGTAACATTACTGAAGCCTGCGAGAGCTGTGTCTCACCATGCCCTGCACGCACTTCCTGAGTTTGGTCTCTTGCCAGACCGAGAGGAGGCCAAACTAACTGTATGACTGGTAGCAGGGAACAGAGTGACTGGAAATACAGGGTTAAATCCGGCACTGGACGAGTAATTTTACACTTACTCGTCTAGCGCCAGATTTAATCCTGTATTTCCAGTCACTCTTTTGCCTACTGCCTCCCAGGAAGGCTGCGGACGATTTGCTTACTTTCTTCATGCGCTATCCATTTTTGTGTGTGAGCTCACACTACCTAATATGGTAAGCGGCTGTGGATTGTTCCCTTCCCCCCTCCTCTGATCCTGAGGTTATACACACAGAGCACCTTCTATCTTTCTGGTAGCAGGGAACAAAATAGAGCCAAAAAAATATATAGAAATGTAACTCATACCAGCCAGCCAACACTAATAATGGCCAGATTAGATGCTATATTTATCAACATTTGCGCTTGTTCTCTTTTTGATAACATTTTGTAAAATTTTATAAAATCTGCTCTTTTCCTTTGCAAACACAAATATGAAAATGATTTGGGGTCATACTCTTTTTGCAAATTCCTGTTGTTAACAATACTAATATCCACCCATGGAGAACATTTAGCCTTGGTATTTCATGCAAACTGAAAACGAGCAACTGGAAGGTTTTAGAGACAAATACAGTAAGTGTTTAGGTGGAGAAATGTAATTTCTTAAATATAAAATAAACATTCTGTTCAGTTTAAGTTAATCTTTAGATTTTAGCATTTTTCCTGGGAAATTGTGCCGGGAAAATGAAAGGAAAAAAAAAAGTAAACATGAACTGAAAGGCATATGTGAATATTAGATTATGAGTAAGATAACCTACAGTGGGGCAAAAAAAAAGTATTTAGTCAGCCACCAATTGTGCAAGTTCTCCCACGTAAAAAGATGAGAGAGGCCTGTAATATTCATCATAGGTATACCTCCACTATGAGAGAGACATAATGAGAAAAAAACATAAAATCATATTGTCTGATTTTTATTTGCAAATTATGGTGGAAAATAAGTATTTGGTCAATAGAAAAGCTCATTCATTCATTCTTTCCTTTACACAGATCAGTCGTGCTGGTCCCTTGGCATAAAAAGAGCCCCATAGCATGATGTTTCCACCCCCATGCTTCACAGTAGGTATGGTATTCTTCGGATGTAACTCAGCATTCTTTCTCCTCCAAACTCGACGACTTGAGTTTTTACCAATCCCCTTCTGGATCATCCAAATGCTCTCTAGCAAACTTCAGACAGGCCCTGACATGTACAGGCTTAAGCAGGGGGCACGTCTGGCACTGCATGATTTGAGTCCCTGGCAGCGTAGTGTGTTACTGATGGTAGCCTTTGTTACTTTGCTCCCAACACTCTTTTTACACCATGGGGTGATATCTTGCATGGAGCCCCAGATCGATGGAGATTATCAGTGGTCTTGTATGTCTTCCATTTTCTAATAATTGCTCCCACAGTTAATTTTTTTACACCAAGCTACTTGCCTATTGCAGATTCAGTCTTCCCAGACTCGTGCAGGTCTACAATTTTGTTTCTGGTGTCCTTCGACATCTCTTTGGTCTTAGCCATAGTGGAGTTTGGAGTGTGACTGTTTGAGGTTGTGCACAGGTGTCTTTTCTACTGATAAGTTCAAGCTGGTGCCATTAGTACAGGTAATGAGTGGAGAACATAGGAGACTCTTAAAGAAGTTACAGGTAGTGAGAGCCAGAAATATTGCTTGTTTGTAGGTGACTAAATACTTTTTACTAAATACTTTCCACCATAATTTGCAATCAAATTCTTTAAAAATCAGACAATATGATTTTATGGATTTTTTTTCTCATTATGTCTCTCATAGTGGAGGTATACCTATGATGAAAATTACAGGCCTCTCTCATCTTTTTAAGTGGGAGAACTTGCACAATTAGTGGCTGACTAAATACTTTTTTGCCCCTCTGTATGTAAATTTTCATTGCTTGTGAACATTACCATAAAATTTACTTTTGAAGTGTACCTGTTTTTTCAAAAGTTTAGAAAAAAATCTGCATGATTTTGTTAGATTACCTATTTACTGTGGTAACAAGGATATTTTAGTGCTCTCACTGCTGTTATTGAGCCTCTGCGAGTCCCCTCCATTGGACATTTTTTTGCCACTCTAGCAGCCAGAATGGGGAGAACTTATCATCAGGTTTGCCCTGTTTTTGTGAAGTTAATTTGTTGCAGTTTGTCTCTGTTGCTGCTTAGAAAGTTTTCATTGCGACTTTTGCTTTAGAAGCTTTTTCTAAAGTTGTTGCAAACCCCTTAATTTGTCGCAAATCTACACCAGCCCAGATATGGCTTACAAAACTGACTGTAAAAAAGCAAATCACACATTTTGACACACAAGTTAAAATGTCGCAGGGGAGGCACCATGCGAGGTAGAGAACTGAAGTAAAAAATTTGTACCAGCCCCATATTTATGAAATGCCCTGCACCATTTAAAAAAGTTGTTGCACACAGTTTCCACTACACAAATTAAAGTGGTAAAAAGATGTTCACCTACACCACTCCGTAGCCCCATGTATTTGTAATCTACTGATCTGTAGTATGGACCTACAGAATAGAGATGAGGTGTCATTTTTACTAAAAAAGTGCTCTGCATAGAAACAGAAGCCACCAAAAATTACAAAATGTTTTTTTTTTTTTATTTCAATTTTGTTCCCTAAAATTTTTTTTTGTTTTGCTGTAGATTTTGTGGTAAAATAATTGATGTCATTGCAAAGTAAAATTGGTAGAGCAAAAAACAAGTCCTCATGTAGGCCTGTAGGTGGAAAACTTAAAGCGTTATGATTTTTAGAAGTTGAGGAGGAAAAAACTTAAGTGCAAAAAGGGGTTAAAAACATCCCACGTTTTTTTCCCATTAAAAAAAAATTGTGTGTGGGGAGGTGATGGTTTTTGTGCTGCTCACTGTGCACTAAAACTGCCATTATCTGTATTCTTCAGGCCAGTACAATTAATATACTCAATTTATGAAGAAATTTCATTTTATTTTACTACATAAAAAAAAATAATATATATATATATATATATATATATATATATATATATTTTATGTGCTTAAAATCTCCCTATTCTGCATCCTATAATTTTTTTTTTCTTTTCAGTCTGTGTACTTGTGTGACGTTTGAGTAGACTGGAACACTGATGATAGTGGATCCACTGGACCTGTGTGGTAGATGACTCGGACCATACCAGGGAGCGGAGTCTAAGGTGCAGCTGGTTTTTACCAGAGCCCGCCGCAATGCGGGACAGACTTGCTGCAGCAGGTGGCACCCAGGTCACTACCCCTGGCACAGCTCGACCACACAGGCGGCTGCAGAGATTTGAGGCACAGGTGGGATAAGGCAACTCAAGGTCTGGATAGCAGGAGGTCAGGGCAGGCAGCACAGTAGCTTAGTCAGGAACATAGCAAATGGTCAGTAGGCAGGTGGCAAAGGAGCAAGTTCAGGTCACGGAGCAAGGGTATGATACATGGCAAGGCAATACACAGGAATGCTTTCTCTAAGGCTCTAGGGCAACAAAGATCCAGCAGGGAAACGTGGGAGGTGGAGGAATTTATCAATGAGCCACAGGTGTTACTTCTCTAATGGGCGCACTGGCCCTTTAAATCTTAAAGCTCCGGTGCGCGCACCCTAGGGGATGGGGACACGCGCGGCGGAGCAGAGAGGCGGTTGCAGGAGAAGAACAAGATGAGAGACGGGCTGGGATTTGCATGAGGGCGCATCCTGCTATGCGAATCCCAGCCCCGCCGGCAGCAGCTGTTAATGGGACCATGCACTCACGGCCAGCATGTGCGGCCGGAGCACATAACGTAACAATCACCATCCTCATGAGATATTCCTGCCTGCAGGGATGGTGAGGATATAAAATTAGAAAGTCTTCCCCCGCCGGCCCCATGAGTAGTCCCCTGGACAGGAAGCTATAATCACCTAGTCCCTCTACTTGGACTGTAATCACGCCCGCTCAGCCTGGCCCACGTCATCACTCTGCTTAGGGAACAGAGTGGTAAGGAGGACTGTCAATCATGCTGAGGGGCGTACTTAAGCTATAGCCGACGGGATTAGGTAAGTATATCTCCCCACCCAGGGGGCTACTTACGGGGCCAGCGTGGAACACTTTCTTACATCATATCTGGGGATGGTGAGGAAGAAGATTTTACCATATATAACATGTGCCATGCCTTGTATATGATAAAATCTGATAACTGGTTCTCGTTAAAGGGGTACTCTGGTGGAAAACAATTATTTTTTTTTTTTATATCAACTGGCTCTAGAAAGTTAAACAGATTTGTAAATTACTTCTATTAACCCCTTCCCGCAGAATGGCATATATAAACGCCGGGTTGTGCAGTGCGTTCGCGCATCCCGGCGTTTATATATGCCATTCAGTTAATCCGGCGATGCGCAGCATCGCACGGGTTAACTGGCAGAAGTCCCGCTGTTTCCAGCAGGGGACAACTTCTGCTTCACCCCCAGGACCATCCATTGATGGTCCTGGTCAGCGATCACTGTGATTGGTCCCTGTGGACCAATCACAGTGATCTGGGGTGAAAGTTCAGATCCCCCGCACTGCCCGCCCCTGGAAGTCGGGCAGAACGGGGGACGAAGGCTGCAGGGGCTTGCGGGGACCTGCGGCATAGGAGGGGAACATCAGGGGACCGGCGGACTTACCTGGCGGGACCGAGGAGCAGCGCGGGACCGGCCACGTGGAGGAGCAGCGACGGGACCGGCAGGTAAGTACATGGTCCTCAGAAGCAGCAGTGAAGATCTTCACTGCTGCTTCTAGGAGTCTGAAAACTACAACTCCCAGCATGCCTAGACAGCCTTTGGCTGTCTGGGCATGCTGGGAGTTGTAGTTTTGCAACATCTGGAGGGCCCCAGTTTGGAGACCATTGTATAATGGTCTCCAATCTGTGCTCTTCCAGCTGTTGCAAAACTACAACTCCCAGCATGCACTGACTGTCCAGGCATGCTGGGAGTTTTAGTTCAGCAACATCTGGCCCTTCAGATGTTGCCGAACTACATCTCCCAGCATGCCCTTCAGCTGTCTGGGCATGCTGGGAGTTGTAGTTTTGCAACAACTGGAGACACACTGGTTGGGAAACATTGTTTCTAACTCAGTGTTTCCTAACCTGTGTGCCTCCAGCTGTTGCAAAACTATAATTCCCAGCATGCACTAACAGACCATGCATGCTGGGAGTTGTAGTTTTGCAACATCTGGAGGGCCCCAGTTTGGAGACCATTGTATAATGGTCTCCAATCTGTGCTCTTCCAGCTGTTGCAAAACTACAACTCCCAGTATGCACTGACTGTCCAGGCATGCTGGGAGTTTTAGTTCAGCAACATCTGGCCCTTCAGATGTTGCCGAACTACAACTCCCAGCATGCCCTTCAGCTGTCTGGGCATGCTGGGAGTTGTAGTTTTGCAACAACTGGAGACACACTGGTTGGGAAACATTGTCTGTTTCTAACTCAGTGTTTCCTAACCTGTGTGCCTCCAGCTGTTGCAAAACTGTAACTCCCAGCATGCACTAACAGACCATGCATGCTGGGAGTTGTGGTTTTGCAACAGCTGGTGCACCCCCCCCCCTGTGAATGTACAGGGTACATTCACATGGGCGAGGCTTTTAGAGTGGGTTTCTCGCATCTTGAGATGCAGCAAATTTTGCGCTGGGAAACTCGCTGTAATCCCCCGCCCATGTGACTGTACCCTAAAAAGACTACACTACACTAACACAAAATAAAATAAAAAGTTAAAAACACTACATATACACATACCCCTACACAGCCCCCCTCCCCCAATAAGAACGTCCGGTACGCCACTGTTTCCAAAGCAGAGCCTCCAGCTGTTGAAAAACAACAACTCCCAGTATTGCCGGACAGCCGTTGAGTTTTGCAACAGCTGGAGGCACCCTGTTTGGGAATCACTGGCGTAGAATACCCCTATGTCCACCCCTATGCAAATCCCTAATTTAGGCCTCAAATGCACATGGCGCTCTCACTTTGGAGCCCTGTCGTATTTCAAGGCAACGGTTTAGGGCGACATATGGGGTATCGCCGTACTCGGGAGAAATTACGTTATAAGGTTTGGGGGGCTTTTTCTTCTTTAACCCTTCATGAAAAGGAAATGTTGGGGTCTACACCAGAATGTTAGTGTAAAAAAATTTAATTTTTTACACTAACATGCTGATGTTGCCCTATACTTTACATTTTCACAAGAGGTAAAAGGGAAAAAAGCCCCCCAAAATTTGTAACGCAATTTCTCCCGACTACAGAGATACCCCATATGTGGGTGCAAAGTGCTCTGGGGGCGCACAACAAGGCCCAGAAGGGAGAGCGCACCATGTACATTTGAGGTGATTTGCACAGGGGTGGCTGATTGTTACAGCGGTTTTGACAAACGCAAAAAAAAAAAAAACCCACATGTGACCCCATTTCGGAAACTACACGCCTCACGGAATGTAATGAGGGGTGCAGTGAGAATTTACCCCCCACAGGTGTCTGACGGATCTTTGGAACAGTGGTCCGTGAAAATGAAAACTTGTACAGCCCACTGTTCCAAAGATCTATCAGACACCAGTGGGGAGCAAATGCTCACTGTACCCCTTGTTACGTTCCTCAAGGGGTCTCGTTTCCAAAATGGTATGCCATGTGTTTTTTTTTTTGCTGTTCTGGCACCAGAGGGGCTTCCTAAATGCGATATGCCCCCCGAGCAAAATTTGCTCTCAAAAAGCCAAATATGACTCCTTCTCTTCTGAGCATTGTAGTTCGCCCATAGTGCACTTCAGGTTAACTTATGGGGTACCTCCATACTCAGAAGAGAAGGGGTTACAAATATTGGGGGTATTTCCTGCTATTAACCCTTGCAAAAATGTGAAATTTGGGGGGAAACACACATTTTAGTGGAATTTTTTTTTTTTTTTTTACATATGCAAAAGTCGTGAAACACCTGTGGAGTAATAAGGCTCACTTTATTCCTTATTACATTCCTCAAGGGGTCTAGTTTCCAAAATGGTATGCCATGTGTTTTTTTTTTGCTGTTCTGGCACCATAGGGGCTTCCTAAATGAGACATGCCCCCCGAGCAAAATTTGCTCTCAAAAAGCCAAATATGACTCCTTCTCTTCTGAGCATTGTAGTTCGCCCATAGTGCACTTCAGGTTAACTTATGGGGTACCTCCATACTCAGAAGAGAAGGGGTTACAAATATTGGGGGGTATTTCCTGCTATTAACCCTTGGAAAAATGTGAAATTTGGGGGGAAACACACATTTTAGTGAAAAAAAATAATTTTTTTTTACATATGCAAAAGTCGTGAAACACCTGTGGGGTATTAAGGCTCACTTTATTCCTTGTTATGTTCCTCAAGGGGTCTAGTTTCCAAAATGGTATGCCATGTGAGTTTTTTTTGCTGTTCTGGCACCATAGGGGCTTCCTAAATGCAACATGCCCCCCAAAAACCATTTCAGAAAAACGTACTCTCCAAAATCCCCTTGTCGCTCTTTCCCTTCTGAGCCCTCTACTGCGCCCGCCGAACACTTTACATAGACATATGAGGTATGTGCTTACTCAAGAGAAATTGGGCTACAAATATAAGTATACATTTTCTCCTTTTACCCCTTGTAAAAATTCAAAAATTGGGTCTACAAGAACATGCGAGTGTAAAAAATGAAGATTGTGAATTTTCTCCTTCACTTTGCTTCTATTCCTGTGAAACACCTAAAGGGTTAAAATGATGACTGAATGTCATTTTGAATACTTTGGGGGGTGCAGTTTTTATAATGGGGTCTTTTGTGGGGTATTTCTAATATGAAGACCCTTCAAATCCACTTCAAACCTGAACTGGTCCCTGAAAAATAGTGAGTTTGAACATTTTGTGAAAAATTGGAAAATTGCTGCTGAACTTTGAAGCCCTCTGGTGTCTTCCAAAAGTAAAAACTTGTCACTTTTATGATGCAGACATAAAGTAGACATATTGTATATGTGAATAAAAAATTTTTTTATTTGTAATATACATTTTCCTTACAAGCAGAGAACTTAGAGAAAAGTTAGAAAAATGCAAAATTTTCAAATTTTTCATCAAATTTTAGGATTTTTCACAAGGAAAGGATGCAAGTTACCATAAAATTTTACCACTAAGTTAAAGTAGAATATGTCACGAAAAAACAATCTCGGAATCAGAATGATAACTAAAAGCATTCCAGAGTTATTAATGTTTAAAGTGACAGTGGTCAGATGTGCAAAAAACGCTCTGGTACTTAAGGCCAAAATGGGCTTGGTCCTGAAGGGGTTAAAAAAATCTTAATCCTTCCAGTACTTTTCAGCTGCTATATGCTACAGAGGAAGTTGAAATGTTCTTTTCAGTCTGACCACAGTGCTCTCTGCTGACACCTCTGTCCATGTCAGGAACTGTTCAGAGTAGGAGCAAATCCCCATACAAACCTCTTCTGCCTTGGAAAGTTCCTGACATGGACAGAGGTGTCAGCAGAGAGCAGTGTGGTCAGACAGAAAAAAAAATACCAAATTTTCCTGTGGAGCATACAGAAGCTGATAAGTACTGTAAGGATTACGATCTTTTTAATAGAAGTAATTTACAAATCTATTTAATTTTCTGGCACCAGTTCTGATAGAATCTTCCTCAAATATAGCAAAATAAAAAATGCCACCAAAAGTGCTGAAAAAGTAGTTGATCTGAAAAAGCCCTTAATGACGCAGGACGCAAATGTACGTCCTGGTGATCTGGTACTTAACGCACCAGGACGTACATTTACGTCCTATAAATAACTGCGAGCATCGGAGTGAGATCCAGGCATGAGCAGTCAAGCGGCAGAATCCTCGATCAGTGGTTTCCTATGGGAAACCACTGATAAATGAAAAAGATCAGTGTGCGCAGTGTTATGGGAGCTATAACACTGCAAAAAAAAAAGTGAATAAAGATCATTTAACCCCTTCCCTAATAAAAGTTTGAATCACCCCCCTTTTCCCATTTAAAAACAAAAAAACTGTGTAAATAAAAATAAATATACGTGGTATCGCCGCATGCAGAAATGTCTGAATTATAAAAATATATTTCATTAATTAAACTGCACGGTCAATGGCGTACGCTCCAAAAAATTCCAAAGTCTAAAATAGAGTATTTTTGGTCACTTTTTACATAATGAAAAAATTAATAAAAAGCGATGAAAAAGTCCGATCAATACATAAATGGTACCGCTAAAAACCTCAGATCACAGCGCAAAAAATGAGCCCTCATACCGCCCCATACGTGAAAAATTAAAAAGTTATAGGGTTCAGAAAATGACCATTTTAAACGTATAAATTTTCCTGCATGTAGTTATGATTTTTTCCAGAAGTACGACAAAATCAATCCTGTATAAGTAGGGTATCATTTTATTCATATGGACCTACAGAATAAAGAGAATGTTTCATTTTACCGAAAAATGTACTGTGTAGAAACGGAATCCCCCAAATGTTACAAAATGGCGTTTTTTTTTTTTCAATTTTGTCTCACAATGATTTTTTTTTCCATTTAGCCATAGATTTTTGGGTAAAATGACTGATGTCATTACAAAGTAGAATTGGTAGCGCAAAAAATAAGCCATCATATGGATTTTTAGGTGCAAAATTGAAAGAGTTATGATTTTTTAAAGGTAAGGAGGAAAAAACGAAAATGCAAAAACGGAAAAAACCCGGTTCCTTAAGGGGTTAAAAAATATCAAACTTTTTGTACATAATCACTATGTTTAAAATCGCCCTTTTTTGACCACCTATAAATTTTTCATTTTTCCGTATATGCGGCTGTATGAGGTAAAAATGTTGTGCACAGTGATCTGTCCTTTTTATAAATACCACATTTGTGTTTTATAAAAATTTTTGGGGAATAAAATGTGTCAAAAAAGCACAAATTTTAGACTTTTTTTTTTCATTTTTTACATTTATGCCGTTCACAGTACGGGATCATTAACATTATATTTTGATAGTTTTTACATGCGGCGGTACCAAAAATGTTTTATATTTTATGCTTTTTGGGGGTAAAATGGGAAAAAAGGACAATTTACATTTTCATTGGGGAGGGCATTTTTGAAATTTTTTTACTTCTTTTTTTATTGTTTTATTTTTATTTTTACACTTTTTATGTCCCCATAGGGGACTATCTATAGAATTTATTTGATTGTTAATACTGAGTATGAATATGCTGAATATCATTGTAGATTGTTATGATTCATTGTGAACTCTAGTTATGACTTTGTTTGGGTTACTTCCTTCTACAAGGTAATATAAGAACAATATCAAACATTATTGCATTATCTGCCAGTCTTTTTGTTTTCTTTATAAAGAACCACATAAGGCTGCTTTCATACTGCCCCTGTGTGCCTTCCTTAAACGGCCATGAGGCTCTTCTTTTTTTTTCCCTCCCCCAGCCTTTAACACCGTTATGGGGAGGGGGCACAATGGGCAATAACAGGTCCCGATGGATCCCATTTACTATAACGGGGTTCTACAGGCACCTATATAGACGGCAAAAGGAATATTTTTTCTCCCGCTATTCCTTCGGGCTCCCCCGACTGCTGTCACACTGCCGTGTCCTAACGGCAGTGTGAAAGAAGCCTAAGTCAATAGAGTCATACACGGGTCCAATACAGAAGAAAAGTATAGAGGAAGTCATTATACTTCTCCTATTTTTGTTATTAGTCCAGTCCTTGAATGGGCTGAAAAAAGATCACCAAATCTGTGGGGGAAAAAGCCTGTTAAAACCACCAGAACATGTCTCACCTCAATACAACATTTAGGCTGTTGATTGAGTTTAATGTTGCAATCTCGGTGACAGATTTCCCTCTGATGCTAGTTGCAGTCCAGATTTTTTTCAAATTTAGCCTGTTTGATTTATCAGAGAGTAACTATTTTTGTAAATTATTGTAACGTTCTGGGGCAGTGGCTGTGGAAGTTGTTCTCCCAATGATTTTCTTCGATCATTGTCGTGTGTTGTAGATTGTTCATGACAAACAACAGATCTGCATCCCATCAATAGAAACCTAGACGAGGCCACGGATCAAAGCAGAGATATATAGGTGATTTGTCATTGTAACTTATGGGTTTGTAATTTAAGAAAACACAGGCTAACATGACATCATAGACTTACCATGAATGACATCTCGTTTAGGAAACAGCCATCTGGCTAGATTTAGTTGTTAACAAATTGTTAATTGATAACAGCAGGTAAATCAAAGGCCAGTTCGTGCTGCATAAGACTTTGGTACTTGATCCATATATCTTTTTTTTTATTTATTTTTTTATTAGTTTTATTGAAAGGTGAACAAACATCAGCCACTTGGCCAGGTAGGGTAAACAAGTCAAAGTCAGTGAAGGCACTTGAGGTTTGGAACATGTGAGCAATATGTAAACGACAAAATAACATAACATATCATTCGAGACAGTAGTCTAAACAGTAGAGACTCGGAGTAATATAAACAACCCCAAACTACGTTACGTAGCAACCATTGGCGAGTATCAGCTTAGAGTGTAGAGACAGAGGAAAAGTCGGAAATCAAGAGCTAAGGTAGTGAGACACCATCGAGTAGTACCAAAACAACTAAGGTAGGTACGGCATAAAAGGGACCCATGCACCAAAACAGACAACAAAAGACAGACAGGCTCTAAATTCCAGTCGAAGACACAAAACAAACACCAAAAGCAGAGAAAGACACGTAAAAAAGTGCGGACATGATGCGTCCATATCTCCTCACCCAGGACACCAAACAAGCAAATTAAGGGGTCAGCTGGCAGCACAGGTTGCACCAGATTAGCAGGGAGTTGGAGAACCCCATGCCAAAATGATGCTATTCTGGGGCAGGCCCCAATCAGATGCCAAAAATCGGCCCTAGCAGCACCGCATCAGTGACAAGCATCAGAGTCTTGATCCATATATATTTCTTTTCTTTTTTACATATCTTAATAGATCATTGACTTTTAGGCCCTGCTCCAGCTTCTTCACATGATCCGTCATGACCTTCTGATATTGATCTGATCTGTCACAAAGTCTTGCTCATCATGTCTTTCAAGTCCTTCATTTAAAGCACTTGAACAGTATCCTATTATTCTTATTGTCCATCTAATGTGTCCAGTGTCTGTGGGTACAAACAGTGGTGAAGCAGTAGGGGTCACAATTGCCACAGGCCACTTTCGCCACATACTGGATCTATAGTCCAGTCACTTCTTTCATTGTATTGACGTCCATAAAAGGGGTTATCCAATGAGGGGGAGGGGGTTACATCTTGGCCTATTACACATGTTATATAAAAATAAACAATACCGGAGGCACCACAGGAATGCTGGAAATAAGGCATTGTTCAGGCACTGTTCATAAGGGCATGGAAGCACAAATCATTTAAGGACATAGGTAGAGATCATTAGGAGCACTGACATAGTTAAATAGGAATTGTGATACATATGACTTAGGGGACAGCAACACAGTTCATTAGGGCACAGTGGCACAATTAAATCCTTAAATGGGCACTCTTATTAAAATTTATTTTTGCTATTGCACTTCTTATGGTAAATAAAAAAGATTTCTAATATACTTTGTTTAAAAAAAAGAAGTTTTCTATATTTTATTTGTGCTTAAAAAAGCTCAAGAGCACATTTTCCCCCATCTCATACACAGACTTTAGACCGAAGCCCAAACACAGGAAGTGCAGCCTGGAGTGCTGAGGGGTGTGTGTCCAACCAACAGCACATGGCAGTTAAGTGTGAGAGGAGCTATGATTGGATGAGGCTAGACACCCCCCCCCCTCAGCACTCCAGGCTGCACTTTCTGTGTTTGGTCCTCTGTCTCTAAGTCTGTGTATAAGATGGGGGGAAATGTGCTCTTGAGCTTTTTTAAGCACAAATAAAACATAGAAAACTTCTTTTTTTTTAAACAAAGTATATTAGAAATATTTTTATTTACCATAAGGTGTGCATTAGCAAAAATTTATTTTAATGAGAGTTACCCTTTAAAGAGGTAAAGTGGGACAATAAAGGGGTAAAGTGGGAAATATACTCTAAAACTAACTCTTCTATAATCTTAACCTCTCATTCTTGTCTCCAAGACTTTGCTGCCCCAAGTCTCTGGAATGCAACACCCCAAACCCTCAGACTGATACCCAACATTCACAGTTTTAAACTGTTAGGGGGTACTCTGATGGAAAACTTTTTTTTTTAAATCAACTGGTGCCAGAAAGTTAAACAGATTTGTAAATTACTTCTATTAAAAAATCGTAATCCTTCCAGTACTTATTAGCTGCTAAATACTACAGAAGAAATTATTTTCTTTTTGGAACACAGAGCTCTCTGCTGACATCACGAGCACAGTGCTCTCTGCTGACATCTCTGTCCATTTTAAGAACTGTCCAGAGTAGGAGAAAATCCCCATAGCAAGCATATGCTGCTCTGGACAGTTCCTAAAATGGACAGAGATGTCAGCAGAGAGCACTGTGCTTGTGATGTCAGCAGAGAGCTCTGTGTTCCAAAAAGAAAATAATTTCTTCTGTACTTCACTTACTTACTTAGGCAGGCTTTGCCCATATCTGTAAATAGACGATACCTGCATCCTTTGCACCAGGGCAGATAATCCCTAAGCAACACTCCTGGGGCCGCATTTTATTGTATAGTACAAGACCTCAGTAACTGAAAAGTGTGTTTTAATAAAGGCTCTTTTACATGGACTGATAAATCTGAAAATTGGCCCGAGTAAAAGGGCCAAGCTAATGAACAAGAAAGTACTCGTTCGGCGGCTGTATTTCTTTTTTGTGCAGGCATTAAAATCATTGTTATTGGCTGCATGTCACCCGAAATAAAAATGATGTGTGCAGTTGACAATGATTTAATGCCTTCATGCTCCTCAACTTGTATAAAAGCTCTTCAAATGAGCGCCAAATAACGATCAGAGCTTTTATTATGCAGCCATGGGCCAGTCTAAAAGGGCCTTGAATGAAATTTGTCATCAGAGTCACCTGCACTAGTTGTCGGTATAGACAGGTAGTACAGGTGACACTGATGACAACCATACTTACCTGGTCCTGTTTTGTGCTCTGGTTCTTCCGCTATCTTCCTCTGTTGTTTCTGTTCCAGGGCCAACTTGGAGCATGTGCAGAGCTTCCTGACATCAGCGGGATCAAATAAGTATGGTTTTCATCAGTGTCACCTGCACTACCTGTCTGTACACTGATGACAGATTTCCTTTAACTGATTTATCAGCGATATCATTTAGACTGCTTCATAAAGTTGTTATGAATGAGACAGGCACAAAGCAAAGCATCGAAAGGCTCTACAAATCTGGAATCAGTCAAATCAAAATAGGCATTTTCTAGGTAGATATCTATGTGCAGACCTTGACCCATTTAGTCACACGTGGAGAAGTTGAAAAAGATGGCACTTACAATAAGTGTAGACTTCTTTATTCAGGGGATAACAGGGACTTAAAGGGGTACTCCGGTGGCAAACTTTTTTTTTTTTTTTTATCAACTTGTGCCAGAAAGTTAAACAGATTTGTAAATTACTTCTATTAAAAAAAGTGAATCCTTCAAGTACTTATTAGCTGCTGAATACTACAAAGGAAACTATTTTCTTTTTGGAACACAGTGCTCTCTGCTGACCTCATGAGCACAGTGCTTGCTGCTGACACCTCTGTCCATTTTAGGAACTGACCAGAGCAGCATATGTTTGCTATGGGGATTTTTCCTACTCTGGACAGTTCTTAAAATGAACAGGGATGTCAGCAGAGAGCTCTGTGTTCCAAAAAGAAAATAATTTCCTCTGTAGTATTCAGAAGCTAATAAGTACAGGAAGGATTAAGATTTTTTAATAGAAGTAATTTACAAATCTGTTTAACTTTCTGGCACCAATTGATTTAAAAAAAAAAAAAGTTTTCCACCGGAGTACACCTTTAACCCCTTGGGGAAGGAGCCCATTATGACCCTAAGGACGGGAGCATTTTTTGCAAATCTGATTCTTCTACCTGAAATCACATTGTGTTTTCTATCCCCTCCCTTTTTTTTTGTTTGAACATGTGTCTACACTCTTCCTCAGCCCAACCCTATATAAGTAGTAGTTAGCTACACAAGGGCCATTTCTTTCCTAGCAGCCTCCCAGTCTGACTGGGAGAGCATGGTAAGTGAGCTTTTCACCCTGTTCACACTGGTGTGGTGATGTGCGGCGTCCGTTGCTGCTGTGGCGCCGTGTCTGTGGGGGGGGTGCGACCCATAGACTGGTTTGAGTGGCATTGGGGCCGCTCTGCCAGTGGGTCGTTCCCCCCCGTGGACACTGGTGTCGTGGGGGTGGTGGTCACCGCCCAGTGCTACGCCATTTTATGCTAGGGACGTTAGGCACCCACTCTAAATAGGTGGCCTTGACGTGGCGAGTGGCCTTGGTACTTTTTGATCAAAAATGTATACTAACAACCTGTTAGTTTTTGATATTATGCTGAGAAGCAATTAGATCATTATACAAGATTGTAGATGTGCGACCATGTCTGTTTCTTCTACCTGAATTCATATTCTAATTTATGGTAGTGGTACATTTTCATTGATACTTGCGTAATTTCTTGGTGAAAAATTCAAAAATATGATGAAAAAATTTTACATTTTGCATTTTTCTAACTTTGAAGCTTGTAAGGAAAATAGACATTCCAAATAAATGATATATTGATTCACATATACAATATGTCTACTTTATGTTTTCATCATAAAGTTGACATGTTTTTACTTTTGGAAGACATCAGAGGGCTTCAAAGTTCAGCAGCAATTTTCCAATTTTTCACAAAATTTTCAAAATCTTAATTTTTCAGGGACCAGTTCAGTTTTGAAGTGGATTTGAAGGGCCTTCATATTAGAAATACCCCATAAATGACCCAATTATAAAAAGTGCACCCCTCAAAGTATCCAAGATGACATTCAGTAAGTGTGTTAACCCTTTAGGTGTTTCACAGGAATAGCAGCAAAGTGAAGGAGAAAATTCTAAATCTTCATTTTTTACACTCGCATGTTCTTGTAGACTCAGTTTTTTTTTATTTTTACAAGTGGTAATAGGAGAAAAAGCCCCCCAAAATTTGTAACCCAATTTCTCTCGAGTAAGGAAATACAGTAACCCCCCGACCTACGATGGCCCCGACATACGATAAAATCGACATACGATGGCCTCTCAGAGGCCATCGCATGTCGATGTCAGCATCAACATACGATGCTTTTATATGTCGGGGCCATCGCATTAACTGCTATCCGACAGCGCAAAATGCTTAAGCTGCTGTCGGATAGCAGTTTAAGCATCCCTGGCAGGTTCGCTTACCTATTCCCGCTGCTCCGGGTCCACTTCGCGATCCTCCGGTGTCTTGCGCATCTTCTCCAGGGTCCGGGCCTCACTTTCCTGCGTCGTTATTACGTCACTACGCACGCCGCGCCGGCGCAGCAGCGTAATAACGTCACCAGAAAGCAAGGCCCGGACCCTGCAGAAGATGCGGAAGACATCGGAGGATCGCGAAGAAGACACCGGAGCAGCGGGACAGCATCGGGAGCCCCTGGGACAGCATCGGGAGTGGTGAGGACCTGGTCCGGAGCGACGGGGACAGGTGAGTACAGCTTCCTATACTTTACATTGCACGGATCCCTCAACATACGATGGATTCGACAAACAATGGGTCGTTTGGAACAAATTACCATCGTATGTTGAGGGACCACTGTACCTCATATGTGTATCACAAGTGTTTCAGCCGGCGCAGTAGAGGGCTCAGAAGGGAAGGAGCGACAATGGAATTTTGGAAAGTGAATTTTGCTGAAATGGTTTTTGGGGGGCATGTCCCATTTAGAAAGCCCCTATGGTGCCAGAACCGCAGAAAACCCCACATGACATACCATTTTGGAAACTACACCCCTCAAGGCACGTAACAAGGGGTCCAGTTAGCCTTAACACCTCACAGGTGTTTGACGACTTTTCGGATGTGCAAATGAAAAAAAAAAATTTTTCACTAAAGTGCAGTTTTTTCCCCAAATTTACCATTTTTACAAAGGGTAGTGGGACAAAATGCCCCCCAAAATTTGTAACCCCATCTCTTCTGAGTATGGAAATACCCCATGTTAGGACGTAAAATGCTCTGCGGGTGAACTACAATGCTAAAAAGAGAGAGAGCGCCATTGAGCTTTTGGAAAGAGAATTCCTTTGGAATGGTAGTCAGGGGCAGTGTGCGTTTACAAAGCCCCCCGTGGTGCCAGAACAGTGGACCCCCCCCCCCACATGTGACCGCATTTTGGAAACTACACCCCTCACAGAATTTAATAAGGGGTGCAGTGAGTATTTACTGGCATTTGACAGATCTTTGGAACAGTGGGCTGTGCAAATGAAAAATAAAATTAAATCATAAATAAAAATAAATCAGACACCTGAGGGGCGTAAATGTTCACTGCACCCCTTAATACATTACGTGAGGGGGGTAGTTTCCAAAATGGGGTCCCATGTGGGGGAGTCCATTGTTCTGGCACTATGGGAGCTTTGTAAACACACGTGACATTCAATTCTGGACAATTCAATGGCGCTCCTTCTCTTCTGAGCATTGTAGTGCACCAGCAGAGCACTTTACATCCACATATGGGGTATTTTCTTACTCAAAAGAAATGGGGTTACACATTTTGGAGGGCTTTTTTCCTATTTTCCCTTGTGAACATGAAAAATTTAGGGTAAAACCAGCATTTTAGTGAAACATTTTTTCATTTTCCCATCCAATTTTAATGAAAATTCGTCAAACACCTGTGGGGTGTTCAGGCTCACTATACCCCTTGTCACGTTCCGGGAGGGGTGTAGTTTCCAAAATGGGGTCACGTGGGTATTTATTTTTTTTGTGTTTATGTCAGAACCGCTGTAAAATCAGCCACCCCTGTGCAAATCACCAATTTAGGCCTCAAATGTACATGGTGCGCTCTCAATCATGAGCCATGTTGTGCGTCCGAAGAGCATTTTATGCCCACATATCGGGTATTTCCGTACTCAGGAGAAATTGCGTTACAAATTTTTGGGGTCTTTTTACTGCTTGTGAAAATAAAAAGTATGGGGCAACAGCTGCATGTTAGTGTAAAATTTTTATTTTTTTACACTAACAGGCTGGTGTAACCCCCAACTTTTCCTTTTCATAAGGGGTAAAAGGAGAAAAAGCCCCCCAAAATTTGTAGTGCAATTTCTCCCGAGTACGGAAATACCCCATATGTGGCCCTAAATTGTTTCCTTGAAATATGACAGGGCTCCAAAATGAGAGAGTGCCATGCGCATTTGAGGACTAAATTAGGAATTGCATATGGGTGGACATAGGGGTATTCTACGCCAGTGATTCCCAAACAGGGTGCCTCGAGCTGTTGCTAAACTCCCAGCATGCCTGGACAGTCAGTGGCTGTCCAGAAATGCTGGGAGTTGTTGTTTTGCAACAGCTGGAGGCTCAGTTTTGGAAACACTGCCGTACAATACGTTTTTCATTTTTATTGGGGGGGGGGGGCGCAGTGTAAGGGGGTGTACATGTAGTGTTTTACCCTTTATTTTGTGTTAGAGTAGTGTAGTGTTTTTAGGGTACATTCGCACTGGCATGTTACAGTGAGTTTCCCGCTAGGAGTTTGTGCTGCAGCGAAAAAATTTGCCGCAGCCCAAACTTGAAGCAGGAAACTTACTGTAAACCTGCCCGTGTGAATGTACCCTGTACATTCACATGGGGGGGCAAACCTCCAGCTGTTTCAAAACTACAACTCCCAGCATGTACTGACAGACCGTGCATGCTGGGAGTTGTACTTTTGCAACAGCTGGAGGCACACTGGTTGGAAAACCTTCAGTTAGGTTCTGTTACCTAACTCAGTATTTTCCAACCAGTGTGCCTCCAGCTGTTGCAAAACTGCAACTCCCAGCATGTACTGATCGCCGAAGGGTATGCTGGGAGATGTAGTTATGCAACAGCTGTAGGTACTTAACTACAACTCCCAGCATGCTGAGACAGCTGTTTGGGCATGCTGGGATTTGCAATTTTGCAGCATCTGGAGGGCCACAGTTTATAGACCACTGCTCCAAACTGTGACCCTCCAGATGTTTCAAAACTACAAATCGCAGCATGCCCAGACAGCAAACAGCTATTGGGGCATGCTAGGAGTTGTAGTTTTGCAAGATCTGGAGGGTAACAGTTTAGAGACCACTGTATAATGGTCTCAAACTGTGGCCCTCCAGCTGTTGCAAAACTACATATTCCAGCATGACCAAACAGCTGTCTGGGCATGCTGGGAGTTGTAGTTTTGCAACATCTGGAGGGCTACAGGTTAGCGACCACTGTATAATGGTCTCAGACTATAGCCCTCCAGATGTAGGCAACTTACCGGCTTCCGTAGGATCCAGGGATCCGTCCTCTTTTGCCGCACGTCATCGCCGCCCGCCGATCTCCGTCACCCGCTGCCTCCGGATCGGAAAGTGGATCTTCGGTGCCGGTCCCCGCCGGTTTCCCCGTCCTGCCCCGCCTATTGTGGGTGGGCAGGACGGGGTAAACTAAAGTTAACCCCCCCCGCCCCCGATCTGCTATTGGTGGTCGCGTCTAGACCACCAATAGCAGGGATAGGAGAGGTGGCACCCATGCCACCTCACTCCTATCCCTTCAGGGGGATCGACAACCGCGATCCCCCTTATATTCCGGGTCACCATAGACCCGTAATGACCCGGAATTGGCACAAATCGCAAGTGTGAATTCACTTGCGATTTGCGCCGATCACCGACATGGGGGGCGGTCTAATGACCTCGCTGGGCATTTGCACGGGGTGCCTGCTGACGCGCGGCGGGGACCGAAATTCCCACGGGCGTATGGATACGCCCTTCGTCCTTAGGTACCAGGACGCAAGGGCGTATGCATACGCCCTTCGTTCCCGACAGGTTAAGCAGGTGTGTTCCACTAAAATAAAGACAAACAAAGAGAAAGAGAGAAAACAACGTTTCACGCTGATCACTTCTTTCTTTGTTTCTTAAATAAAGAAGTCTACACTTATTGGTGCGTGCCGTCTTTTTCAACTTCTTCATGTGTGTATACTGCCATATGGTCTGCAGTGACTAAGCTCCACCAGAGGTTTGGGGGACCTTGGCTGTGCAAGTTACTGTGGTGGATGGATAGTGCACCCATTCTTTGATGTAGTGTGTGATGTGAACTCTTTGGTTGCTTGACTCATTTAGTGTCATTTACTATGTTGATTTTGTGAAGAAGAAAGTTAGGTGCATGTTAAAATATAAAGAAGTTCAGAGATATGAGGCATCATAACACGTAAGATTTAGTAAGGCCTGTTATACAGAGCTTAGGTTAAACTCCATTAACAGTTTTGAAAGCATGTGTATGAATGCAGTACAGTAAGAAGCATGTTACATTATGTCAGAATCAGAACAAAGTTTTGTAAAGGTTAAACTGATAATTACTCTTGAAATTAAAGGAAAGCTACATTAAGATTACACATAAGCCTTGGCACCAGTCGATATTGGCATTTTACTATTGCCACTATTGACAATCCAGAGTTTTAGGAGAGTTAAGTGCAAACTGCTGAAAAGACTGTAACTATGAAGTATTTGATTATAAAGATTGCTGGGAGGCTGAGCAACACACAAGCACTCCAGCAGAGTTTTTAGATTGCTAGTTTGGGCCTGAATTGCAGAACAAAGAACATAAAGGTAGAGGATAAGTCCCACTCATAAGTAGGTATTTGTATAATTTGAATTGCCTGTATGGCTGGAAAGCAAAATGAAAACATAAACAAGTCACATTTAAGATATAGGGTGAACATGTGCAGCATATGACTTTATTTTTCATGTGTTTCACACTTCTCTTTTCCTATCCATGATCCATGGACAATGTGTCTGTTGAACGAGATGGATAAAGAAATATTTTTATTTAATTTATTATTAGATTGAAGAATTTCTAAATTAGACACAACTCAAAAAAGGAAGATTTTCAAACAGATGTAAATTTCATAAAGATGCTTCAATATGCCACAATGAAAACCAGTTAGTTCTAACACTATTTAAATAAATCATTTATTGTAAATATATTTTTATTACATTTTTGGTGCCATTTTATGTCACTCTGAAAAAAAGTAAACACTACGCACTTAGGACCACATAGTAAGCTGACATCAATGATCACATAAATGGTAAAGTGTGAACATATTGTTTATTATAACACAGATTTAGTGGGCACATTATAAAAAGGGCAATTTCACCACGATGGACATGGCCTGAAAGCTATGCCAGTGAGATAGGTTCAGTCTATTGTTGCCTATGTTTATGTGGCTTGTTGTAAAGCAAATCTCTAAATGCTGTTAAAAACAGCTCAGACTAGATGGCAGCCCCCATAATAAAGTACAAAAAATGAAAAAATACAATTAGAAAATAGCAACAGACTAGAATACAATAACATGTTTCAGTATCTGGCTCTAATCAGTAAAGAAAAAAGAAAAAAAAATTAGGTGATGCATTCCCTTTAACCCCTTCCCGACCCTCGACCTAGCGGAGTGTCATGCGTCGGGTGAGGGGAATATGACATGGGCCCGTGAGTCAGGTGTGTCATAACCAGCATATGATCACTGTTGTTAGCAGCAGACATCTGCTGGTACATAGGAGATCGCTGATAGATGTCCATCTTGTAATTGGTTAAATGCTGAAATCAATAGTGTTCACAACATAGAAACATTAAATGCCAGTAATCTCTGGTGTCTAGTTGTCCCATCGGCATCCCCGCGATATAGTAACATAGTTTGTATGATTGACAAAATGTCAAGAGTTCATCGAGTTCAACCTAAAACCCTACAGTGTTGATCCAGAGAAAGACAAACTCATGAAGCTGATGCCAATTGCCCAATAAGAGAGGAAAAAGAATAAATCCTTGGATCAATGTTTTATCCACATAAGTCTAGTATTCATAACCTGTAATATTATAGTTTATTGAGTCAGACATCACAACATAATGTGGCAGAGTTTTCCATAGTCTCACTGCTCTTACAGTAAAGAATCCCTGTCTGACATTCTGTTGTTGGCAGTCGTAACATCCTCTGTATTTTTCCACTTGTCATTAAGTTTATTTACAGCATGTTTTTTGTACATGCTAATCTGACCTTTATACATTATATATATTTCTATTTTCCTGGTCTGTATTGCCGATTGTTTCTTCCTTTTCAATAAAACAAATAATAATTAAAAAAAAAAACAAGAATCCCTGTCTGTGATGATGGTGAAACCTTCTTTCCTTTAGACATAGAGGATGCCTCCTTGTCATGGTTGCTGGCCTAGGTATAAAAAGATCACTAGAAAAATCTCTATTGTCTATTCATATATTTGTACATTGTGATCAAATCACTCCAAAACGTCTTTTCTCCAAACTAAATAATCCCAAGCTTGATAACCTGTTTTGGTCCTGTAATCCTCCTATACCAATTATCTTTGTTGCCCCTCTTTGCACCCTTTCCACTTTGCAAACTCCATATGTGGTCTGACCAATGCTTTATGCAG
Source organism: Hyla sarda (assembly GCF_029499605.1). Lineage (NCBI taxonomy): Eukaryota > Metazoa > Chordata > Amphibia > Anura > Hylidae > Hyla > Hyla sarda. The sequence continues at coordinate 382,605,890 of NC_079189.1, read as the reverse complement.
AGGCAAAACTAAGTCCTTGTCACAAGCATCTATGCCTATTATGATACATCCCATGACTTTGCTATAACCTTGGCAGCAGCTGCCTGGCACTGATCACTAAAGTTGAGCTTACTGTTCACCAGTACCCCCAAGTCCTTTTTGGTAGAAGTTTACCTACTGTCTTATTATTTAGCACATAATTGTACATTTTGTTTTTATGGCCTAAATGCATAATCTTACATTTATACACATAAAATGTAATTTGCTATGTCTGTGCCCAAGCCTCCAGCTTTCACAGATCCTAATATTATATTATGCTCCTTTGTGATGATCACCTTTACCAGTGTTTAGTGTCAAATGCAAAATTGAAATTCTACTCTGTAATCCCTCTACATTTATAAACATATTGAAAAGAAGTTGATACTGACCCCTGTGGTACCCCACTAGTTACTGTAGGTTTCATTGACACCCACCCTCTGCTTCCTGTCCGTAGCCAGTTGCCAACTCATTTACATATTTATTTCCCTAGTCCCAGCATCCTCATTGTATGTACTAACCTTTTGTGTGGAACAGTATAAAATGCCTTACAAAAGTCCAGAAATAGAACATCCACAGGTTCACCCCGCTCCAATCTATAAACGACCGATAATCAAATTAGTCTGACAAGACCGATCCCGCATAAACCCATGTTGTTGCTGTGACAGGTGGTTATTTTCATTAAAATATTCCAGAATAGCATTTCTCAGAAAACTCTCAAAAATGTTAAAATTACAGGCCTATAGCTCCCAGGATCCCTTTTTGAATATTGGTACCACATTAGCCAAGCACCAATCCTATGGAACAATCCCTGTCATTATAGAATAAGGGTCTGTCTAGCACGACACTTAATTCCTGCAAAATCTTGCAGGGTATACGCCGTTCATAAGATCTATTTAGGATACTCTTAAATGTCCTATTTAGCTTGTGTACTTTTATTACTAAGGGCACGGTCCCAATCTATGTCATTGAGGTCATCTCTTAGTTGGTGAAAATTGGCCTTCCTAAAGTTGAATGTTTTTGTAAGCCCACTAGTAGACATCCTCTTATAAGATAAATTAAAACTTATCATTCTTGGGTCACTATTACCAAGATCTTAACTCTACCTTGGATACTATGTCCAAACCGATATAATCTGTTTTAATAATACTATTACAGTACTGACAATTCAAACACAGAAAAGTGCCTTTCTTTTTAGATTTTAAAAAACTCTGTTTTGCTATTTTCTTCTTTTTTATGTCCGCTCTCACCAAATGGTTGGCCAATGATTTCCCTTTCTTATAGATAAATCTAGGGGACTTCTTAAAGGGGACTTCATTTTTCCATACTTAGGGTCAGCTCTTAGTAACTCCCAATATTTATTTACTGTTTTCTTAATCAATTGGGCATGAAAGTCATAGGTAGACAGGAATGTAATTTCCTCCTCAACTTCTCTCTCGGAATTTTCTTTACTTCATTCCCCACCTTCCTCATTAAGCTTTCACTGTATCCTCTTTCAACAAATTTTTCAATAAGCATTTCTTTATTTCTAATGTATTCCTCAGTTGTGCTGCAAATTCTTTTTGCTCTTATAAACTGTCCCCTAGTTATTCTTTTAAATGTCTGTGGGGCATGGTAGCTTTGTCTCAGTAACAAGTTCTTATGTGCTGACTTTTTGTACAGGGTAGATGCAAGCCGTGGACCATTCTAATAGACCTCTACATAAAGGTAATGGATCTTCTGGAGATGGGCTTCTACTGTGAACTCTATTAGTGGATTACAATCATTAAGTTGTTTCTTCTAACTGTTTATAGGAACCTGTCCATAATAGAAACACGTCGTCCACGTATCTAACTCATTTCCTTACATGAACGCTCAAGGGAAATGAATTAACAAATGACTCCTCAAAGTTGGCCTAGAAAATATTAGCAAAACTAGAGGCGACAGGGGACCCCATCGAAGTCCCTTGTATCTGTCAAAAAAATCTTCGCCAAACCTAAAATAATTTTTCATCAGTACCATCTCCAGTAGATCCACAATAAACCTGATTTTAGAATTACTTAGTGTGGAATCCTTAATTAGCTCTTCTCTTACTGCAATAAAGCCCTCTTGAGTTGGTATGTTTGTGTATAGGCTCTTGATGTTCAATGTACATAGGAACATATAATTTGTAACCTCTATACGTTCTATATGGTTAAGGAAATTGTTAGTATCACTTAGACAATTTTTCAACTGGTTTACAATCCTATGCAAAAATCCATCAACATAGACAGCTAGAAGATAAAGTATGGAGTCAACCCCAGAGACAATAGGACATCCCGGTGATTTCTCCATATCTTTATGCACCTTAGGGAGCAAATACAGAATAGGTATCCTAGGGTGGTTGTTACATAAAGCTCGTTTGACTGTGGCATCAATAAGGCCATTATATACTGCCTCTTCTAGGATGTACATTATTTCTTGACCAAATTGACTAGTCTCTTAGTTTTTTTTATATACCTTTTCATCTTTTAGTTTATTTTCTGCTTCCTGTAAATACAACTGTTTATCCCATAGCACGGTAGCCCCGCCCTTATCAGCTTTTTCAACAACCACCCTATCGTCTTTCACAAGTTCAGTCAATGCACATTTTTTGGAATATGTAAGATTCATAGCTGTTTTATTATTTTTAATATCCAATTGTTCACACGTGTCATTGACAACTGCCTTCTGAAAACTTTCCAAAAGAGGGTGGATAACAACGTGGTAAACTGACTACTTTTTTCTAAATACATAAGGAATATCATGTTTATCCCCATCTCCTTTAGTATTTCTGGCTCTGTTCACATCATAGAAAAACATCTTAAGCTGTAAAGACCGGCAGAACTTAAAGAACTCCACCTTAAATTCAAACTTGTCCATATAAAAGGTCGGCACAAAGCCCAATCCCTTATTAATGACCTCTTTCTGGTTGTCAGTCAACTCTACAGAGGACACATTAAACAAGAGCTCACCTCCTTGTTTTCTTGTAACTTCTTGGCACTCCTTATCTTTGCTTCCGACTTGCTTCCCCCTCAGTCTTTATTTTTTACTGGATTTTTCTCTTATTGTCGTGCCCCTAAAAAATATTTAAGTTTTTTGGGGTTTCTGGAGGTCTTTCCTCTCTCCACTGAGCTCTGATAACTGTCTGAAGATATATTACCCCCTGAAGATGTTCTGTTTATATTCCACTCTCTTCGACAGGCTGTGCATCTTTCTTCAGCCCAGGTGTAGATACGGTCCAATTGATAATCGCGAGTGTCTCTCTCAAATTTTGTAGGTTTAGTCTGGAGTATCGATGTTCTCAATTTAGAGATATTTTCTTATAGGTCTTTATGCATTTTTTCTATATATTCAACCATGGATTCTCTTTTAAAGTCCTCCTCTAGATTATTAATCTCACTCTGGATCTCTTGTATAGCCGTTTGGAGGTGCTGCACGTTTAGAAACATAAGATCGAGGGAGTGGCAGTTACACAAGGCATACCGCTTTTTTATATTCACGGTCATCAATTAGCAAGGCAGGTGCTAGTAAACTTCTCAATCCTCAAGGTATTCGCTGAACTTTTAGGTATACTGTGAGAGTTGAGGCCTGTAGCGACAAGCTGGTTTCTTTCTTTTTGAGTTGTAACAATTTCTTATCATAATCAATTTTTATTCCTTCTTTAACATTACTCAAAGATGACCAAGCCGATTCAGCCAATGCCAACTTATTGCTTTATTCCCCTTCTGTAAAATGGAAGGTGCCAGTGCTCTTTCAGTACTTCTTGATATTGTATGAAAGGACATATTTACTTATTTCTGCAAATATCCAAATTACACCACTTTTTCTTAAAGTTTATTGAGCACAAAAGTCCATATACCAAAACATGTATAAACCTTTCCATATCTATAGATATCCGTATATATAAGAATCACACTTCACAGCATTCTTAGTTTCTATATAGAAAAAACACATAAAGAACTACAAGAAAATATTTCTAAATTGAGAACATCGATACTCCTACTAAACTAAACTTACGAAATTTGAGAGAGACACTCGCGATTATCAATTGGACTGTGTCTACATCTGGTCTGAAGAAAGACACAAAGCCCGTTGAAAAGAGTGGAATATAAACAGAACAATCAGAACTCAGTGGAAAGAGGAAAGACTTCCAGAAAAAACAAAAAGATTTTTTAGGGGCACGACAAAAAGAGAAAAATCCAGTAACAAATAAAGACTAAGGGGGAAGCAAATCGGAAGCAAAGACAAGGAGTGCCAAGAAGTTACAAGAAAACAAGGAGGTGAGCTCTTGTTTAATGTGTCCTCTGTAGAATTGACTGAGAACCAGAAAGAGGTCATTAATAAGGGATTGGGCTTTGTGCCGACCTTTTAAATGGACAAGTTTGATTTTAGGGGGAGTTCTTTAAGTTCTGCCGGTCATTACGGCTTAAGATGTTTTTCTATGATGTTAACAGAGCCAGAAATACTAAAGGAGATGGGGATAAACATGTAGTCACTTCGACCCCTTGTTAACAACCCTCTTTTGGAAAGTTTTCAGAAGGCAGTTGTCAACGACGTGTGTGAACAATGGGATATTAAGAATAATAAAACTGCTATGAATCTTTCATATTCCCAAAAATGTGCGTTAACTGAACTTGTGAAAGACGATAGGGTGATTGTTAAAAAAGCCGATAAGGGCGGGGTTACAGTGCTATGGGATAAACAGTTGTATTTACAGGAAGCAGAAAATCAACTGAAAGATGAGAAAGTATATAAAAAACTAAGAGGCGATCCGACTAGTCAATTTAGTCAGGAAATAATGTATATCCTAGAAGAGGCAGTACATAATGGCCTCATTGATGCCACAGCCCAACTGGCTTTATGTAACAACCACCCTAGGATACCTATTCTGTATTTGCTCCCTAAGGTGCATAAAGATATGGAGAAACCCCCAGGACATCCTTTATCCCCTAGCTGTCTATGTTGATGGATTTTTGCAGAGAATTGTAAAACAGTTGAAAATTGTCTAAGTGATACTAACGATTTCCTTAACCATATAGAAGGTATAGAGGTTACAAATTATATGTTCCTATGTACATTGAACATCAAGAGCCTATACACAAACATACTAACTCAAGAGGGCTTCATTGCAGTAAGAGAAGAGCTAATTAAGGATTCCACACTAAGTAATTCTAAAATCAGGTTTATTATGGATCTAATGGAGATGATGCTGATGAAAAATGATTTTAGGTTTGGCGAAGATTTTAACTTACAGATACAGGGGACTTCGATGGGGTCCCCTGTTGCCCCTAGTTTTGCTAATATTTTCATTGCCAAATTTGAGGAGTCATTTGTAAATTTATTTCCCTTGAGCGTTCATGTAAGGAAATGGGTTAGATACGTGGATGACATGTTTCTGTTATGGACAGGTTCGTATGAACAGTTAAAAGAATACATGAAACAACTTAATGATTGTCATCCACTAATAGAGTTCACAGTAAATGCCAATCTCCAGAAGATCCATTACCTTGATATAGAAGTCTATAAGAATGGTCCACAGCTTGCATCTACCCTGTACAAAAAGGAAGCAGATAGGAACAACATTTTACTGAGACAAAGCTACCATGCCCCACAGACATTTAAAGGGGTACATAGGGGACAGTTTATGAGAGCAAGAAGAATTTGTAGCACAACTGAGGAATACATTAGAAATAAAGAAATGCTTATTGAGAAATTTGTTGAAAGAGGATACAGTGACAGCCTAGTGAGGAAGGTGGGGGATGAAGTACAGGAAATTCTGAGAGAGAAGTTGAGGCAAAAAAAGGTAAAAAGATGACCTATGACTGTCATGCCCAATTGATTAAGAAAACAGTAAATAAATACTGGGGGTTACTACGAGCTGACCATAAGTATGGGAAAATGTTTAACCCCTTGTTCACCTTAAGGATGCAGCCCTTTTTTGCAAATCTGACCACTGTCATTTTAAACATTAATAAATCTGGGATGCTTTTACTTTTCATTCTGATTCCAAGATTGTTTTTTCGTGACATATTCTACTTGATGTTAGTGGTAATTTTTTTTCAAAAATTCCAAAATTTGATGAAAAATTTGAAAATTTTGCATTTTTTTTTACTTTAAAACTCTCTGCTTATAAGGAAAATGGACATCCCAAAAAAATTATATACAGTACAGACCAAAAGTTTGGACACCTTCTCATTCAATATGCTGTGGTAGCCATGCTGGTTCAGTATGCCTTCAATTTTGAATTAATATTATCCCACCTCCTCCTCCATGCTTCACAGTGGGAACCAGGCATGTAGAACCTTTTCTGCGTCACACAAGGACACGGTGGTTGGAACCAAAGATCTCAAATTTGGACTCATCAGACCAAAGCACAGATTTCCACTGGTCTAATGTCCATTCCTTGTGTTCTTTAGCCCAAACAAGTTTCTTCTGCTTGTTGCCTGTCCTTAGCAGTGGTTTCCTATCAGATATTCTACCATGAAGGCCTGATTAGCAGTTGTTCTAGAGATGTGCCTGTTGCTAGAACTCTGTGTGGCATTGACCTGGTCTCTAATCTGAGCTGCTGATAACCTGCGATTTCTGAGGCTGGTGACTCGGATGAACTTATCCTCCGCAGCAGAGGTGACTCGTGGTCTTCCTTTCCTGGGGCGGTCCACATGTGAGCCAGTTTCTTTGTAGCTCTTGAAGGTTTTTGTGACTGCAATTGGAGACACTTTTCACCTAGAATATGACAAATTTTCAGTTGTTTCACACTTTTTTGTTATGTCTATAATTCCACATGTGTTAATTCATAGTTTTGATGCCTTCAGTGTGAATCTACAATTTTCATAGTCATGAAAATAAAGAAAACTCTTTGAATGAGAAGGTGTGTCCAAACTTTTGGTCTGTACTGTATTTATTCACATATCCAATATGACTACTCTATGTTGGCATCATAAAGTTGACATGTTTTTTCTTTTGGAAGACATTAGAGGGCTTCAAAGTTCAGCAGCAATTTTCCAATTTTTCACAAAATTTTCAAAATCTGAATTTTTCAGGGACCAGTTAAGTTTTGAAGTGGATTTGAGGGGCCTTCAAATTAGAAATGCCCCATAAATTACCCCATTATAAAAACTGCACCCCTCAAAGTATTCAAAATGACATTAAGTAAGTGTGTTAACCCTTTAGGTGTTTCACAGGAATTGCAGCAAAGTGAAGGAGAGAATTCAAAATCTTAATTTTTTACACTTGCATGTTCTTGTAGACCCGTAGACCCAGTTTTTGAATTTTTACAAGGGGTAAAAGGAGAGAAATTGCCCTAAAATTTGTAACCCAATTTCTCTCGAGTAAGGAAATATCTTATATGTGTATGTCAAGTGCTCTGTGGATGCACTAGAGGGCTCAGAATGGAAGGAACGACTATGAGATTTTGGAGAGTGAGTTTTTCTGAAATGGTTTTTGGGGGGCATGTCACATTTATGAAGCCCCTATGGTGCCAGAACAGCAAAAAAAAACAAAAAAAAACACATGGCATACTTTTTTGGAAACTAAACCCCTCAAGGAACGTAACAAGGGGTCCAGTGAGCCTTAACACCCCACAGCTGTTTGACGACTTTTCTTTAAAGTTGGATGTGTAAATTAATTTATTTATTTTTTCACTAAAATGCTGGTTTTCCCCCAAATTTTCCATTTTTACAAGGGGTAATAGGAGAAAATTTCCCCCAAAATGTTTAACCCTATCTCTACTGAGTATGGAAATACCCCATGTGTGGACATCAAGTGCACTGCGGGCGAACTACAATGCTCAGAAGAGAAGGAGTCACATTTCACTTTTGGAAAGCAAATTTTGCTGAAATGGTTTTTGGGGGGCATGTCACATTTATGAAGCCCCTATGGTGCCAGAACAGCAAAAAAAAAAAAATGGCATACTATTTTGGAAACTATACCCCTCAAGGAATGTAACAATTGGTACGGTGAGCCTTAATACGCCACAGGGTGTTTGACGATTTTTCGTTAAAGTCGGATGTGTAAATGATAAAACTTTTTTTTCACTAAAATGCAGTTTTTTCCCCAAATTTTCAATTTTAAAAGGGGTAATAGGAGAAAATGCCCCCCAAAATTTGTAACCCCATTTCTTCTGAGTTTGGAAATACCCCATGTGTGGATGTCAAGTGCTCTGCTGGTGCACTACTGTGCTCAGAAGAGAAGGAGCGCCATTGAGCTTTTGGAGAGAGAATTTGGTTGGAATAGAAGTCGGGGGCCTTGTGCATTTACAAAGCCCCCCGTGGTGTCAGAACAATGGACCCCCCCCCCCACATGGGACCCCATTTTGGAAACTGCACCTCTCACAGAATTTAATAAGGGGTGCAGTGAGCATTTACACCCCACTGGCATTTAACAGATTTTTGGAACAGTGGGCTGTGCAAATGAAAAATTTAATTTTTCATTTTCACGGACCACTGTTCCAAAAATCTGTCAGACACCTATTGGGCATAAATGCTCACTGTACCCCTTATTACATTACGTGAGTGGTGTAGTTTCCAAATTGGGGTCACATGTGGTTATTTATTTTGTTTGTGTTTATGTCAGAACCACTGTAAATTCAGCCACCCCTATGCAAATCACCAATTTAGGCTTCAAATGTACATGGTGCTCTCTCACTCCTGAGCCTTGTGCGTCCGCAGGGCATTTTATGCCCACATGTGGGGTATTTCCGCACACAGAAGAAATTGCGTTAGAAATTTTGGGGGTCTTTTTTTTCCTTTTACCTCTTGTGAAAATAAAAAGTATAGGGCAACACCAGCATGTTAGTGTAAATTATTTTTTTTAACACTAACAGGCTGGGGTAGACCCCAACTTTTCCTAAGGGGTAAAAGGAGAAAAAGCCCCCCACGGAAATACCCCATACGTGGCCCTGAACTGTTTCCTTGAAATACGACAGGGCTCCAAACTGAGAGCGTGCCATGCGCATTTGAGGACCAAATTGGGGATTGCATAGGGGTGGACATAGGGGTAGTCTACGCCAGTGATTCCCAAACAGGGTGTATCCAGCTGTTGCTAAACTCCCAGCATGCCTGGACAGTCAGTGGCTGTCCGGAAATGCTGGGAGTTGTTGTTTTGCAACAGCTGGAGGCTCCGTTTTGGAAACACTGCCGTACGATACGTTTCTCATTTTTATTGGGGGGGGGGGGGGGGGACAGTGTAAGGGGGTGTATATGTAGTGTTTTACCCTTTATTTTGTGGTAGTGTAGTGTAGTGTAGTATTTTTAGGGTACATTCGCACTGGCAGAGGTTTACGGTGAGTTTCCCGCTACGAGTTTGCGCTGCGGCAGAAAATTTGCCGCAGCTCAAACTTGAAGCAGGAAACTCGCAGTAAACCCGCCCGTGTGAATGTACCCTGTACATTCACATGGGGGACAAACCTCCAGCTTATTCAAAACTATAACTCCCAGCATGCACTGACAGACCGTGCATGCTGGGAGTTGTAGTTTTGCAACAGCTGGAGGCACACTGGTTGGAAAACCTTCAGTTAGGTTCTGTTACCTGACTCAGTATGTTCCAACCAGTCTGCCTCCAGCTGTTGCAAAACTACAACTCCCAGCATGTACTGATCGCTGAAGGACATTCTGGGATATGTAGTTATGCAACAGCTGGAGATACGCAACTACAACTCCCAGCATGCTGAGACAGCCGTTTGCTGTTGATTCATGCTGGGAGTTCTAGTTTTGCAAGGTTTAGAAACCACCGCACAGTGATCTCCAAACTGTGGCCCTCCAGATGTGGCAAAACTACAACTCCCAGCATGCCCAGACAGCAAACTGCTGTCTGGGCATGCTGGGAGTTGTAGTTGTGCAACATCTGGAGGGCTTCAGTTTAGAGACCACAGTATAGATGTTGCTCGGCAACTACACACCAGCTTCCGTAGTCTGTACGAGGAACCGCACCAGGGAGCCGCACATCATGTCTGCCTCCAATCACAGGTAAGGGACCTCCACCGCCTGCCACCTCACTGCTATCCCTTCAGGGGGACTGGGATTGTCTTGGACACCCCCGATCCCCCTTATTTTCCGGGTCACCGGAGACCCATATGACCCGAAATCGCCGAAAATTGCCGGTCTGAATTGACTCAGGACCCCCCTCGGTGATGTGCCTGGATGCCTGCTGAATGATTTCAGCAGGCATCCCGGTCTAATCCCCGACCGGTTAGCTGCGGGGGACGGAATTCCCACGGGCATACCTACGCCCTACGCCCTACATCCTTAAGGACTCAGGATGCAGGGCGTATGCATACGCCCTGCGTCCTGAAGAGGTTGAGAAGTCCCCTAGATTTATCTATAAGAAAGGGAAATCATTGGCCAACCATTTGGTGAGAGCGGAAATAAAAAAGAAGAAAATAACGAAACAGCGTTTTTTAAAATCTAAAAAGAAAGGCACTTTTCTGTGTTTGAATTGCCAGAACTGTAATAGTATTATTAAAACCGATTATATTTGTCATCCGCTGCGGCAAACACGCTTCCCAATCAAAGGTTGGTACAAATGTAACTCTAAACAGATCATCTATTTGCTTAAATGCCTGTGTGGCCGCATTTACATTGGACAAACAACGAGGAATGTTAAAATCCGGATTAGTGAGCATCACTGTGCAATCGGAATATGCTCATGAAACCAGCAGCTAACAGAAGCCAAATAGGGACAGTTGACAGATACGGGGAGGCAGGAGTGGCCAAACATTTTGCTGAATTTGGACATCAAGTTAGCGAATTACGGTGGATGGTGATAAAGCGAATACAGGGAGCTACAGAAGGGATGGTTGAAAAGAAACTCTTAGGGTACGTTCACACGTGCAGATTTTTTAGCGGGTTTGCCGCTGCATACTTGAAAGTGGGTGGGCTCTTCTCGGCTGTCCACAACAGGTTTTCTGTGGCGGAATGTACTCTGTGGAAAATCCGCCACAAGCCCCATTGAAGTCAGTAGGGACTGTGGCGGATTTTCCGCAGCGTAAATTCCGCCGCGGAAAATCTGCTGCGGACAGCCGAGAAGAACCCGCCCACTTTCAAATACACAGCGGAAAAGCCCTAAAAAATCAGTGCGTGTGAACGTACCCTTAGACTAGGTCTAGACTACGGAATCTCTGGAGATTCCAAGTGCGGCCAGTGCAGACTGAATCAGTCGGCGCTAGGACCGCGTGGACACTGCAGTCTCCTATAGTCTGCTATGTGTTCCGCGAGTATTTCCGCCTGAAGAAAGAGCAACGCCATTCTTCAGGCGGAAATTTCCAAGCAAATTTTCCGTTCACAAATTCCGGTTCATAGATTCCGAAGTGTGAGTTTGTGAATTGAAACCCATTCACTACACCATACATTTTAGCAAGCGGAATTTCCGCCTGCAATTTCAAAGCGGAATTGCAGGCGGAAATTCTGTAGTCTGAACCTAGCCTTACAGAGAGAAGTGTTCTGGATCGAAACATTAAATTCACTGATCCCGGATGGGCTCAATGAAGTTTGCAACTTTACGGTATTTATGTGAGTTAACATCTGTATATTGCTTCTAAGGGATTTAGATCATATCTAATTGTGTTTTTAATTGCAATTTGTTATTTCCCCATGGTTTTATTACACAATCACTCATTTCAGAATTGAATTCTTGCGAGATGTGATGTGCTATGTATTGAGGTGGTGGGAGCACGTTAGGTATACTTGAGAAAGGGAGCGTGTCCTCCGAAACATCGGAAGTGTCCGGTGATTGCTCAGCTGTCTACCCCTTTGTGAGAGGAAGGAACTTCAGCTACAGGATGCCCGTGGAAGTAATCCCGAAAGCTGTGGACTGTTGAGCGTGTCTAGTGTGCACCAAGGGTGATATTGGTTTTTGTATTTCCTACAATTTTTTAATACCATTGGAGATTTTCAATTGTTTGTACAATGGAAATTGAATTACTAAAGGGAGCATAAGAAACTAAGAATAGTGTACATATGCCTGATGTTTTTATTCATATTCCCTTTTCCTCTTATCACTTATGACTGTTCTACCCCCTCCCACCACTCCACACAGAGACGCAGCTGTAGCTTCTGGGCCCTGATGCAAAATCTGCAACAGCGCCCCATATGGCAATTATTATACTGTTCTCTTATGGGGAAGATGTGCTTTGGGGTCCCCTTAGGCACCAGAGCCACAGTGTGACTGCTACCTCTGCTACCTCTATATCTACGCCCCTGTCTCCACCCCAGTTTTATTACTTATCCCCAGTTCCCTATCTACACTATTTTCCCCTTCTATATTGTATTTTCCCTCCCCTCCAGTCCCTGGTTTAAACACTCCTCAATCCTTTTGGCCATTTTCTCTCCAATTACAGCTGCACCCTCCCCATTGAGGTGCAGCACGTCCCTACCAAAGAGTCTGTATCCGACAATGAATGTCGGCCCAGTTCTCCATGAGTGCAAACCCCTCCTCCCTACACCAGCTTCTGAGCCACTTGTTTCCGCTGCCTCTTTGGTATGGCAGGTGGTACAGGTAATATTTCAGAGAATATTGCCTTGGAGGTCCTTGTTTTAAGCCTTAAGCCTAAGTCCCTGAAATCATTTCTTAGGACACTCCACCATCCTTTTACTTTGTCATTGGTGTCTATGTGCACCATGACTGCTGGGTGTTCGTCAGCCCCTCCTAGTAATCTGTCCACCCGATCTGCGATGTGTTGAAATTGTGAGCCAGGTAGACAACACACTGTTCAACGATCCCTGTCTTTCAGACAGATCACCCTTTCTGTCCCCCTAATAATAGAGTCCCCCACTACTAGCACCTTTTTGGCCTGCACTGCACTCCTCATTCTCTCCTTACTGGAGCAGACATCCCCCCCTTGCGGTCAGACTTGCTACAGCGATGCCATCCCTGAACTTACATCCCCCTTAACTGCCAATGGGGCAAACTTGTTGGGGTGTACCACATCAGGACTAGCCTCCCTGACCCTTATCCCTCTATCCTGTCTTCAAACTGTCACAAATCTGCCTACCTCTCTCCCCTGCACCTCTATCCTCCCCTCCCTCTGCACTCAGTGAGCAGCAGACTCCTCTCCATGTTATCCCTGCTTCTCAATGTAGCAAGTTGTTCGTTTAGATCCTGGACCTGCGCTTGCAAGCGCACAACAAGCTCACATCTTGCACAGCAATTTGCCCCCTCAAACGGCTGTTCAAGGAACACATACAAAGCACAAGATGTCCATTAAACCGCATAATCTAACATAAAGGACATTTTTTATGGATCACCGAACCTAAACTACAGTTATATATAGAGACAGCTGTGAATCCTTTTAAGTGACTTTTCTAAAATCCCCAAATCTAAAGACACTGAATCCCAAGTCACACTTCCAATGGCACACTTCCAATGCACACACAGCACTCACACAGTTTGCTATCTAAGTTGCTTTTAAAGCAGTCTTACAGTGGGGTTCAAAAGTTTGGGCACCCCAGGTAAAAATGTGTATTAATGTGCATAAAGAAGCCAAGGAAAGCTGGAAAAATCTCCAAAAGGCATCAAATTACAGATTAGACATTCTTATAATATGTCAACAAAGTTAGATTTTATTTCCATCATTTACACTTTCAAAATAACAGAAAACAAAACAATGGCATCTGCAAAAGTTTGGGCACCCTGCAGAGTTAATATCTTGTACTGCCCCCTTTGGCAAGTATCACAGCTTGTAAACGCTTTCTGTAGCCAGCCAAGAGTCTTTCAATTCTTGTTTAAGTTATCTTTGCCCATTCTTCCTTACAAAAATCTTCCAGTTCTTTGAGATTTCTGGGCTGTCTGTCACGCACTGCTCTTTGAAACTCTATGGATAGACCTTAAATTATGTTGAGGTCAGGAGATTGTGAAGGCCATGGCAAAACCTTCAGTTTACACCTCTTGCTGTAATCCCCCGTGGATTTCGAGGTATGTTTAGGATCATTATCCATTTGTAGAAGCCATCCTCTCTAACTTCAGCTTTTTCACAGATGGCATCAAGTTGGCATCCAAAATTTGTTGAAATTTTATTGAATCAATTTTTTCTTCTACTCGTGAGATGTTCCCTGTGCCACTGGCTGCAATGCAACCCTAAAGCATGATTGATCCACCCCCATACTTAACAGTTGGACAGAGGTTCTTTTTTATTAAATTCTGTTCCCCTTCTTCTTCAAACGTACCTTTGCTCATTCCGGCCAAAAAGTTCAAAAGTATGCCACAAAGAATAAAGGCTTTTCTGAAGGCAAAAGGGGCACTAACCTCTATATTAGCAAGGTGTACCTAATAAAGTGGGTTGTGAGTGCATGCTACTTTATTTAGAAAAAGTTATGGATCTTGGAATATGGTGACACCATGCAATAATTTTTTTATTTTTATTTAGTAAAACTTGTAAAATTTAAAAAAATAAAATAAATGTGGTATTGCTCAAATTACAATGATTAGCTGAACATGTCATTTTTACTCTATGTAAATGTTTTAGAGACCCTCCGACAGACATGGACAAAGTCCAGTAAGTGAGGGTGGGCTAACACTCCTCTGTGCTCTCTCCTGCCTGATAATACTCATCTGTGCTCTCTTCTGTCTGATAGGATAGGGTGAGCACAGAGGAGTCCTATCAGACAGGAGAGAGCACAGATGAGTGCTGTCAGACAGGAGAGAGCACAGAGGAGTCGTATCAGACAGGAGAGACCACAGAGGAGTGCTATCAGACAGGAGAGAGCACAGAGGAGTCCTATCAGACAGGAGAGAGCACAGAGGAGTGCTATCAGACAGGGGAGAGCACAGAGGAGTGCTTGCCCACCCTCACTTACTGGACTTTGTCCATGTCTGTGCTTCAGCTAGGACAAAGCCACACATTTATAAGCCATTATTTCTATAAAAAGGAAATAACATTTTCTTGAGAAGTATATTAGAAAGGTTAATGTTTTGCCAAGATGTACAACATATAAAAAGGTTTTGTATCTGACAGTGCCCATTTAACAATAAAGTTACATACTCTATATGGCCCAAAGTATGCTGACTCCTACAGAAGGGTAAGAAAGAGGACTGGCATGGCATAAGTTGGCTTATTAGCATTAGGTAAAGGCACGTAACTTCTCTACTGCCATATAATCATTTGTGAATGGAAAGTGCCATGCTGGTACCCCAGGGCCATAGGATTGAATGCATCATCCAGATCACAACAGACTGCTCTGGTGAGTCCTGACAATAGGGTGCACACCCTCCTCCTACACCCCTGGAATGCCTTGGCACTATCCGTAATGCACTTCTGGGAGGCTTTCCTTAGGAAGGCTCCATTCTACAAGGATTTTGGCACTCTCCTTGGATACAGACTGTGACTTGTTAGCCCCATTTGTATAGCAGGTACTACCTGTACATACATGTACCTCTCCTTGGAATAGTTTATTAAAATGACAGGTGTGTTCAAAATCACCAATGCTGACAGTGGACATGTTCTTGGAGCCCCCAATTTGGAGACTATAGAATGAAAGCCTCTGAGGCACTAAATTGACGCAGGTTAACTCTCATATCATTGCTGTAGTAATAGTAACAATACTAATAGTAATACTGCTGGTATACTGATTCCATAAGTAATTTATAACAATTGCACTATTATAACAATTGCACTCTGAAATTTTTGTAGAAGCATGAGGAGTCTAAATATACTGAACTGAATATCAGATATGATGCAGCCAGAGTGATGTAGTGATGTAAATATAGTTCTACAGACTTGCTTTCCCAAAGCCACTAAAAATACCTCACAACAATACTAGCCACTAAGGGGAAATACTTCATGGAAGGACAAAGAGTAAAGCACACTTCAGCAGCTGGGAAGCTAAAGGAATTTTCCCTGGATTCATGCCAAGATGCAACTCGATCATGGCATGGGCTTCAACTTCTGAAGCAGCAATGGGGGGGTGGGGTGGGGGGAGAGAAGTGCACATTGTTAGACAATGATTTAGAACCCACCCTGAAACAGAGCCCACTATAACAGCATGCTGTAGGAGGTGCTTGTTGATGTAGGGTTGCTTTACCAGGAATTTCAGTCACTGAATAAAAGACTTGCAGGAGCAGAAGAGGTGTATCTGCAATGGAAGAGTAAACTGCCAATGTAGCCTAAACCCTTTTAACATTTAGATTCCATGTCAATCCTGCCCACACACAATCATGGGGTGTCTCAGCCTCTGCTGCTTCCTGCAGGACAATTACATTTTTAAATAAATATAGAAAGTAAATATCCAAATTAGGTATCCTGCCTCTAGGGTATATACGAAGTACACCTTCTAACCTCAATGAGTTTTTGTTTGTTATTTTCCTTGCTATCCCTGCACGGACTGTTGTCCCAACCTCCAATCAATGACTTTTTGGGGCCTGGTTTCAAGGGTTGTCTCACTCTGATGCCAAGTCTTTCCCTGGGGTCTTGCTGTTCCTTATTGTACTGCGGTGGATCTCCGACCCGACACCCCAATAATCCGCATGCACGGAGAGAACTCCTCTCCTTGCTGGATTACGAGCAACCACAGCCATCACTTCCCCTTCATAAATCTCCCATAGACATTAATGGAGTAGACATGATGACCAAAGCCTCCCGAAGCCTAGCACAGCTGGCGTTCTGTACATAATTGTTCAGAACACTGGGGTGCCAGGTGATCGTGGGAGGTCCCATCAGACATCTTATTCCCTATCCATTGAAAAGGGCATAAGATGTCTAGGGGTAGAGTACTCCTTTGAGGATTGCCTTTAGCCTTTTCTATCTAAAGCATCTAGGAGGTCTAGGAGATCTTCTCTACCTCCTTCGACTGAACCGGAATTTAGAGGAATTGACAAGGTCCATCCAGAATTGCATGGATCCACACAAAGTCCTCAACTAAACACTTTTATGTAGGAGCTCCCTGATAGTAAGGGGAAATCTTTACCCCTTCCAAGGTCCACTCGGCAGTCCTTTAGAGTAAGGGATCCTTCCCTACAGAGATCCAGGTGATGACGTTAACAGGCTTGTGACAGAGGTGCCAAACAACAGAGAAGGCAGGTTTCTTATCGTTTCTTTAGGACAAGGTCCTGTTGAGATTCTTGCCTACTTTTATTCCAAAACATGCTTCTTTTCAGAACCCTTATTCCTCTCTCCCAACTGTATATGTTAAAGATGGACACACAGTGGGGTATTCATCAAAAGCGGTGTAGGTGAATGTCTTTTTACCCCATTAATTCATGTGGTGGAAACTGTGTACCTGCACCAGATTTATTACATGGTACAGGGCAAGTGATAAATCTGGTGCTGATCACATTTCTTACATCAGTACACCACTTTGTATGGTGATTCCTCTGTCACTTCTTGTGCGACTTTTTATCCCGTGTGACAAAATGTGCGACTTTTTAATAATGCTGTTTGCAGTCAGTTTTGTAAGCGCAGTTGCGACAAAAGATGCGACAAACGGAAAAGTCGTATATCATGAATTCCTGACCACTGCATGATATCAACTGAAATCATGACTTGGTATGTTCTTTTAGAAAAACCTTCTAAATCAAAAGTCGCAATGAAAAGTCTCAAAACAGCATCTGAGACAAACTTTGAGCCAAATTTACACCACAAAACCATGGTAAAACAATGATGAATTCTCCCCACAGTGATTGACTAAAGTCCATTCTTCATAAACTATAAAACCTGAAGTCTAAAACACAGTATTTCCCTAAAATAGTTGTTACCTTCACTTTCTGATGTGCAGATACAATTCTTAGGCATTCCAATCATTAAATGCAATTATTGTACTATTGAATAAGATATGAATAAACAGAAATCTCTTGGTGTTGATGGGATCACACTTCAAGTATACCAAAAAATACTTTAAAGAGTACCTGTCACCAAATACATTTTTTAATATAGTGTTCCTTGTGTAATTTCCCCTTTCCCATTCACTTGCTTTTAAAATTATAAAAATAAATATGTTTAAAATGTAATAGAACAAATGGCCACTAGGTGTGTTCTGTTCCTTACTGCAATTAATACAGTGATTTTGGTCTCCTCCCAGCCTGGCAGGAGACCAAACTCAGGAAGTGTTTCACTGCACTGAGCTTGATTGACAGCTGCACATAGCCTCACTGAAATCTGCAAAGAGTCTCATTAACCCCTTAAAGACCACGGACATAAATGTACGTCTCGGTGCGGCTGTACTTAGCGCACCAGGACATACATTTACTTTCTGGGTATGACCACGAGCATCGGAGCAGTGTTCACATGATACACTGCAGGTCCTTGCTGCTGTCAACTGCCGGGGACCCGCCGGTAATGGCCGACATCCGCGATCACACGGATGTCTGCCATTAACCCCTCAGATACCGTGATCAATGCAGATCACGGCATCTGTGGCAATGCATCTGTTTAAATGGATGACCAGATCGCCCGCAGAGCTGCCACGGGAATCTGATCATCTGTAATGGTGGCTGGAGGTCCCCTCACCTGCCTTCGGCTGTCTCCTTGGGTCTTCTACTCTGGTCTGAGATCGAGCAGACCAGAGCAGAAGATAGCTGTTAATACTGATCAGTGATATGCCCTATGCATAGCACTGAACAGTATTAGCAATCAACTGATTGCTATTAATAGTCTGCTATGGGGACATAAAAAGTGTAAAAAAAAAAAAGTTGAAAAATGTAAAAATAAAAAAAAAGTGAAAAATCCCCTCCCCCAATAAAAATGAAAATTTCCCTTTTTCCCATTTTACCCCCAAAAAGCGTAATTTTTTTTTCAATAAACATATTTGGTATTGCCGTTTGTGTAAATGTCCAAACTATCAAAATATAATCTTAATGATCCCATACGGTGAATGGCGTAAACGTAAAAAAAAGTCCAAAAATACTAGCCATGGGTATCATTTTAATCGTATTGACCCACAGAATAAAGAACACGTGTCATGTTTACCGTAAAGTGTACAATGTGAAAACAAAACCCTCCAAAATGTGCAAAATTGTGGTTTTCATAAAAATTTCCTTCCTAAAAAAAATATTTATTTTGGTTCGCCATAAATTTTTGGGTAAAATTAGAGGTTTCATTACAAAGTATAATTGGTCACACACAAAACAAGCCCTTATATGGGTCTGAAGATGAAAGGGTGGGAGGAGTTGTTACGTCGAGCGCTCCAGCTCCTCCTCCGGAGCGCTCGCGGCGTTTTCTGCCCTGTAACGCTGCGATCAGCAGTGCTGACCAGAGACGCTGCTCTGTTGTGCCTGGCGGGGATGCGATCTGCCTAGCGGGACGTGCCCGCTCGCGGATCGAACCCAGTTCCACTCACCTGTCCCGATCTCCTGCTGGGTCCCGGTGCGCGCGGTCCCGCTCTCTAGGGCGCGCGCGCGCCGGGGCTCTCAGATTTAAAGGGCCAGCGCACCGCTAATTGGTGCCTGGCCCAATCTTCCTAATTAGCTCCCACCTGCTCCATGTGAATAAAAACCCACTTCCCCTTCCTGTCCTTGCCGGATCTTGTTGCCTTAGTGCCCTGTGAAAGCGTTTAGTGTGTTCCCAAGCCTGTGTACCCAGACCTTCTGCGTCCGACCCAGCTCTTGCCTTGTCCCTGTGTACCGCGCCTGTCTCAGCTGTCAGTTGGGGTTGAGTCGTTATCGGGTGGAACGACCTGGGGGTTACCTGCCGCTGCAAGTCCGTCCCGCTTTGCGGCGGGCTCTGGGGAAAACCAGTAACCCCTTAGACTCCGTTCCCCTGGTACAGCCCACGCCATCACCCCACTGACACAGAGGATCCACCTCCAGTGTCCTCGCTGCATACCAGTCCGGATCCTGACAGGAGTGTTAGGAGTAGTCAGGGAACATAGCCTGAGGTAGTTTAGAAAAGTTTATTTGGTGACAGGTACTTTTTAAACACATAGTCTCACAATTGGTGCATCCACCAAGATTGTTTTTCCTACCTCACTCAATGAGGCCACTATAGTAGTTTTTTGACTCTACCTTAGAACGGTGGCTCCTAAAGGTCAATTCATTTCTTGGATAAGGATACAAGATGTTGACTAAAATAGCTAACCAAATGGCAGTTTATATTTTGAGGTGCAAATTGAATTTATTGCCCAGAAAATCTCCATCAGAGAATATCAGGAAGGAGCAAGTAGTGACTAGTTGAAAAATTCATCATGACATTGCCGTGGCCATGTCATGGCCCAGCCTTATCTTCTGGCAGTCTTCAAAAGGTTTTAGTTTGGTAGCAATTTTCAAAAGTGGGTAATTATTATATTCAAAATGTCTACCTGACCAAATGTCTATTGTCAATGGCTTCTTATCTCCAACATTCTCTTGCCCCTTGCTTTCATTACAATTCACACTGACAATTGAACACCTAGACCTCTTGGATTTGCAAAAAAAAAAAAAAGATATAGCGGGCACCATGTTCTCTTATATGCAGACATGGTGCCCGCTATATCCAAATAGATATAGGGGGCACCATGTTGGCTTGAAGCTTGCTCTGCAGGCTTCAACTCTAATTCAATTCTCCATGACTGGGTGGAGATCCTGTTCTTCTATCTCTTCATAGTACACCCTAAGAAGCATCAGCATTGAGGGCATTTTAGAGCAATAGTGGACAATCTAACACTTGCAATTAGTCCATGTGTAGTTTCTTTGCAGTCTATCTGTGTACCTCTGCTCTCTGAACTTAATTCTTCTCCCATCTTACTCCTTGCCCATCCCCTCTCCATAGATTTGTACAGGCAGTATGTAAATCTCTCAGTGAGCTACTAGTCCATCTTGTAAACACAGAATGGAATCAAGCACTTAAGACATGCTGGGGGTAGAAATGGAGCGCTGAGGAGCAGAACAGGTAATAACATTTCTGCTCCATGGGCAACCCTTTTAAATGTCTATATGCTCTTGAACTTGCTGACACACCAGTTTCTCAAAGCTATTTTAAGCTGCCCAGTTCATTAGTTTACGTTACTTACAACATAGCAGGTCTCAACTCTCAATTTCTACTTTCGATCATCCAAAAGATCAAGCTAGTGAGAATCTTACCTGTGATAGACAATTGAGACATATTTGGTCCTGGATATACAGTATGAGAGAGAATGTGCTACCTAACTCTGGGCATCATCTGCTCCATGTTCCGAACCTAGGGACTCTCTGGAAAGCTCTGGGACACCTCCTTACTCCATTGGCCTTATTTACCTCTCCTACATAAATTGGCTAAAAAGATACGCCAGCAGGAAAAATCTGTGGCTCGTTTTAGAAATATATTTGCTGAAACTCCACTACGGAAGAACCCTAGTATCTATCATCTACTGCAGGGGTCCTCAAACTATGGCCCGTGGGCCACATGCAGCACGCCGAGGACATTTATCCGGCCCGCCGCTGCCTGGGACATCCCTGTGTCCCGAAAGATGTTTTCGGGACACAGGGATGCGCTCTCGGAGACCCCGTGTTTACTTTAAAAATGCAGGGGCCGCCGGGACGTTACTGACACCGTGCGTGCGCCCATAGCAACGGAGCGCGGAGGAGCGGGGCAGCGATGAGGACGTGCACTGGCCAGCTAGGTAAGTGTTACCAGCGGCACGTCAGCTTCTGTGCTCCGACCACCACTCCTTCGGTCCCGGGACTTACTGCTATGTCCGAACCGGAGGAGCCGTGGTCGGAGCACTGAAGTGGGCAGAACACAGGCATACAGCCTCCAGCCATACACTGTATGGCTGGAGGCTGTATGTTTGTGGGGGAACATACTGCACCTAATGTGGGGGAACACACTGCACCTAATGTGGGAAGCTATACTGCACCTAATGTGGGGAACTATACTGCACCTAATGTGGGAGAACATACTGCACCTAATGTGGGGAGCTATACTGCATTTAATGTGGGGGAACTATACTGCACCTAATGTGGGGGATCTACACTGCACCTAATGTGGGGTAACATGCTGCACCTAATGTGGGGAGCTATACTGCACGTAAAGTGGGGAACTATACTGCACCTTATGTGGGGGAACATACTGCACCTAATGTGGGGAGCTATACTGCACCTAATGTGGGGAACTATACTGCACCTAATTTGGGGGATCTATACTGCACCTAATGTGGGGGATCTATACTGCACCTAATGTGGGGGAACATGCTTCACCTAATGTGGGGAGCTATACTGCACCTTATGTGGGGGAACATACTGCACCTAATGTGGGGAGCTATACTGCACCTAATGTGGGGAACTATACTGCACCTAATTTGGGGGATCTATACTGCACCTAATGTGGGGGATCTATACTGCACCTAATGTGGGGGAACATGCTTCACCTAATGTGGGGAGCTATACTGCACCTAATTTGGGGGATCTATACTGCAACTAATGTGGGAGATCTATACTGCACCTAATATGGGGGAACATGCTGCACCTAATGTGGGGAGCTATACTGCACCTAATTTGGGGGATCTATACTGCACCTAATTTGGGGGACCTATACTGTACCTAATTTGGGGGATCTATACTGCACCTAATGTGGGGGAACATTATACTGCACCTAATGTGGGGGGACATTATACTGCACCTAATGTGGGGGAACATTATACTGCACCTAATGTGGGGGGACTATACTGCACCTAATGTGGGGGAACTATACTGCAACTAATGTGGGGGAACTGTACTGCACCTAATGTGGGGGAACTGTACTGCACCTAATGTGGGGGGAACTGTACTGCCAACCCTAATGTGTGGGAATTGTACTGCACCTAATGTGAGGGAACTGTACTGCACCTTATGTGGCGGAATTGTACTGCACCTAATGTGGGGGAATTGTACTGCACCTTATGTGGGGGAATTGTACTGCACCTAATGTGGGGGAATTGTACTGCACCTAATGTGGGGGAACTGTACTGCACCTAATGTGGGGGAACTGTACTGCCAACCCTAATGTGGGGGAACTGTACTGCACCTAATGTGGGGGAACTGTACTGCCAACCCTAATGTGGGGGAACTGTACTGCCAACCCTAATGTGGGGGAACTGTACTGCCAACCCTAATGTGGGGGAACTGTACTGCCAACCCTAATGTGTGGGAACTATACTGCCAACCTAATGTGGGGGGAACTGTGCTGCATACTTAAAGCGGTAGTCCACTAATAAGATACATAAGTGTGCATAGGAATTTGTTCATATTTTGTTATCTATAGTCCGGCCCTCCAACGGTCTGAGGGACCGTGAACTGGCCCCCCCGTTTAAAAAGTTTGAGGCCCCATGATCTACTGTCTTCACAAGATCCACTGTGTTGGATAGATCATAGGGTACAATCTTTGGAACACTTGCATGTCTCTGGCATTCTAATGCTATTCGATAATGTAAAAGTAACTTGTGATATACCTAGCACAGGCTTTGAAATGTTCTTTCAACTGTGACATGCATAGAATAGTCTAATAATTAATTCCAGTACCCTCATCTACTTATATCCAATATCCAGTGATAGGATTATTGAGGAGTCAGGCTGATTCCACTTATATTCCACAAGGCGTTGTGCTGGAATATTGAAATCATTCTGTAGGAATTTTGTCTCATGCAGACAGGATATAGTTTTATAGTTGCTAGATGGAGAAACTGACATGATGTGAGAAACATGATTCCTATCATATTCATCATGTTTTTTTTTTAACTTATCTATAACTACAGGGATTGGCACAAGAAGAAATAGCTACGTTCATGGATTGGCATATCAGTATGCACACTGCTCTGACTAGCATGTTAGTACAGTGGCAGAAGGATTACCACATATTTAAATATATATGGTAATTGTCATAGCTATAACTATTCTGCAGCCAATGGTATGTGAGTGCACAATTTTATGAAAATATAACTAAAGTTGGTATTAGAAATGCAGTCAAGATATAGTTGGGGCATACAGTTTAGACATTTTCTGTGGTACAAACCTCTATGCTACCATGATTGATGCTTCCAAATGTCAAATATTACTGTTCCAACAATTAATAAAACTATGTAAGAATTTTTTGAGGGACCATACGCTACAGGAACCTCGTACATCAACCGATTGGAGCGATGTCTGCCACCACCCAACGGGGATGAGTATATTTTTTCTAGTGTGCCATTACACACTATGGAACCAACTGGGTGTTTTTACCATCTGCCTGTTGTGTGTTGGTACTATTATCATAACATTGAGGTTAGAGGGCAGCGTTATTCAACTACAATATATCCAGGCTATTCTATTCTGCCTGTCCAGCTAAGTGCATAAAACAACGCACTATATGGATATTTTGCTGAGCAAATGTATGCCGTTTAAACTGTGTTAGTGCACTATTTATATATCTTAGTAGCCGTTTTATGATTATCCACTTGACTGGCCAGGGTGGTATAATTAACCCCATACATCATTATGTGCTCATTAGCATTTTAGTTCCATGTGTTATCTTATTACCGCTTACTGCACCAGACAGGTGAAACGTCAGAATTTGGAATTGTGTTTTTATTGACATTTTTATGACCACTTGTTTGTAGTATTTGGGATTTAAGGTGTATAGGTTGGAACTCTGGAGTGTTTTCTACATTAACATAACTATCTCTATCCTACTTTTGTTGTTTTTTCCCTCACTTAGGTTAGGAGATGGACTGTCACCATGGTGGAGGCCACCCTGTTAAGGAGGTGGGTCCATCAAAAGGCAGGGACAGACGGACGGGTGCCTTTAGAACTAGAGAGCACGATACCCCTCTTCTCCTTTCATCATACCCCTGCCATAAACCACCAAGGGATATTACTCATCTATTTCCCCCCCCCATTTACACCACCGGACATATCTACCTGAACATATTTACATCTCCAAGGAAACACTCCAGAGCTCCTGTTTTGTGTGTCACACATTTTCATATTTTGGTGACACCTTTTGTTTTTCATCATTTATTTAATTTGGATTTTGATAGTGCTCTACATTTTATCTTTATATATTAAAGGTTAAGTTTTATATTGCTAATTTTTGATCAGAGGTATCCTTGTTCAGTGATATTCTGTGCTTTGATTACCTCAAGACCCCTCATTTCAGGGAGTTGGACCTCCTATATTTGCTTTGTCTGCCACTACAATAATAATATAAGGTTGTCTAGTTAGAGGTAACAAACATTATAAATGCAGGTTCCATAGTTGTTCAGTCTTTTAATAAAACACTATTGATACCACAACAAAGTTTTTTGCCATAGCAAATAAAGCCACTCAATGCAAATATATGGGTGTGATTATTTACCCAGGTGTATAGGAAGTGCAATCTTGTTATAAGATCCATTCCATCTTTTTTCAAGGTTTATGTTAGCTTTCCTGTGAGATAATAACACATAATTCTCAAGACATGTATGATAAATTGTACTACACTGAGGTTAAGGCCACATGCCAATGTTCAGCTATGCAGAAATTGTAGTAAAATAGCATTTTCAATGTGATTTAAAAAAAAAAAAAAATTCTGCCATTTAGATATAGACTCCTATATGTAAATGCAGCAGCCAGAGGAAGGCACACATTTTGTAAAGTGGGGGACACCTTTTTCCTAACTGTGTAGAGGGGAGGTCCTATAGCTAACTTCTACCTAAACTAGAATAATCTCAATACTAAATTTATGGCTAAGTCAAAATGTATGGGCCTAGGTATAGTTCATAGGTTAACAGTGTTTCACGTACAATGACATTCTTAACCCCTTAAAGACCTAGGTCATTTTGGCCTCAGGGACAAGATCATTTTTTGCACATCTGACCACTGTCACTTTAAGCATTAATAACTCTGGGATGCTTGATGCTTTTACTTATGAATTTGATTCCTAGATTGTTTTTTCATTACATATTCTACTTATCATAGTAGTAAATTTTCGTCGATACTTGCATCATTTCTTGGTGAAAAATTCACAAATTTCATGAAAAAAAAGAAAATTTTGCATATTTCTAACTTTGAAGCTCTCTGCTTGTGAGGAAAATAGACATTCCAAATAAATTATATATTGATTCAAATATACAATGCGGGATATTTATCAAAGTTGTCTATGTCCCGCATCAATATAGACCAAACTACAGAGGGTTAGTCTGGTCTATTGTGCACCTAATTTATCAAATGGTGCACGGCTCTTGATAAATTCTGTGCACAGACTACATGATCTATGCTTTAGACTGTATTTAAACCGGCTCCAACATGGTCTGACATTTCGGCGTACTTTCAGCCTATGCGACTTGTCGCTGAAAAGTCGCTTTTGATAAATTCAGCATCAATGCATTTTTCAATGCATTTCAGTCTAAAATAGACTAGCATGCATCATGTTCTAAAAATCCTCTAGAGCAAAAGTCGCAGAAAAGTCGCACATATTTAGACTGCAACTTTCTGTGCGACAAATTTAGACAAGAAAAAACAGTCTAAATCCTTTGATAAATCTCCCCCAATATGTCTACTTTATGTTTGCATCATAAAGTTGACATGTTTTTACTTTTGGAAGACATCAGAGGGCTTCAAAGTTCAGCAGCAATTTTCCACAAAATTTTCAAAATCTGAATTTTTCAGGGACCAGTTCAGTTTTGAAGTGGATTTGAAGTAGAAATACTCCATAAATGACCCTACTATACAAGAACATATTCAGAATGTTTGTTAACCCTTTAGTTGTTTCCCGGGAATAGCAGCAAAGTGAAGGAGAAAATTCAAAAGGTCACCCCGGGAATTATAGGCCTGCTAGTTTAACTTCGGTTGTATGTAAATTGTTTGAGGGTTTCCTAAGGGATGCTATTTTGGAGTATCTTGATAAAAATAAATGTATGACTCCATATCAGCATGGCTTTATGAGGGATCAGTCCCGTGAAACTAACCTGATCAGCTTTTATGAGGAGGTGAGCTCCAGACTGGACCTGGGGGAATCGCTGGATGTCATATATCTGTTTTTTTCCAAAGCATTTGATACGGTGCCACATAAAAGAATGGTGCATAAAATTAGAAGGATGGGGCTGGGGGAGAATGTGTGTAAGTGGGTAAGTAACTGGCTCAGTGATAGGAAACAGAGGAGTGGTTATTAATGGTACTTATTCTGTTTGGGTGACTGTTACTAGTGGGGTACCACAGGGGTCAGTCTTGGGTCCTGTTCTATTTAATATATTCATTAACGACCCTGTA
The DNA here is from genome assembly GCF_029499605.1 of Hyla sarda. Classification (NCBI taxonomy): domain Eukaryota; kingdom Metazoa; phylum Chordata; class Amphibia; order Anura; family Hylidae; genus Hyla; species Hyla sarda. The sequence continues at coordinate 382,578,800 of NC_079189.1, read as the reverse complement.
GAAGGGTTGAATAGTAAAGTAGCAATTTTTGCAGATGATGCTAAACTCTGTAAAGAGGTAAAAACTATAGAGGACAGTGCACTGTTACAAATGGATCTGGATAGGTTGGAGGTTTGGGCTGAGAAGTGGCAGATGAGGTTCAACACTGATAAATGTAAGGTAATGCACATGGGGAAGAAAAATCCGGGCTGGGATTATATATTAAATGGGAGCACACTTGGGACGGCTGACGTGGAAAAGGACTTTTGTGTCGGGCAGCTGCTGCCAAAGCAAATAAAATCATTGGGTGCATCGATAGGGGCATAGAAGCCCACGACAAGGAAATAATTCTACCGCTGTACAAATCACTAGTCAGACCACACATAGAATACTGTGTAGAGTACTGGGCACCAGTGTACAAGAAAGATATAGTGGAGGTGGAGAGGGTTCAAAGACAGGCAACCAGGGTAATACGGGGAATGGGAGGACTACAATACCCAGAAATATTATCAGAATTAGGCTTATTTAGTTTAGAAAAAAGAAGGATTAGGGGCAACCTAATTACTATGTATAAATATATCAGGATACTGTACAGAGATCTCTCCCATGATCTATTTATACCCAGGACTGTATCTATAACAAGGGGGCATCCTCTACGTCTTGAGGAAAGAAGGTTTATACACCAGCACAGACAGGGGTTCTTTACTGTAAGAACAGTGAGACTATGGGAGGAGGTGGTCATGGGGAACTCTGTAAAAGAATTCAAAAGGGGTCTGGATGCATTTTTGGAGAGTAACAACATTGCTGATTATGGATACTAGATTTATAGGGACAGAACGTTGATCCAGGGAATTATTCTGACTGCCATATTTGGAGTCGGGAAGGCAGTATTGCTCAAAATTAGTAAGGAATTAAAGGGGTATTTCGGGCAAAAACATCTCATCCCCTATAGTGTCCAGGAGACACTCTTCTTTCTTTTTATTCTCCATGGTGGGTTCTTTGTTAATCACTTCTCTATTTCTCCTTCTCCTCTTACGGCCCCCTCGTCTTTTCCTCCTAAAAAAACAGGATTGGCATTCGCCAGGTTAGCGGTAGCTGCTTTTGCATTGCTGGATCCACTGGATTCAGATTCTGTAGTTACAAAGTCTGTGGTGGATTTCTTTTTTTGGGGATTATATTTTTTATAACCTCTGTTCACATTCTGAAATCTTCCACCATGTTTTCCAGAGTTGTCATTTCCTGAACTGGTTTTCGTCCAGGTGAATACTGCTTTAGTTTCAAAATCTTTTTTTATGCCGCATGTACTTGTCTCGCATCTTTTCTTTTAATGAAACTTGTAATTGTAAAATCTTTTTATCCAGATTCCGTGTAAAATTACTGTATTGTACTTCTGTGAGTCTAGTGCGTATCTCAGTTTTGGCTTTACATAACTCCTTAGTGATATGTTCATACTTTGGTTCTGTGTAAGAATACATTGTTGCAGATTCATAGAATGTACAATATGGGCTTCATCCCATGCGGCACAACATTCCGGATTATTGGAAAATTGGAACGGATGTTTGTAAACGCGGAGCCCTCTAGGTGTTCGCTTACACTCTTCATATGCTGTGAGCGATTGTATAGTCCAGAAAGATCGGGTCTCCTTTTCAGCAAGTGACTGGACTTCGTATTGCAAAATTGTATTGAAGTTCATCACATGCAGTAAAGAACGCCTCTGTCTGTGCTCTACCTGTGCTGATAGCTATGTCTATGGATATGTTGGTTGTTTCCAAATCCATGATGCTAGGTGCATTTAGTCAGTACAATACTAAATGGTTTGTTCAACGACAGGAGGCCACAATGGGCACCCCTGTGTCACGTGTATATGCCAATGTGTTCCTGACTAAGTTTGAGAGCAAATTGGTCTTCACATCCAATAATCCCTTCTTTAGACATATTAAGTTATTTCTTCGTATTGTCGATAATATTTTTCTTGTCTGGGATGGAGGTGAAGACGAATTTGCACAATTTGTAAATTATCTAAATACAACAAATGACGTTAATATGCTGTTCACTTACCAGTTCGGGGGAAAAAGTTGGCATTTCTAGATGTGCAGATTTTGGTAGAGAACGATTGTTTAGTCACTATTTCATTCCGCAAAAATACCTATCGCAATGCCATCTTACATTTCCAGGGTTCACACCCTATTTACACTAAAAAAGCATACCGTATAGTCAGTTTGTCTGCATTAAACAAATCAATAATAATGAAAGGTACATTGTCAGGCCCAAGGCCTGATTATAAAAAATCCTATATGTGTATTAAAAGTTATGACTGTGTGTGATGGATTGTCCAGGACATAGGTGAGAGGTCATTCAAACGGTGTGTCCTTTTGTGTATTGCATTTTATTGGGGGTCTGGCTGTTTGTTTACATCTCCTTTGAAGTCAAAGGCTTTTTTGAAGTCATGCACTCTGGTCCCATCCTATAATCAAACAGATAAGGGGCGAGGAAGAGAGAAGTCCCCCTGGTGGGATCAGAGGGGAGGGGGAATGGAGTCTCCCTCCCAAGACAGCAGATATGATATTTAAAACAATGCTAGACTCAGGGTGTTGAATGCTGTGCAAAGCTGACAAGAGCTGGACTCCCACTCACTCATGGACTGCTATATCATCATGCTGTAAGAACTTCATCTTTTGTTTTTCTGAACTTGTCTTGCTAAACTCTTTTATATATTTTTGTACCTGTATGTCATTTGTTCCTGTATTTTTATATAGTCAGCACTGTGATACCTTTTATCAGATTAAATGTTTAATTAATCAGCTCCGGTCTTTGATCTCTAAATATATGAGGTCACCTTTCTGAAGGAGGCTCTGGTAAAACACGTTTATCTAAGGGTTAATTTGGTGACTTGCTGGGACTTGTAGTGGATACCCAGAGGTCTGGTGGCCTTAACCCTTGCATCATCACACTCTCTCTAGCGTCTTAGCTGGACCGATAGGGTGTGATCGTGACAACTGGTGGCAGCGTCGAGATATATTTAGAGATTTTTAGTGCTTGCTGGATTTTACCTGTAAGGAAATCTTAGCACTAAAAAGAAATTGCATACATATTCTTGTGTGTAAATTCCAAGACAGAGCTCAGTTCTGGTTTAAAAGACATAGAAAAAGAGTGCAAGACAGTTCTGTCCTCCCCATCTGCTGTTTTACCTCCTTTGTCTCATCTCGGAAATATGGAGGCATATCACAAGCAGTCCAAGCCTGCACTGGAGCTAATGTGCCAAGAAAAGGACATCCCTACTGCAGGAAAGAACAAGGACCAACTTATTGCTGATCTTGTGGAGCATGATGCCGTGCAGAAGAGCTGAGTGACATGAGACAAAGTCCTACAGCAGGAACTGCCATCCAAGGACTGATATCTCCTGGGGAATACAACATTACTCCCCATCAGGACAGTACTCCACATGAGGCCTTGGACTCTTATATGCAGACTGCCTTACAACACATTGGGAATGTGGATGCCAATATGAAACTCCAACTGCTTCTCCAGTACCACCAGAGGCACAGATACGAGCTGCAGAGAGAGAGGCACAAGCGGCAGAGATAGAGGCCCAGGCACGAGCAGTAGAGAGAGAGGCGGCAAGAAGAGAGAGGCCCAGCGGAGGCATGAACTGGAGGTCCTGAGGCTGAGAGGGGATGCTTCATCCACACGGAGTGATGTGCAGGATCAAGGAGACTTGGAACATGTCCCCATGTTGGAGAAAGATCGTGATCTGTATGTGTTCCTGAGGGGATTTGAAAAGGTTTGCCGGCAGTTCCATCTACCTAAGGAACAGTGGGGATGATATCTAACCCCACGGCTGCGAGGGAAAGCTCTGGATGTGTTTGCTTTGCTTCCCTCTGAAAATGACGAGGACTATGAGGCAATAAAATCTGCCCTGCTAAAAAGTTTTAATCTGACTCCAGTGGCTTATCGGAAAAGATTTAGGACTTTGCAACAAAGCGCCACAGAAAGCTGCACTGAACATGCAGGTCAGCTAAGGACTGCATTCAGGCAATGGACTGGGGGCCTACAAGTCACTACCTATGAGGCCCTGGAGGACTTGATGGTCCTGGATCAGTTTCTCCAAAAACGGAGCTTTGAAGCCAGAGAGTGGATTTTGGACCGCAAGCCCAAGACCTAAAATGGAAGCAGCAGAACTAGGAGATGACTTTGCCAATAATCGGGTGCCAGCAGCAAAGCGTGGATCTGCACAAGCTGGAGCAAGTACCTGGAGGGGAGCCACACAACCACAAAGCAGCACCAGGCCAGCCAGGAAATTCTTGCCATCAGCACCAAAAGCCACATTGGGTCAGGAGGACACCCGCCGATGTTACAGATGCAACAATATTGGGCACCTGAGTGCCACTTGCCCGACAAAAAGAATTCTCCACCAGTAGCTGGAAGACACCCAGCCGTTCTTCTGGTGTCTGGAGCAGTGGAGAAAAGAGCGGATAACCTGCAGAGTGTAACTGTGGGTGACCGGGTGACAGTGGGTTTGCGAGATTAGGGAGCCCCCTTTACCTTGGTGCGGCCTGAAGTGGTGGATACAGAGGACATCATCCCTGGAAGAACCATGGCTTTAAAAGGAATTGGAGGTGTGCGGCCTGCTGTGCCCATGGCCCGTGTGTACCTGGATTGGGGTACAGACAAAGGTTTGCGGGAGGTGGGGGTCTCTGAGGACATCCCTGTTAATGTTCTGCTGGGGAATGATTTGGGTCGGATGTTCTGTCATTAAGCTCTAGAGGACACTACCTACACAATGGATGGGCTAGGAGAGAGCCCTGTTCATTCTGAGGTACTGTGCGAGACTTTGGGAGACACTGTGAAATGGGGTAACTGGGAGGGAGTGCAGGGGATTGATAAATGTTTACCTGTGACTGAACCAGTAATGTTTTCCAAAAGTGACATGGGGTGTATTGTGAAATGTGGTGACAATGAATTGCCAATGCCAAAACCTAGTGGAGATGGGCTAGGGGGAGGGGTTGGTGTGCCCCTGGTGACATGTAAGGATGAGGGACCAGAAGTGAGTGATATGTCCCAATCCTGTTAGCCTAAGGAGGAGGAGGGAAGGAGTGATAGCCCTGTGTATGATGCCTGTATCGTTATGTCTGGAACTGAGGGGGAGGAAGGTAAACCCCAGGGAGGCATACCAATGGTGGCAGTGGTAACGCATCAGCAGCATGCCAGGGCTGCAGTTTTAAAAGGAAAGGAGGATGGTGATGCAAGGGGCAAGCTGTGTGACTTACAAGCCCCAGCAGAGGAAGGTGGTGATGCTAGTTCACCTGGGGGAAATGTGCTCCTTGATGCCACAAGATGGGGGAGGGAAATTAGCATTTCCAGGAAGCTCTGCGCAGTGACCCTTCCCTTGAAGGGCTGAGACAACGTGCTGAACATACAGGTGTGGACACAGATAGGCATCGGGTATATTGGGAAAATGGTATCTTGTACTGGGAGTCCCTTTCCAAAGGCATGCTGGGGGCCCAGGAGAGAGAAAGGCTGTTAGTGGTTCCTAGGCAGTACAGGAAAGAGCTGCTGAGGTTAGCTCATGAGACCCCACTGGCAGGACATTTGGGAGTAGCCAAGACAAAGTCCAGGTTGGCACACAGTTTCTATTGGCCAGGTATGGGTACTGCTGTTGCAAATTACTGTAGATCCTGTCATGTCTGCCAAAGGGTGGGTAAGTCTGGGGATGTATCTCGTGTTCCCCTAATGCCCCTACCAGTCATATATGTACCTTTTGAACGAGTGGCAGTGGATATTGTGGGGCCTCTGGCTATACCCAGCAGCACAGGGAAACAATTTATTCTTACTGTTGTAGATTATGCAACCAGGTACCCTAGGGCTGTTGCCTTATCCTCTGTCCGGGCAGATAAGGTGGCAGATGCACTGATCAGTATATTCTGCAGGGTGGGGTTCCCCAAAGAAATGCTCACTGATCAGGGCACACAGTTCATGTCCAATCTCATGCAAAGTCTCTGTAAGAAGGTGAATGTACAGCACTTGGTAGCAAGCCCATACCACCCCCAAACAAATGGTCTTTGTGAGAGGTTCAATGGGACCTTGAAACAAATGCTGAAAACCTTTGTAGAATCAGAGGGCAGGGACTGGGAAAAGTATTTACCCCATCTGTTATTCGCTTACAGGGAGGTACCCCAAGAGTCTACAGGTTTCTCGCCCTTTGAATTATTGTATGGTCGCAAAGTGCGGGGACCCCTAGATTTAGTAAGAGGGAAATGGGAAGGTGGGCTACATGCCCCTGAGACTTCTGTGATGGAGTATGTTCTGAGATTCAGGGACAGGATGCAGGCATTGACTGGGCTGGTACATGACAACCTCACAGCAGCACAGTCCAGGCAGAAGTACTGGTATGATCGCAATGCAAGGGACCGGGTCTATGAAGTGGGACAGAAGGTAATGGTTCTGAACCCCATCAGGTAGAATAAGTTGCAGGCCGCCTGGAAGGGTCCCTTCCCCATTCTGCAGCGCCTAAAACCCACCACATATGTAGTTGCTCTTGATGAGAAAGGTCAGAAGCAGAGACAGTACCACATTAATATGCTAAAGGCATACTATGACCCTGAGGAGGTGGTACTCAGTGTATGCAGTGCACCAGAGGAAGGGCTGGGTAGTGATCCCCTACTGGACCTAGTGGAGGAAGCTAAGAGCCAAGGCTCCCTTCAGGATGTGGAGATCAATCCACAGCTCTCAGAGGAAAGAAAGTGGCAGCTAAGTCAGGTACTAGGCCACTTCAGTGCCACCTTTACTGGGAAGCCAGGGCGAACTACTCTAGCCACCCATCATGTTGATACGGGGGACCAGCCACCGCTAAGACAGGTAGCCTACCGGGTATCCCCAGAGGTAAAGTCCCATATACACAAGGAGATTGAGGACATGTTGAAGTTGTTACGCCGAGCGCTCCGGGTCCCCGCTCCTCCCCGGAGCGCTCGCTACACTCCTCTCACTGCAGCGCTCCGGTCGGTTCCACGGACCCGGGGCGCTGCGATACCGCCTCTGGCCGGGATGCGATTCGCGATGCGGGTAGCGCCCGCTCGCGATGCGCACCCCGGCTCCCGTACCTGACTCGCTCTCCGTCTGTTCTGTCCCGGCGCGCGCGGCCCCGCTCCCTAGGGCGCGCGCGCGCCGGGTCTTTGCGATTTAAAGGGCCACTGCGCCGCTGATTGGCGCAGTGGTTCCAATTAGTGTTTACACCTGTGCACTTCCCTATATCACCTCACTTCCCCTTCACTCCCTCGCCGGATCTTGTTGCCTTAGTGCCAGTGAAAGCGTTTCCTTGTGTGTTCCTAGCCTGTGTTCCAGACCTCCTGCCGTTGCCCCTGACTACGATCCTTGCTGCCTGCCCCGACCTTCTGCTACGTCCGACCTTGCTTCTGTCTACTCCCTTGTACCGCGCCTATCTTCAGCAGCCAGAGAGGTTGAGCCGTTGCTAGGGGATACGACCTGGTCACTACCGCCGCAGCAAGACCATCCCGCTTTGCGGCGGGCTCTGGTGAAAACCAGTAGTGACTTAGAACCGATCCTCTAGCACGGTCCACGCCAATCCCTCTCTGGCACAGAGGATCCACTACCTGCCAGCCGGCATCGTGACAGTAGATCCGGCCATGGATCCCGCTGAAGTTCCTCTGCCAGTTGTCGCTGACCTCACCACGGTGGTCGCCCAGCAGTCACAACAGATTGCGCAACAAGGCCAACAGCTGTCTCAACTGACTGTTATGCTACAACAGTTACTACCACAGCTCCAGCAACCATCTCCTCCGCCAGCTCCTGTACCTCCCCCGCAGCGAGTGGCCGCTTCTGGACTACGACTATCCTTGCCGGATAAATTTGATGGGGACTCTAAGTTTTGCCGTGGCTTCCTTTCCCAATGTTCATTACACTTGGAGATGATGTCGGACCAGTTCCCCACTGAAAGGTCTAAGGTGGCTTTCGTAGTCAGCCTGCTGTCTGGAAAAGCCCTGGCTTGGGCCACACCGCTCTGGGACCGCAATGACCCCGTCACTGCCTCTGTACACTCCTTCTTCTCGGAAATTCGAAGTGTCTTTGAGGAACCTGCCCGAGCCTCTTCTGCTGAGACTGCCCTGTTGAACCTGGTCCAGGGTAATTCTTCCGTTGGCGAGTATGCCGTACAATTCCGTACTCTTGCTTCTGAATTATCCTGGAACAATGAGGCCCTCTGCGCGACCTTTAAAAAAGGCCTATCCAGCAACATTAAAGATGTTCTGGCCGCACGAGAAATGCCTGCTAATCTTCATGAACTTATTCACCTAGCCACTCGCATTGACATGCGTTTTTCCGAAAGGCGTCAGGAGCTCCGCCAAGATATGGACTCTGTTCGCACGAGGCGTTTCTTCTCCTCGGCTCCTCTCTCCTCTGGTTCCCTGCAATCTGTTCCTGTGCCTCCCGCCGTGGAGGCTATGCAGGTCGACCGGTCTCGCCTGACATCTCAAGAGAGGACACGACGCCGCATGGAGAACCTCTGCCTGTACTGTGCTAGTACCGAACACTTCCTGAGGGATTGTCCTATCCGCCCTCCCCGCCTGGAAAGACGTACCCTGACTCCGCACAAAGGTGAGACAATCCTTGATGTCCACTCTGCTTCTCCACGTCTTACTGTGCCTGTGCGGATGTCTGCCTCTGCTTTCTCCTTCTCTTCTGTGGCCTTCTTGGACTCTGGATCTGCAGGAAATTTTATTTTGGCCTCTCTCGTCAACAGGTTCAACATCCCAGTGACCAGTCTCACCAGACCCCTTTACATCAATTGTATAAACAATGAAAGATTGGACTGTTCCATACGTTTCCGCACGGAGCCCCTTCTAATGAGCATCGGATCTCATCACGAGAGGATTGAACTTTTGGTCCTCCCCAATTGCACCTCGGAAATTCTCCTTGGACTTCCCTGGCTTCAACTTCATTCCCCAACCCTGGATTGGTCCACTGGGGAGATCAAGAGTTGGGGGCCCTCTTGTTCCAAGGACTGTCTAAAACCGGTTCCTAGTAACCCTTGCCGTAACTCTCTGCTTCCTCCAGTAACCGGTCTCCCTAAGGCCTATATGGACTTCGCGGATGTTTTCTGCAAAAAACAAGCGGAGACTCTACCTCCTCACAGGCCTTATGATTGTCCTATCGACCTCCTCCCGGGCACTACTCCACCCCGGGGCAGAATTTATCCTCTCTCTGCCCCAGAGACTCTTGCCATGTCTGAATACGTCCAGGAGAATCTAAAAAAGGGCTTTATCCGTAAATCCTCCTCTCCTGCCGGAGCCGGATTTTTCTTTGTGTCCAAAAAAGATGGCTCTCTACGTCCTTGCATTGACTACCGCGGACTTAATAAAATCACGGTTAAGAACCGCTACCCCTTACCCCTCATCTCTGAACTCTTTGATCGCCTCCAAGGTGCCCACATCTTTACTAAATTGGACTTAAGAGGCGCCTATAACCTCATCCGCATCAGAGAGGGGGATGAGTGGAAAACAGCATTTAACACCAGAGATGGACACTTTGAGTATCTGGTCATGCCCTTTGGCCTGTGCAACGCCCCTGCTGTCTTCCAAGACTTTGTTAATGAAATTTTTCGTGATCTGTTATACTCCTGTGTTGTTGTATATCTTGATGATATTCTAATTTTTTCGGCCAATCTAGAAGAACACCGCCAGCATGTCCGTATGGTTCTTCAGAGACTTCGTGACAATCAACTCTATGCTAAAATTGAGAAATGTCTGTTTGAATGCCAATCTCTTCCTTTTCTAGGATACTTGGTCTCTGGCCAGGGACTACAAATGGATCCAGATAAACTCTCTGCCGTCTTAGATTGGCCACGCCCCTCCGGACTCCGTGCCATCCAACGTTTTTTGGGGTTCGCCAATTATTACAGGCAATTTATTCCACATTTTTCTACCATTGTGGCTCCTATTGTGGCTTTAACCAAAAAAAATGCCGATCCCAAGTCTTGGCCTCCTCAAGCGGAAGACGCCTTTAAACGACTCAAGTCTGCCTTCTCTTCGGCTCCCGTGCTCTCCAGACCTGACCCATCTAAACCCTTCCTATTGGAGGTCGATGCCTCCTCAGTGGGAGCTGGAGCTGTCCTTTTACAAAAAAACTCTTCCGGGCATGCTGTTACTTGTGGGTTTTTTTCTAGGACCTTCTCTCCGGCGGAGAGGAACTACTCCATCGGGGATCGAGAGCTTCTAGCCATTAAATTAGCACTTGAGGAATGGAGGCATCTGCTGGAGGGATCAAGATTTCCAGTTATTATTTACACCGATCACAAGAACCTCTCATACCTCGAGTCTGCCCAACGGCTGAATCCTCGTCAGGCCAGGTGGTCTCTGTTCTTTGCCCGATTTAATTTTGAAATTCACTTTCGGCCTGCTGATAAGAACATTAGGGCCGATGCTCTCTCTCGTTCCTCAGATGCTTCTGAAATTGAACTCTCTCCTCAACACATCATTCCTCCTGACTGCCTGATTTCCACTTCTCCAGCCTCCATCAGGCAAACTCCTCCAGGAAAGACCTTTGTTTCTCCACGCCAACGCCTCGGAATCCTCAAATGGGGTCACTCCTCCCATCTCGCAGGTCATGCGGGCATCAAGAAATCTGTGCAACTCATCTCTCGCTTCTATTGGTGGCCGACTCTAGAGACTGATGTGGTGGACTTTGTGCGAGCCTGCACTATCTGTGCCCGGGATAAGACTCCTCGCCAGAAGCCCGCTGGTTTTCTTCTTCCTCTGCCTGTTCCCGAACAACCTTGGTCTCTGATTGGTATGGATTTTATTACTGACTTACCCCCATCCCATGGCAACACTGTTATTTGGGTGGTCGTTGATCGATTCTCCAAAATGGCACATTTCATCCCTCTTCCTGGTCTTCCTTCAGCGCCTCAGTTGGCTAAACAATTTTTTGTACACATTTTTCGTCTTCACGGGTTGCCTACGCAGATCGTCTCGGATAGAGGCGTCCAATTTGTGTCTAAATTCTGGAGGGCTCTCTGTAAACAACTCAAGATTAAATTAAATTTTTCTTCTGCATACCATCCTCAATCCAATGGACAAGTAGAAAGAATTAACCAGATCTTGGGTGACTATTTACGACATTTTGTTTCCTCCCGCCAGGATGACTGGGCAGATCTTCTACCTTGGGCCGAATTCTCGTATAATTTCAGAATCTCTGAATCTTCCTCCAAATCCCCGTTTTTCGTGGTGTACGGCCGTCACCCTCTTCCCCCCCTCCCTACCCCCTTGCCCTCTGGTCTGCCCGCTGTGGATGAAATTTCTCGTGATCTTTCCATCATATGGAGAGAGACCCAAAATTCTCTCTTACAGGCTTCTTCACGCATGAAGAGATTCGCGGATAAGAAAAGAAGAGCTCCTCCCATTTTTTCCCCTGGAGACAAGGTATGGCTCTCCGCCAAATATGTCCGCTTCCGTGTCCCTAGCTATAAGTTGGGACCACGCTATCTTGGTCCTTTCAAGATTTTGCGCCAGATTAATCCTGTCTCTTACAAACTTCTTCTTCCTCCTTCTCTTCGTATTCCTAATGCCTTTCATGTTTCTCTTCTTAAACCACTTATCATTAACCGTTTCTCTCCCAAATCTGTTCCCCCCACTCCTGTCTCCGGCTCCTCGGACATCTTCTCCGTCAAAGAAATTTTAGCATCTAAAAAGGTCAGAGGGAAAACCTTCTTTTTAGTGGATTGGGAGGGTTGTGGTCCTGAAGAGAGGTCCTGGGAACCTGAGGACAATATCCTGGACAAAAGTCTGGTCCTCAGGTTCTCAGGCTCCAAGAAGAGGGGGAGACCCAAGGGGGGGGGGTACTGTTACGCCGAGCGCTCCGGGTCCCCGCTCCTCCCCGGAGCGCTCGCTACACTCCTCTCACTGCAGCGCTCCGGTCGGTTCCACGGACCCGGGGCGCTGCGATACCGCCTCTGGCCGGGATGCGATTCGCGATGCGGGTAGCGCCCGCTCGCGATGCGCACCCCGGCTCCCGTACCTGACTCGCTCTCCGTCTGTTCTGTCCCGGCGCGCGCGGCCCCGCTCCCTAGGGCGCGCGCGCGCCGGGTCTTTGCGATTTAAAGGGCCACTGCGCCGCTGATTGGCGCAGTGGTTCCAATTAGTGTTTACACCTGTGCACTTCCCTATATCACCTCACTTCCCCTTCACTCCCTCGCCGGATCTTGTTGCCTTAGTGCCAGTGAAAGCGTTTCCTTGTGTGTTCCTAGCCTGTGTTCCAGACCTCCTGCCGTTGCCCCTGACTACGATCCTTGCTGCCTGCCCCGACCTTCTGCTACGTCCGACCTTGCTTCTGTCTACTCCCTTGTACCGCGCCTATCTTCAGCAGCCAGAGAGGTTGAGCCGTTGCTAGGGGATACGACCTGGTCACTACCGCCGCAGCAAGACCATCCCGCTTTGCGGCGGGCTCTGGTGAAAACCAGTAGTGACTTAGAACCGATCCTCTAGCACGGTCCACGCCAATCCCTCTCTGGCACAGAGGATCCACTACCTGCCAGCCGGCATCGTGACAGAAGTTAGGGGTAATTAAGAAGTCAAAAAGCCCTTGGGCCTCCCCAGTAGTTCTGGTGCCTAAAAAAGACAAATCTACCGAAGATTAAATGCTGTGACTACCTTTGATGCGTACCCTATGCCCAGAATAGATGAACTACTTGATCAGCTAGCAGGTTCCCAATATGTGACTATAATGGATTTAAGCCGAGGGTACTGGCAGATCCCTATGACCCCAGAGGCCCAGGAGCGGTCAGCCTTTATCACTCCCTTTGGGTTGTTTGAGTGCTGTGTCATGCCTTTTGGGATGAAAAATGCTCCAGCCACTTTCTAACGACTGGTTGATCAGCTGCTAGAGGGCCACAGGGAATACGCCGTGGCATACTTAGATGATATTGCCTTATTCAGCAAGACCTGGGAGGAGCACCTGATTCACCTGGGCAAGGTGGTGCAGCAAATAGCTGAGGCAGGGCTTACCATAAAACCAGAAAAGTGTCAAGTTGGCATGACAGAAGTGCAGTATCTAGGACATAGGGTAGAAGGAGGGTCCCTATGCTCTGAGCCCAGTAAGGTGGAGTCTATTATGGCCTGGCCAATTCCTAAGACCAAAAAACAGGTCATGTCCTTTTTGGGGACTGCAGGGTATTATCGTAGATTTGTCCCAGATCATAGTAAGATAGCAAAACCTCTCACAGACTTGAAAAAAAGGAAGGTGTCCAAGCAAATTACCTGGACTGAGGATTGTGATAAGTCCTTCAGTCCTACAGGCCCCAGATTTCAGTAGGAGGTTTGTGGTACAAACAAATGCTTCCAATTTTGGTCTGGGGGCTGTTCTTAGCCATGTATACTCCAATGGAGAAGAACACCCCATTCTCTACCTGAGTAGGAAGCTATTGCCTAGAGAAGTGGCCTATGCGGTCATAGAGAAGGAATGTCTAGCTGTGGTCTGGGCTTTGCAAAAATTACAGCCATACCTGTATGGCAGGGATTTTACTGTCATAGCTGATCACAACCCTCTACATTGGTTGGACAGAGTGTCAGGTAACAATGGCAAACTGCTTCGCTGAGTCTTATCCTCCAACAATATAATTTCACTGTCCAACACAGGAAAGGAAGCCTGCATCAAAATGCAGATGGATTATCGTGTCAGGGAGAAATAGATGGTTAATGGAGACAGATCTATCAGCCTGGAGCGGCAAGATCTCTCTGTCCCCATCTTCAGGGGGAGGTGTAAGGCCCAAGGCCTGATTATTAAAATCCTATATGTGTATTATAAGTTATGACTGTGTGTGATGGATTGTCCAGGACATAGGTGAGAGGTCATTCAGACGGTGTGTCCTTTTGTGTATTGCATTTTATTGGGGGTCTGGCTGTTTGTTTACATCTCCTTTGAAGTCAAAGGCTTTTTAGAAGTCATGCACTCTGGTCCCATCCTATAATCAAACAGATAAGGGGTGAGGAAGAGAGAAGTCCCCCTGGTGGGATCAGAGGGGAGGGGGGAATGGAGTCTCCCTCCCAAGAAAGCAGATATGATATTTAAAACAATGCTAGACTCAGGGTGTTGAATGCTGTGCAAAGCTGACAATAGCTGGACTCTCACTCACTCATGGACTGCTATATCATCATGCTGTAAGAACTTCATCTTTTGTTTTTTGAACTTGTCTTGCTAAACTCTTTTATATATTTTTGTACCTGTATGTCATTTGTTCATGTATTTTTATATAGTCAGCACTGTGATACCTTTTATCAGATTAAGTGTTTAATTAATCAGCTCTGGTGTTTGATCTCTAAATATATAAGCTCACCTTTCTGAAGGAGGCTCTGGTAAAACACGTTTATCTAAGGGTTAATTTGGTGACATGCTGGGACTTGTAGTGGATACCCAGAGGTCTGGTGGCCTTAACCCTTGCACCATCACACTCTCTCTAGCGTCTTAGCTGGACCGATAGGGTGTGATCGTGACATACATGTTGGAGGCAGAAGATTTATCTAAACGCCAGGTAGCACGAGGATATCCAAAGAAAATAGTAGCTAGTGCTTTTGAAAAAGTCCAGTTGAGAAGTAGACATGAATTATTAAAACCCAAACCGAAACACAGAACTAATACTGCCTCCAGGCTCACCTTTTCCTTTAGGAATTCTCCTATGAACCAAACAATCAACAATATAATTAAAAAAAATTGGTTCACCCTACAGTAAGATCCGGATTTAAACACTCACAACAGAAAACCCCATAATAACACACAAACGAAAGGGGCCTGACGAAGCGCTACTTGCACGAATACGGACCGTCGCCAAATCCTCTCCCCCACTCACCTTGTTCCGTCTGCTCTCTCTTACATGTTTGTATGCTGCCAAGCTCCATGAAATAAAAGAAGCTTGATGCCCCCGAATGACCTGGTGAGTGCTCCATTTCTTTGTTATCTGTTTGGGACCTGAAATAAAACTTTACAATCTCTACTAAAAACCTTTAACCCCTTAACGACCACGGACGTAAATATATGTCCTGGTTTGGCGGGACTTCCCGCACAAGGACGTACATTTACGTCCTGTGTATGACTGCGAGCATCGGAAGGGTGCTCGCGTCATACACGGCAGGTTCCGGCTGCAAGCAACAGCCAGGGACCCGCCCGTAATGGCCGACATCCGCGATCGCGTGGATGTCCGCCATTAACCCCTCCGATGCTGTGATCAATACAGATCACGGCATCTGCGGTATTGCGGCACTTTGATTGGATCATCGGATCGCCCGCAGCGCTGCCGCGGGGATCTGATCATCCAGCATGACAGACGGAGGTCCCCTTACCTAGCTCCGTCCGTCTCCCCGGGTCTTCTGCTCTGGTCTGTGATCGAGCAGACCAGAGCAGAAGATCACCGATAATACTGAGCAGTGCTGTGTCCTATGCATAGCACTGCACAGTATTAGCAATCAAACGATTGCTATAGATAGTCCCCTATGGGGACATAAAAGGTGTAAAAAAAAGTTGAAAAATGTAAAAATAAAAAGTAAAAAAAAAAAAGTGAAAAATCCCCTCCCCAATAAAAATGAAAATTGTCAGTTTTTCACATTTTACCCCCAAAAAGCGTAAATTTTTTTTTCAATAAAATATTTGGTATCGCCACGTGCGTAAATGTCCGAACTATCAAAATATAATGTTAATGATCCCGTACAGTGAATGGCGTAAACGTAAAAATTAAAAAAGTCCACAAATGCAGCTTTTTTTGTCACATTTTATTTAAAAAAAATGTATAAAAAATTATCTAAAAGTTTTATATATGCAAATGTGGTATCTAAAAAAAGTACAGATGACAGCACAAAAAATGAGCCCTCATACCACCCTATATACGGAAAAATGAAAAAGTTATAGGTGGTCAAAATAGGGCGATTTTAGATTACTGATTTTGTACAAAAAGTTTTAGATTTTTTTTAAGCGGTACAAAAATATAAAAGTATCTAGCCATGGGTTTCATTTTAATCGTATTGACCCACAGAATAAAGAACACATGTCATTTTTACCATAAAGTGTACAGTGTGAAAACAAAACCCTCCAAAATGTGCAAAATTTAAATTCATTTAAATTTCCTCCCTAAAAAAATTTTTTTGGGGTTCGCTGTACATTTTATGGTAAAATGAGAGGTTTTATTACAAAGTACAATTGGTCACACAAAAAACAAGCCCTTATATGGGTCTGTACATGGAGATATAAAGGAGTTATGGATTTTAGAAGGCGAGGAGGAAAAAACAGAAACGCAAAAATTAAATTGGCCTATTCCTTGAGGTGAAAATGGGCTTGTTCATTAAGGGGTTAAGAAACAAAACAAGGCTAAAAATTATGAAAATAATTGGTTGGTGGACAGTATCCCAAAAGGTAATTTCAAGTGCCGTAGTTGTTCAGTTTGTATCCAGAACCTGGCTAGAAACTGGTTCAGATTAGGAGAATGTGCAGTAACAGTAAAACACCTAATCACCTGTCAAGCTACTTTCGTAGTATATTGCTTCCTTTGACCATGTGGGTATTATTATATTGGAAAAACAAAAAGAAAACTTATGGTTAGAGTAAAAAGACCATTTTCGTGCAGTATGCACAGGTGTGGGAGCGACGTGCTTTATAGCCCATGTTTCACAATTATGAGATATCTGTAGTTTTATATTGACCCTACAGTAGGTCCGAACTTAATTATACTCCCAACAACCTTGAAGAAAATTATAAGGGTTATAAGGGGGGGGGGGGGGGGGGACCCATAGGAAGTGCTCTAAAACTTTTACTGGTTTGCTTAAAATACACCAATAATCGTGACCCATAAAATTGGATTAAATGTATGTAGTGCACCAATATATATAACTCCAAGCGAAAGAGCCAGCAAAGACCCCCTCTGTAAGTGCACGTGGTCAGCCAACTGGCAGGTCAGCAGTCCATGAATATGCAATCTCCACCACAGCACAAATAATCAGAGGTCCAGGATCAAGTGGAAAGGCTTCCAAGTTTATTCACACCATAAATGTGATAGCGGTGCAACATTTCGGCAAACTGCCTTTGTCAAGCAAAGGCTTGACAAAGGCAGTTTGCCGAAACGTTGCACCGCTATCACATTTATAGTGTGAATAAACTTGGAAGCCTTTCCACTTGATCCTGGACCTCTGATTATGTGTGCTGTGGTGGAGATTGCATATATATATATATATATATAGTCCTAGCCCAACACGTTTCCACTGCATTTTGCAGTTTCCTCAGGGGACAACTTATATAGGCACAGTAACTCAATTGGTCATAAAGTATACCAATGAGTGTAATAAGATATCATATCAAATGAGAACAAGTCATAAATATTGCTCAAAGAAGTCAGCTATGGATACAACATGCTGACAAATAAGTATTAATCTCATTGCGATGGCAACCATCTCATGCCAACTGGACCACGGTATCTCCTGTGGATACCTCTGAGGTCCACAGGATACGTTTAGGATTTCCGGTGTCCGATGGAGTCGAGCGCAACCCACAGTGGTGGGGAGCCTATTACCAGGCTACTGGCGCTCTCAGAGTCCCAACCCGTCACTCACCTACTGTTCCTCCTGCCTCCTCCTCTGTCTCTACGCTCCAGCGCACGTGTCACCATCCCCTAGGGCGCGAATGCGCTGGAGCTCTGAGATTTAAAGGACCAGTGCACCCATTAATTAAGTAACACCAGTGGCCCAGATAATAAATTCCTCCACCTCCCTCCCTTTCTTGCCGGATCTTTGTTGCCCTAGTGCCTGAGAGGAAGAGTTCCTGAGCATTGCCTTGCCGTATATTGTACCTTTTGTTCTGTTATCTGACCTTGCTCCTTTGCCGCCTGCCTACTGACCGATACGTTCCTGATTACGCTACTGTGCCGCCTGCCCTGACCTCCTGCCATCCTGACTGCGTGTTGCCTTATCCCACCTGTGCCTCAAATTTCCTCAGTCACCTGTGTGGTCGAGCCATGCTAGGGGTAGCGACCTGGGTGCCACCTGCCGCAGCAAGTCCATCCTCCTTTGCGACGGGCTCTGGTGAAAACCAGCGGCACCTTAGACTCCACTCCCTGGTACGGTCCGTGTCATCTGCCACACAGATCCAGCGGATCCACTTCCACCAATGTTCTAGTCTACTGAAACGTGAGTTTTACAGTAAGATCCGGCCATGGATCCCGCTGAGGTACCCCTGCCTGAAGTTGCGGATCTCCCCTCCATTGTGGTGTGACAGTCGCAACAGTTGGCCTAACAAGCTCAGCAGCTCGCTGCATTGTCTGCAATGATGTATGCAGCAACAGCAGAAACCTGCTCCAGCATCTTCACCTGTTCCAGCTGCGTCTTCTGGCTCCAAGCTATGTTTACCTCTACCCCCAAGTATGACAGAGATCCTAAGCTGTGTAGAGGTTTCATTACACAATGCTCCATGCATCTGGCGTTCATGTTGGACCAATTTCCTATGGAACTAGCTAAGGTGGCCTTTGTGGTCAGTCTGCTATCCAGAAAAGTCTTGGCCATGGGGACCTGGTTACCTCCAACTTAACAGCGTTTCTGGACGAATTTCACAGTGTCTTTGAGGAACCCGCACGTGCTTCTTCTGCAGAGATGGCTCTACTGAATCTCAGCCAGGGGAACTCCTCTGTTGGTGACTACGTGGTTCAATTCCGCACTCTGCCCTCCGAGTTGGCATGGAACGATGAGGCCTTGTGTGCCACTTTCAAAAAAAGGATTATCTAGCAGAATTGTCTCGGTGCCCGTGATCCTCTGTCTTCCTTGTGTGATTTAATCCATCTTGCTACTCGTATTGATGTGCATTTTGCCGAAAGGTAGGAAGAGCTATGCTTGGAGAGGGAACCTGCTTGTACATGGCGATTTCCTCGCTTGGCTCCTGTGTTCCAATGTCCATCTCTACAATCTCTTGTGCCTCCTGCTGAAGAGGCTATGCAAGTGGATTGATCTCGCTTGACACCACTAGAGAGATCTCAATGTCGCAGTGAGAATTTGTGCCTGTATTGTGCTAGCCTGGAGCACTTCCTCAAGGACTTTACTGTTCGTCCACAACGTCCGGGAAACGCTTGCACCTAGGGTGTGGGGGAGAGCCGTCTCTAGGTGTGAATACTACCTCTCCTTGCTTAACCATTACTGTACAAGTCTTCGCTTCTGCCAAGTCTTCCTTCTGCGCCACAGCATTTCTGGATTCTGGATACGCAGGTGACTTTATTGATACTTCTTTGGTCCACAAATATCATCTTCCTGTTACTCAGCTTGCCAAGCCTTTGTTCATCTCCTCAGTTAATGGCCAAAATCGGGATTGTATGGTGCACTTTAGTACCGAATCTCTCCTCATGCAAGTAGGAGTGTTGCATTAAGAAAAGATTGAATTCTATGTACTGCCACACTGTACTTCTGAGCTTCTTCTTGGCCTTCACTGGCTTCAACGTCATTCTCCGCACCTAGATTGGAGAACTGGAGAAATTATTCACTGGGGGCAATTCTGTCAAAATCATTGTCTCCAACCAGTTCAGCCTAAAGTTGTTTCTCGTCGTCTTCCTTTACCTGACCTTCCGTTACCTTACCAAGATTTTTCTGATGTTTTCTGCAAGAAGCAGGCTGAATCCCTGCCTACACATCATCCTTACAACTGCCCTATAGATCTTCTGCCTGGTACCACTCCTCCTCGTGGAAGGATTTACCCTTCATTGGTTCCTGAGACCAAAGTGATGGCTGAGTATATCCAGGAGAATCTCCAAAAAGGATTTATCCATAAGTCTTCTTCTCCTGCCGGAGCAGGTTTCTTCTTTGTGGGAAAGAAGGATGGCTCTCTGTCCATGCATTGACCACAGGGGACTTAAGACAATAACGGTCAAGAATTGTTAACCACTACCTCTAATCTCAGAACTTTTTGACCCTTTTGAACTTTTTTCTCCGTGCTGCCAAGGTCTTCTCCAAGTTTGACTTACAGGGAGCATATAACCTCATTCTTATTCGCAAGGGAGATGAATGGAAAACAGCCTTCAATACTCGTGATGGACATTTTGAGTATCTTGTAATGCCTTTTGGCCTCTGCAATGCTCCAGCCGCTTTTCAAGAGTTTGTCAATGATATCTTCCGTGATCTACTCTGCACCTGTGTAGTCGTATACCTTGATGACATTCTGATCTTCTCTTCCAACTTAGAGGAACATCGAACTCACGTTCGTCTAGTTCTTCAGCGTCTACGGAAGAATCATCTCTACGCCAAACTGGAGAAATGCCTATTCAAGGAATCAAGTCTTCTGTTTCCTGGCTACATTGTCTCTCATCAAGGCCTGCAGATGGATCAAGATAAAGTGTCTGCGGCATTGGATTGGCCTCTTCCTTCTGGCCTACGTGCTATACAACGCTTTCTAGGAATCGCTAACTATTATCGTCAATTTATCCCACATTTTTCTTCCTTGGTTGCTCCAATTGTGGCTCTAACAAAAAAGGCTTCTAATCCTAAGTCTTGGCCAAATTGGCCTTCTCCCGTTTAAAGTCTGCATTTGCCTTGGCTCCCGTGCTTACAAGACCTGATCCGGAGAGGCCCTTTGCTTTGGAAGTTGATACCTCATCAGTTGGTGCCGGTGCCGTTCTTACTCAGAAAAACCCCAAGGGTAAAACTGTAACTTGTGGATTCTTCTCCAAGACCTTCTCTCCTGCTGAGAGGAATTACTCCATTAGAGATCGTGAACTTCTTGCTTTGAGGAATGGCGACATTTATTGGAAGCATCTCCTCACCCGGTCAGCACCTACTCCGACCATAAGAATCTTCTATACCTTCAATCTGCTCAGCGTTTGAACCCCCGCCAGGCAAGGTGGTCACTATTCTTTTCCAGGTACAACTTTTTCATTCACTTCAGTCCAGCAGACAAAAACATCAGGGCAGATGCTCACACCAGGTCATCTGACGTCATAGGTTTGGATTCCATGCCTAGGCATATTATTCATTCTGACCATTTGATTCCTGCTTAAATTCAGCAAGTTCCTCCAGGAAAATCCTTTGTGCCCGCCAGATTGAGATGCAAGGTACTGTAATGGGGTCATTCTTCCTTGACTGCGGGTCATTCTGGAATACGTAAGACTCTACTTTTAATCTCTCTGCAAAACTGGTGGCCCCAGTTTGAACGTGATGCTTCTGATTTTGTCCGTTCCTGTGATACTTGTTCCTGGGACAAAACTCCTTGGCAGAGATCTGCAGGACTCTTACAGCCTTTACCCATTCCGAAGACTCCCTGGTACCATATCGCCTTGGATTTTATCACCGATCTGCCACCATCTCGTAATAATACTGTCATTTGGGTCATTGTAGATCAATTTTCCAATATGGCTCATTTTATTCCCCTACCTGGTCTTCCTTCTGCCCCACAGCTGGCGAAGTACTTCTTGCTGCACATCTTTCGTTTGCATGGTCTTCCTCAGCATATTGTTTAGGATCGTGGAGTGCAGTTTGTCTCTAAGTTCTGGCGAGCTCTTTGTACCTGTCTGGACATCAATCTGGACATCTCCTCGGATTACCACCCTCATTCCAATGGTCAGGTGGAGAGGGTTAAACAAATTCTTGAGACTTATCTACAGCATTTTGTTTCAGCTCGTCAAGAAGATTGGGTAGACCTTCTCCCCTGGGCTGAATTCCGAGTCCACAAGGTTGTCTTCCTTCTTTGTTGTCTACGGACTCCATCTCCATTTTCCTTTTCCACTACCAGTTTCCTCCGGGGTGCCTGCTGTTGATGAGCTGGCCTGTGACTTCTCCGTCATCTGGCAACAAACCCGACAGTCTTTATCTCAGGCTTCCTCACTCATGAAGGAGCAGGCTGACAAGATTAGAAGAACTCCTCCGCCTGGCTTCTTCCAGCCAAAACTTCATCTTTTTGGCATCTGCAGGACAAACATGTTAGATTTTTCCAAGTGCCCTCGTGTGCCAGTGCCCTCCTCTACATAATCTCCCCATCTATAGACCTCCACACTATATAAAAATGCCCCCTTGGTGTCCCCCTCAGGCATGTAGGTATCCATGTAGTCAGGTATGTAGGTGGGTAACTAGCCAGGTAGTTAGGTAGCCAGTTTTTTTTAAGTAAGTAAGTAGGTAGTCAGGTATGTAGCTAGGCAGTTAGGTAGGCTTGTATGTAGATTAGTTAGGTAGCCATTATAGGTGAGTGTTTCCCAACCAGGGTGCTTTCAGCTGTTGCAAAACTATAACTCACAGCATGCTCAAACAATCTTTGGCTGTCTAGGCATGCTGGGTGTTGTAGTTTTGCAACACCTGGAGGTTGTTGAACACTGTCTTGGAAGCCTTTCAATGCAGTGTTTTTTTTTTTACAACCAAGGTGCCTCTAGATTTTGCAAAACTACAACTCCCAGGAAGCCCAGTCTGGGCATGCTGAGAGTTGTAGTTTTTCTACATCTACCCCAACTCTTCACCATGTGGGTCAAATCCCTTTCTGCTGAGCCGGCTCTTCCAGGTCCAGGCATAGTTCCCCCACATTAGATAGATAGCATAGTTCCCCCTCATTAGGTAGGCAGCATAGTTCCCCTACATTAGGTAGGCAGCGCAGTTTCCCCACATTAGGTAGCGCAGTTTCCCCACATTAGGTAGAGCAGTTTCTCCACATTAGGTAGCGCAGTTTCCCCACATTAGGTAGCGCAGTTTCCCCACATTAGGTAGCGCAGTTACTCCACATTAGGTAGCATTGCTTTCCCACATTAGGAAGCGCAGTTTCCCCACATTAGGTATCATAGTTTCCCCACATTAGGTATCATAGTTTCCCCACATTATTTAGCATAGTTTCCCTACATTAGGGACTATATTTTTCCCACATTAGGTAGCATAGTTTCCTCACATTAGGTAGCATAGTTTACTCACATTAGGTAGCAGTTTCCCCACATTAGGTAGCATGGGTTCCCCACATTTGGTAGCCTAGTTCCCCCACATTAGGTAGCCTAGTTTCCCCACATTAGGTAGCCTAGTTTCCCCACATTAGGTAGCATAGTTTCCCCACATTAGGTAGCATAGCTTCCCCACATTAGGTAGCATAGCTTCCCCACATTAGGTAGCAGGGTATCCACATTAGGAAGCATAGGTTCCCTCACATTAGGTAGCATAGTTTCCCCACATTAGGTAGCATAGTCCCCACCCCGACACAGACAGACAGAAACACAGACACGCACACACACACTCACCTGGCAGTGCTTCTTTTCTGCAGGGGCCTGATGAGTCATGTCACTTGCATCCTCCTGTGCGGGTCTGTGGAGGAACGTCACTTGCACAACTGCCCTTGTCAGACCCGGGCCTGCCGGCTCACTCTCTGAAAGTGGCCACTGTGCTATTGCACCGTGGCCGCTTTAAAACAGTGAGCGGCGGCGTTACACCCAGGGCTATAGCCCTGTTAGCCCCACCTGGCGACTACCTGGCGACTATTTAACTATTTTTTGTATTAAATATTTTAAATCTAAATCACAGGTCAATTTTGGCATGGATTTTTTTCTGCAGTGTGTGGGAGATTTTTTTTCAATCTCATGTAGTTACTGCTACTGTATATGCTGTGGATTTTTTGTGCAGAAATTCTGGGTGGAAATTCTGGAGAAACACAAATGCAGTTATTCACGAGTTTTTGCACCAAAGTCCTTTCTTTATATTCATCATTCCTTTTCATTCTACTGCTTTGAAAACTGTTACCAAAACTGCATGTGTGATTTCAACCTAACAGTATTCAGGGACATGTGCATATCCAGCAGAACTGCTCGCAATGTTTTATCTGAAAATCTATTGTATCCACCCACGTGATTAATTTTTAATTTATTCAAAACAGAAAGATTTGGAAACAAAGGTCCTCTCAGAAATTGTGACTTATTTATCTTGAACAAAGCAGTAGTGAATACCAAATCAGAAACCCAGTGACTATCTCATGCATTACAGTCCTATCAGTTCCTGTTGAGCTTGTGGGCTTGGTTGTGTGTTCATTTATTTATCTTTATTTATCAGCCCTTTCCTGTAAATGTTTTAACACTCAGAATTTATAATATACCTTATAATTTTAATAGAATGTTCTTCTGGGATTAGGTCTTATAAGGTATTGATGGAAAGGCTGTAATTTTTCTTAGTATCATGTGGCATATATTTGTTTTGCAATATTGCTAGTCATGTGTGATCCTTCCCTGGACTTGTGACTTGCCCTAGCAGTGGAAGAGAAATAAAAAATTTTCCTTCTTAAACATTTTCCTTCTTAAACATTTTCCTTCAGTAATGATGTCCTCCTTAGTTCTGGCTTGAATGTGGCCATAAAAACCTTCTAAATCTAGTAACAATGCCCTCTATAGTGACAGACACAATGTGCGACAACTCCAATGACTTGTGGTTCAGACAACATGAAAATCAGAGGCACACAGAGCATTTGCCCAGTGGGCAAGGGCCACTGAATCCCCCCCCCCCCCTCAGCTGGGCCACTGCAAGTTATGTGTCTAGTAATGACATGTCACTGACACATAAACTGCAGCGCTGATGCAGCACGTGTTGTGTCTAGTAATAATATGTCAATAACACTTCACTTGCAGCTACCGCAGCACTCGGTTTAAAGTTTGGCAAAGTGAGGCGCCATTGGCTCCTAGCCAGGGCCAGACCATCATGCACACTGGCCATTTGCCAGGTGGACCACGCCATCCAGTGGGCCGGGATGCCACCCACCCCCTGCTGGCCGCTGGCGGATGACTGATTGGGATTGTTTGACAACAAGAGGGGGTGGAGGGGGTGGCTGTATACAGATGGCTAGTAGGGTGTGTCAAAAAAAATATTTAGTCAGCCACCAATTGTGCAAGTTCTCCCACTTAAAAAGATGAGAGAGGCCTGTAATTTTCATTATAGGTATTCACAGTAGGTATGGTGTTCTTTGGATGCAACTCAGCATTATTTTTCCTCCAAACATGATGAGTTGAGTTTTTACCAAAAAGTTCTACTTTGATTTCATCTGACCATGTCAATCTCCCAATACTCTTCTGGATCATCCAAATGCTCTCTAGCAGACTTTGGACGGGCCCAGACATGTACTAGCTTAAGCAGGGGGACACGTCTGGCACTGCATGATTTGAGTCCCTGGCGGTGTAGTGTGTTACTGATGGTAGCCTTTGTTTCTTTGGTGCCAGCTCTCTGCAGGTCATTCACTAGGTCCCCCGTGTGGTTCTAGGATTTTTGTTCACCGTTCTTGTGATAATTTCTACACCACGTGGTGTGATCTTGGGAGATTATCAGTAGTCTTGTATGTCTTCCATTTTCTAATAATTGCTCCCACAGTTGATTTCTTCACACCAAGCTGCTTGCCTATTGCAGAGTCTGTCTTCCCAGCCTGGTGCAGGTCTACAATTTTATTTCTGATACTGATAAGTTCAAACAGTGGAGGACAGAGGAGACTCTTAACCTCTTAAGGATCACTGGCATATGGGTACGCCCTGATGTCCTGGCACCCTAAAATCACTACACTACACTACACTACACCTACACAAAATAAAAAGTAAAACACTACATACACTACACACCCTTACACAGTCACCCCCCCCCCTCATTATTTTTTTTATTAAAAATAAAAAACGCCTTATACTGCACTGTTTCCAAAATGGAGCCTCCAGCTTTTGAAAAACAACAACTCCCAGTATTGCTGAACAGCCACTGACTGTCAAGGCAAGCTGGGAGTTTTGCAACAGCTGGAGACACCCTGGGAAACTCTGGCATAGGGAATTTTGGTGGCGGCGGAAGCAAATTCCCGATTTAGGCCTCAAATGTGCATGGCGCTCTCTCGCTTTTGAGCCCTGTCGTACTTCAAGGCACCAGTTTAGGTCCACACATGGGATATTTCCATACTCTAGAGAAATTGCCTTACAAATTTTGTGGGGCTTTTTCTCCTTTTACCTCTTATGAAAAGGTAATGTTTGGGTCTACACCAGCATTTTAGTGTGAAATTTTTTACACTAACGTGCTGGTGTTCCCTCATACTTTTAATTTTCACAAGCGGTAAAAGGAAAAAAAAAAAAAAAAAAATTCACCAAAAATGCTGGTGTTACCCTACATTTTTCATTTTCACAAGTGAAAAGAGGAAAAAAAAACCTCCAATTCTGAGTATGGAAAAAAACCCATATGTGGATGTAAAGTGCTCTGAGGGTGAAAAATGTAATTCTTCATTTGCATAGCCCACTCTTCCAAAGATCTGTCAAATGCCAGTGGGGTGCAAATGCTCACTGCACCCCTTATTACGTTATGCGAGGGGTAGAATTTGCTCTGTACAGTAATCACAGCGGGGTGCTGAAGCCGAGATCCCGGGGGTCCACAGTGGCGGGACCCCGCAATCTGACATCTTATCCCCTATCCTTTGGACAGGGGATAAGATGTCTTGGGGAGGAGGACCCCATTAAGGTCAAAATGGGCTTGGTCCTTAAGGGGTTAAAGAAGAAGTTACAGGTCTATGAGAGCCAGAAATCTTTCTTGTTTGTAGGTGATCAAATACTTATTTTCCACCATCATTTGCAAAAAATTTTTTTTTAATCCGACAATGTGATTTTATGGATTTTTATTCTCATTGTCTCTCATAGTTGAGGTATACCTATGATGAAAATGACAGGCCTCACTCATCTTTTTAAGTGGGAGAACTTGCACAATTGGTGGCTGACAAAATACTTTTTTCCCCACTGTATATTCAGGGGGCTACTTACTACCTACAAAGGAAGAGGACTACTATATACAGGGGAGGTTACTATATAATGTGTTGGCTACTATATACAGAGGGAGCTACTTTATACAGGGAGGCTACTATATACAGGGGGCCTTCAGTATATGGGGGACTTACTACCTACAAAGGGTTGGGCTACTGTATACAGGTGGGCTACTACCGGGGGGGGGGGGGGTTACTGTATACAGGGGAATCTGCTGTACACAGGGGAGGCTACTATATAAAGGGTGGGCTATTATATACACTGTATACAGGGAAGTTTCCATATACAAGGGGAGCTGCTGTATACAGGGGAGGCTACTGTATACAAGGGGGCTGCTACTATATACAGGAGGGCTGCTACTATACACAGGGGGCTTCTTACTACCTACGAGGGGGACTACCAATTCTATCTACAGGTGGGGGGGGCTGCTAATCTTACCTACAGGGGAGCCTCTTATACTATCTGCAGGAGGAGCTGCTAATACTACCTGCAAGGGGGGCTGCTAATACTACCTACAGGGGTGGAGGTCTGCTAAAACTATGCAAAGGGACCTGTCTACCTACTGAATTGACCTAGCTTCCTAATGTGGGGGACCTACCTACTCTTTTTCAACCCACTTATCTACCCTCCCTACTGTGTGTGACACCAAGGGGGTTATTACTGTTTCGAAGATGGATTCTAGATGCTGGAAAAGTGCAGAGCCTTAAATGTCTGTCTGGAAGGTTCTGTGGAGACAAGTCGGGGCTTGAAAAAATCAAGAAATCGTTGTGACGGTCTGGACCAGATAAAGAAGAAAAAGAAAAGTGAACGACTCCAATCAGAGAAGATGTCACCAGGGAGTCACCTGATATAACTGTATGTAATCACTTATATGGTCTGCAGAGCCTGTGTACAGCTGGCATCTACCACTATGTTGCCACTTTGTGGAGGGGGGGGGGTGTAAATACTGGTATTTATTGGTAATAGGTCTTTGGTGAGTAACAGTATGATAGTAATATGAATGTTGATAATATTCCTTCATGTATACAGGTATTATTGGTAATATTGGTCTTAGTATACATGATTTGATTTGTAACAGTATGATGGTAATATGTTTGGTGATAATATTCCTCAATGTATACAGGTATTATTGGTAATTATGGTCTCAGTTTACAGGGTTTAGCAGTAACAGCATGATATGTGATAATGTGGATATATGTGTAACGGAGCTGGATGTGGATCCTCTAACCTGTGTGGCTGATGACACGGACCGTATTGGGGAGCAGAGTCTAAGGTGCTGCTGGTCTTCACCAGAGCCCACCGCAAGGCAGGATGGGCTTGCTGTGGCAGGCAACACCCAGATCGCTACCCCTGACATGGCTTGACCACACAGGTAGCCGGGCAAGGCGAGGTACCAGAGGATAAGGCAGTAGCATAGTCAATGTAGCAGAAGGTCAAGGCAGGCGGGAAGGTCTGGATACACGGGTTAGGCAACAGGCAAAATGGAATGCTTAATCTCAGGCTAGGGGCACTGAAGATCCGGCAGGGAAGTGTGGGAGGTGAAGGGACTTATAATGTGCTGTCAGGTGCAAACAGTAATTATGGGCGCACTGGCCCTTTAAATTTCAGAGCTCTGGCACACGCGCACCCTAGGATACGGGGACACACACGCCGGAGCTGAGACACAGAGGCAGCGGAGCATGGTGAGTGATGGGATGGAATTTGCATTCGGGCGTGTCCCTACGATGTGAATCCCAGCCCCGCCGGCAGACAGGGACACTGCACTCACAGCCGGAGCGCAGAGTGTAACAGTACCCCCCCCCCCTTTGGTCTCCCCCTCCTCTTGTGGTTCAGAAATTTTTGAGAAGATCCTGGTCCAAGATATTGTTCTGTGGTTCCCAAGACCTCTCCTCTGGACCGAATCCTTCCCAATCCACAAGAAAGAAGCATTTTCCTCTGACCAGCTTAGAATCTAGAATTCCCTTAACAGCAAAAACATTAGAGGTACCAGAGACGGAGGAAGGCAAGATGTCCTTTTGAGAAAAGTGATTGTGGATGACAGGCTTCAAGAGGGATACATGGAAGGAGAGAGGAGAGAGAGGAGGGCAGATGTAGGGAATAAGCCATGGGATTAAGTAGTTTTTTGACTTTATAGGGAGCCAAAAAGTGTGGACCCAGTTTAAAGTATTAATAGCTTAAAGTATTTGGAGGATAACCACATTTTGTACCCAGGAGAGAAATCGGGAGGTGGGTGTCTTTTCCTGTCCGCTTGCGACTTCATACGGGTCGTGGCATGAAGAAGGGAGTGACGAGTTTTCTGCCAGATGGAGGCGAAATTCTACACCAGTGCGTCGGCCATAGGTACTCTGGAGGAAGAAGAAGACAAGGGAAGAGGAGGACGAGGATGAAGCCCATAGACCACAAAGAAGGGTGAAGTCCCATTAGATTCAGAATCTCTATGGTTGTAAGAAAATTCGGCCCAGGGTAGTAAACCGGCCCAGTCATCTTGGCGAACAGAGACAAAATGGCAAAGATAGTCCCCAAGAACCTGATTCAGCCTTTTGACCTGACCATTAGATTGAGGATGGTAAGCCGAGGATAAGTCCAGTTTAACTTCGAAACAAGAGCAGAGGGCCCTCCAGAACTTGAAGACGAACTGGACTCCATGATCGGAGACAATATGAGTAGGCAATCCATGGAGATGGAAGATATGACCACGGAATAGCTTGGCAAGCTGCTGTGCACATGGTAAACCTGGCAAGGGTACAAAATGAGCCATTTTAGAAAATCGGTCAACAACAACCCAGATTACCGTATTGCCACCATAAGAAGGAAGGTCAATAATAAAGTCCATTGCTATGTCGGTCCAGGGCAGCTCAGGAACGGGTAAAGGATGTAGTAGATCAGAAGGCTTGGTGCGAGGGGTCTTGTCCCGGGCACAGACTGAACAGGAACGAACAAAGTCAATGAAAATATGTACAATATGTTGTACAATATGTTGAGGGAGAGATTCTTGGTCTTGTACTTCAGAGGATTCTTCTATGCTCGACGGAAATGAATAAAAAAAAGTCAAATCTGGAGAAGAACAGAGACCAGAGGGTTAAGATGATGGGCAGTCTGTATATATAGCAGGTTCTTGTGGTCAATATAAATGGTAAGTGGATGTGCAGAGCCCTCCAAGAGATGACGCCATTCTTCCAAGGCCAACTTAATAGTCAAGAGCTCACGATCTCTAATTGTATAATTTCTCTCCGCAGGAAAGAAAGTCTTAGAGAAGAAACCACAGGTTACAGTTTTTCCTTTGGATGATTTTTGTGTCAAAACTGCACCTGCACCAACTGAAGAAGCATCCACTTCCAATATAAATGGCTTGCATGGATCTGGTCTTGACAACACAGGAGCAGAAGGGAAGGCTTATTTTAACTGTTTGAACGCTTCTTCGGCCTCAGGAGTCCAGTCCTTTGGATTAGCAGTTCTCTTGGTAAGAGAGACGATGGGGGCAACCAAGGTGGAATAGTGTGGAATAAATTGCCGATAATAATTGGCAAAGCCAAGGAAGCGCTGAATTGCTTTCAAGACAGAAGGTCGAGGCCAATCCAGTACAGTGGACAACTGGTTAGGATCCATTTGTAGACCTTGACTGGTAACAATATACCCCAGAAATGGAAGGCTGGTCTTTTAAAAAGTGCACTTTTCAATTTTTGCATAGAGTTGATTGTCTCGGAGGCGCTGGAAAACTTGGCAGAGGTGAGAACAATGAGAGTAGAGATTGGGCGAGTAGATGAGAATGTCATCCAAATAGACAACGACCAAGAAGTATAGGAGGTCACGAAAAATGTCATTGACAAACTCCTGGAAGACTGCTGGAGCATTACAGAGTCCAAATGGCATCACCAGATACTCAAAGTGTCCGTCACGAGTATTGAACGCAGTCTTCCACTCGTCCCCTTCTCGTATAGAAATCAAATTATAGGCTGCACGAAGATCTAGTTTAGAGAAGATCCTGGCACCCCACAGACGATCAAATAATTCAGAGATTAAAGGAAGTGGGTAGCGGTTCTTTATCGTAATTTTTTTCAAGCCTCTGTAGTCGACGCAAGGTCACAGAGACCTTACTTTCTTATCTATGAAGCAGAACCCGGCTCTGGCAGGGGAAGAAGACTTCCTGATAAACCCGTTGTGAAGATTCTCCTGGATGTAATTAGACATAGCCTGAGTTTCAGGGACCAATAAAGGGTACATTCTGTCTGGGGGGTGTGGAGCCGGGCAGTAAGTCAATAGGACAAAGGCAAACTGGGCAGAGGGCAAGAAGATAATTCAAACTTAGCCAAACGTATTTGAATACAGTGGTTGTTGCAATGCGGTCCCCAATGGAGAACAGTTTTCCAATCCAGCTGTGGGGCATGGAGTTGCAACCACGGTAGGCCAAGCAGTAGAGAAGTACAATGAGTACATAAAAAGTCAAGTTCTGGGGGAGAATGTGTAAGTGGGTAAGTAACTGGTTCAGTGATAGGAAACAGAGGGTGGTTATTAATAGTACTTATTCTGATTGGGTGACTGTTACTAGTTGGGTACCACAAGGGTCAGTCTTGGGTCCTGTCCTATTTAATATATTCATTAATAACCTTGTAGAGGGGTTGAATAGTAAAGTAGCAATCTTTGCAGATGATACTAAACTCTGTAAAGCGGTAAACACAATAGAGGACAGTGCACTGTTACAAATGGATCTGGATAGGTTGGAGGTTTGGGCTGGGAAGTGGCAGATGAAGTTCAACACTGATAAATGTAAGGTAATGCACATGGGGAGGAAAAATCCGGGCTGGGATTATGTATTAAATGGGAGCACACTTGGGACGACTGACGTGGAAAAGGACTTGGGAGTCTTAGTTAACACTAAATTTAGCTGTAGTGACCAGTGTCGGGTAGCTGCTGCCAAGGCAAATAAAATCATGGGGTGCATCAATAGGGGCATAGAGGCTCACGACAAGGAAATAATTCTACTGCTGTACAAATCACTAGTCAGACCACACATGCAATACTGTGTACAGTACTGGGCACCAATTTACAAGAAAGATATAGTGGAGCTAGAGAGGGTTCAAAGATGGGCAACCAGGGGAATACTGGGAATGGGAAGATTATAGTACCCAGAAAGATTATCAGAATTAGGGTTATTTAGTTTAGAAAAAAGAAGGCTTAGGGGAGGCCTAATAACTATGTATAAATATATCGGGGGACAGTACAGAGATCTTTCCCATGATCTATTCATAACCAGGACTGTATCTATAACAAGGGGGCATCCTCCACGTTTAGAGGAAAGAAGGTTTCTACACCAGCACAGACAGGTGTTCTTTACTGTTAAGAGCAGTGAGACTGTGGAATTCTCTCCCGGAGGAGGTGGTCATGGTGAACTCTGTAAAAGAATTTTAAAAGGGTCTGGATGCATTTTTGGAGAATAATAACATCGCTGGTTATGTATACTAGATTTATAGGGACAGAACGTTGATCCAGGGATTTATTCTGACTGCCATATTTGGAGTCGGGAAGGAATTTTTACCTCTAGTATGAGGGGTTTTTGCCTTCCTCTGGACACAACTCCTTAGGGACTCATTAGAGTTATAGGTTGAACTTGATGGACTCTGGTCTTTTTTCAACCTTATGAACTATGTCACTATGTAACTTATGCAAGGCTCCGACCTGCATAGACAACCGTTCAGTGCGGTACACAGTACAGTCCAGTCTTTCTCCATTGACTGTAGAGATGTACAAGGGCTTAAATAGGCGAAATACAGGAAGATACCTATGTACTAGGGAGGCATCAATAAAATTTCCTGCGGACCCAGAGTCCAAGAAGGCAAGAACAGAGATAATCTCTTTGGAGGGTAGAAAAAGCTGGACCGTCAAATATAAGTGTGGAGAGGTGGTATTCACACCTAGTGAGGCCTCTCCCACAAACCCTAGGTGCGAGCATTTCCCTGACAGAGGACAATCTTTTAGGAAATGATCCGCACTGGCGCAGTAGAGGCATAGATTCTGTTTGTCGGCAAGTTCTTTCCTGCAGGGTCAGACTGATTCACTTGCATAGCCTCCACTGCGGGAGGCAACAAAGAAGTTGCTGGAAGACAGGTGCCAGACGAGGAAAGTGCTGAGGTCATGCAGACTCCTTTTCTTGGCAAAGTTCCTCATGTCGCTCAAAGAAACAGATATCAATCTGGGATGCCAACTGTATAAGATCATTTAAGGTAGAAGGCAATTCCTGGGCAGCAAGGGCATCCTTGATATGGCTGGATAGTCCTTTCTTGAAGGTGGCGCAAAGAGCTTCATTGTTCCATGATAACTCTGATGCCAGGATATGAAACTGAATGGCAACCTTAGAGGAGTTGCTCTGCGAAAGATTCAGTAATGCCATCTCAGCGGAGATGGCTCGGGCAGATTCTTCAAAGACACCCAAAATTCCATCAGGAAAGCCTGGAGATTGGTTGTGAGAGCATCACTGCGATCCGAAAGCGGAATTGCCCCGGCCAAAGCCCTTCCAGTTAGGAGACTGATGACGAAGGCCACCTTTGCTCGTTCCATAGGGAACTGTTCCACCATGATAGATATGCATGGAGCACTGAGTCACCAAACCCCGACAGGACTTGGGATCCCCCTCAAATTTCTCTGGAAGAGACAAGCAGAGTTTCGTTCCGGAGGAGACTGCAGTGGCGGGAGGCAGTAGTGGAGCAGGAGGAGGCTGTTGTTGTGACGGTTGCTGCTGAGTAGTTAGCAACTGCTGAATCATGGCGGATAACTGGCTGAACTGCTGTGACTGGAGCGCCACAATAGAAGCGAGATCCGGGTTATTTGACGGAGGAACCCTATCGGGATCCATGGCTGGGTCTTGCTGTAACAGAGCTGGATGTGGATCCTCTAACCTGTGTGGCTGATGACACAGAATGTATAGGGGAGTGGAATCTAAGGTGCCGCTGGTCTTCACCAGAGCCCACTGCAAGGCAGGATGGGCTTGCTGCGGCAGGCGACACTGAGGTCGCTACACCTGACACGGGTCGACCACACAGGTAGCTGGGCAAGGCAAGGTACCAGAGGATAAGGCAGTAGTGTAGTCAACGTAGCAGAAGGTCAAGGCAGGTGGCAAAGGTGCGTAGTCAAATAACGTAGCGGGAAGGTCCGGGTAAGGCAACAGGCAAAATGGAACACTTAATCTCAGGCTAGGGGCACTGAAGATCTGGCAGGGAAGTGTGGGAGGTGCAGGGACTTGTGGTGTCAGGTGCGAACACTAATTATGGGTACACTGGCCCTTTAAATTTCAGAGCTCCGATGCGCATGCCGGAGATGAGACACAGAGGCAGCAGAGTGTGGTGAGTGATGGGCTGGGATTCGCATGTGGGCGCGTCCCGTCATGCGAATCCCAGCCCCACCGGCAGACAGGGACACTGCGCTCACGGCCGGAGCTTGCGGCTGGAGCGCAAAGTGTAACAATATGTACAGTGATAATATTCCTCCTTATATACCGGTGTTATTTGGTAACAATATGATTTATGTAGAGGCACATTATTTTTATTATTGCTAAGGTTTATATGTGTATGTGTATATGTATGTAACATACAGTAGGTAAGACACTTTCCAATTATAAAAAACATGTCCCTCTACATAAATCATATACCTGTTTTGGCTCTCACATAGTTATACCCATGGCCAAAGTGGGCTGCTCAGTCTAAAATGCCCAGGCCTATTTTTGCTCCCAGTCCAGTCCTGATGAAAGTAATGCGGGTTGCCTATAATTAAACAAATGTTACATACATGTCACAAGAAACCCCAGTTGCCAAGTGTTACTTTATATTTCAGTCAAATAATTTCACACGAGGAGACAGCTAATAGGCTTTTATGAATACAGCATCTTCTTCTTTTTTTTTTTTTTTTTTTTTAAACAACATGAATACAGGAATCTAATTTTTTGACTAAAGATAAAAAAATACACCTGACTCCATGCTGTGGTCGCCACTTCACTTCACTGAACCTGCCAAGGCCTTGTGCAGTGGTGCATGAATCTTTGATGAATAGCATGTGTCTGGGAAAGCATTTGTGGTTAGAGCTAGCGAACATTAGCGCCACAATAAAAGCATTGCAGATTGGGCAGTTTGGCTGCCATCAGTCAAGCCTCCTGGAATTGCTTGTTTGGTCTACATGTGAAAACCAACAAAAATAGTATTTTTGCTAGCATTTAGGCTTTATTTTTATGGTACAGCTCACTTATGCTTGCAGGAGGCTAAATATTAATAGCCAATCAGGTGCTAATTTCATTACAGGTATGCAGGACAAAAAAAAGAGGAAAGTTATATGTACCCATTCTTCTTGTGAGTACCCATAGGGGTACTAAGTACAACAAGGGAACACAGGTGCAGTGTAAGGGTCCTAACTACTATATGGGGGTAGTGTGGGGGTCCTAACTATTATGTGGAGGCAGTGTAAGGGACCTAACTACTATATGGGGCAGTGTGAGGGGCCTTACTTATATATTGGGGCAGTGTGAGGCAGATTGGGAGTTTGTATAGAGGTGAGGATGGTGCTGAATTTGGTCAATAACAGTATGGTATAATATTTAGGTAAACAGTATTATCATGTGTAACAAATTTTGTTATATACCTTATAAGTGCTGTTGTGAGTATGGGGAGGGGTTGTTGGAGGTTGACTTGGTCAAAATTTGCCTTAGGGCCCACAGGACCCTAGTTATGCCTTTGGCTGCTCCACCATGCTTAACTCTGGCTCTAGTCTTACGCGGTGTCATGAAGGTATGCCCCCTTCTTTCTCCCGGTCCCAGGATGCTTTGTTTTTGAAAGAACCTCAAATAATTTTGAACAACATAACTTTCATGAGTGTTGGCAGTGCCAGCTCTGATCACTCACATCATTATGTGGATTTGTAAACAGGCTACAGTCTACAGTAGCTGAATTTCATGCTATGCAGGCAATGCTCAGTTACAGCTCAGGCTCTCTCATTTGAGTATCTAATATTTTTTTATTGTAACTCTAATAAATGCACCAAATTAATCATATACACATGATCAAATGTGTATGAATAATATTGTGCCTTTATTATCGTTAACATAAGCATATCAAACTGCAAAACTGTCAAGAAAAGACGGAGCATGAAAGATATTAAAATAATGTACCCCCTGGAGAAATTTGTGCAGATGCCCATGAAGAGATCCATTTTTTTCTCCATTATTATACACCAAATTTCACATCCCAGAAACAGAGACAATAGAGACATTCTTAAACTTTTCTGCTTTTGCATGTATTGTTCACAAGACAATAAAGTATATTACATAAAAGGTGAGTGTATTCTGTAATTTTATTTCTAATAGAAGGGGCAACAGAGGGATCATTACTCTTTTTCCTTAGGGCCAGACTGGGGATAAAAACCAGCCCTGCACGCACGCACGCGCACACACACACACACACGCACGCACGCACGCACACACACGCACGCACGCGCACACACACACTTTATTAACCTATCTGTATATATTCTATGCCAATGTCTAAGAGCCAATCAAAGTCAACAGATTCAAAACGTAAAATTGCGCAGCCCTCCATTATAGAGAAAGTGATGACGATGCTTGTAAAAGCTTCTATGGAGAAAAAGAAGTGTTGCTTGTGGATAAAAAAAATAAATAAATAAATAAATTGCCATTGTTTTTCATTATATTAAGCCCCCCCCCCCCCAGTGCCCCCATATTAGCTCCCTCCCTTATATTAGGTAATTAGGCATATTTTGTAGGCAAGGTTGTTGGTTGGAGGGTGGTTAACTCTTTAAAGTGGTACTCCGGTGAAAAACTCTGCTGTAGTATTCAGCAGCTAATAAGTACAGGAAGGATTAAGTTTTTTTAATAGAAGTCATTTACAAATCTGTTTAACTTTCTGGCACTAGCTGATTTAATAATAATAATAAAAAAAAAATTTCACCGGAGTACCCCTTTAACTACTTAACTCCTTAAGGGCCCGGGGTTTTTCCGTTTTTGCAATTTCTTTTTTTCTCCTTACCTTTAAAAAATCATAACTCTTTCAATTTTGCACCTAAAAATCCATATGATGGCTTATTTTTTGCGACACCAATTCTACTTTGTAATAACATCAGTAATTTTACCCAAAAATCTACGGCGAAACAAGAAAAAAAATCATTGTGAGACAAAATTGAAAGAAAAAAAAAAAAAATGCCCATTTTGTAAATTTTGGGGGCTTCCGTTTCTACACAGTACATTTTTGGTAAAAATGACACCTTCTCTTTATTCTGTAGGTCCATACAATTAAAATGATACCCTACTTATATAGGTTTGATTTTGTCGTACCTCTGGGAACAATAATAACTACATGCAGGAAAATGTATACGTTTAAAATTGTCATCTTCTGGCCCCTATAACTTTTTTATTTTTCTACATATGGGGCGGTATGAGAGCAAATTTTTTGCGCTATAATCTGAAGTTTTTAGCGGTACCATTTTTGCATTGATAGGACTTATTGATCTTCATGATATAAAAAGTGACCAATAATACACAATTTTGGACTTTTGAATTTTTTTTGCGCGTACGCCGTTGACCGTACGGTTTAATTAACGATATATTTTTATAATTAGGACATTTCCGCATGCGGAGATACTACATATGTTTATTTTTATTTACACTTTTTTTAAATGGGAAAAGGGAGGTGTTTCAAACTTTTATTAGGGAAGGGGTTAAACTTTTTTTTCCACTTTTTTTTAGCAATGTTATAGCTCCCATAGGGAACTATAACACTGCACACACTGATCTTTTACATTGATCAATGGTTTCTCATAGGCAACCATTGATCAATGATTCTGCCGCTTGACTGCTCATGCCTGGATCTCAGGCACTGAGCAGTCATTCGGCGATTGGACACCAGGAGGCAAGGTAAGGGACCCTCCTGCTGTCTCACAGCTGTTCGGGATGCCGCGATTTCGCCACGGACATCCCGAACAGCCCCCTGAGCTAAATGGCAATGATTTGCTTTCACTTTTGACACGTATGTACCGGTACATCATGGGTCCTTAAGGGGTTAAGGATGCAGGGCGTACAGGTACGCCCTGGTATCCTGGTACTTAAGGACTCAGGGCGTACCTGTACACCCTGGTCCCATTACCGGGGTTTAAAGCGTTCTCACGAGCGGAGAACGCTTCAAACCCCATGGGTCCCGACTGTTATCAGCAGCCAGAACCCAGGGTTAATGCTGGGCACCACAGATCTGGCCATTGCCCAGCATGAACCCTTTAAACGCCACAATCAAATTTGATCGTGGCATCTAAAACAAAACTAAAAGTATCCTGGCAGATCAGCGGAGTTGCCATGCACACTGGAACAGCAGAACACAAATAACACTGATCAATTCTATGCTATGGCATAGCATTGATCAGTATATGCAATCATAGGAATACATGGTATAGTCCCCTACAGGGGCTAAAAATAATAATAAAATGTTTAAAAAAAAAGTTAATAAAAGTGGATTAACCCCTTTTCTCCATATTTAAAATAAAAAGGTAATAAAAAATAAAAATAGTCATATGTGCTACTGTGTAAATGTCCGAACTTTTAAAATATAATGATAGCTAAACTGCACGGTCGATGGTGTACACGTAAAAAAGTGCATTTTTGGTCACTTCATATACCATAAAAATATATGAAAAGCAATCAAAAAGTCCCATCAAAACAAAAATGGTACCAATACAAAACTATAGACCGCTGCCGCAGGGATCCAATCATCTAACATGGCGGCCAGAGGTCCCCTTACCTTCTCTGGCTGTCATCCTAGGGTCTTCTCCTCTGGTCTAAGATCAAGCAGACCAGAAAAGAAGATTGCTGATAATACTGATCAGTGCTATGCCTATGCATAGCACTGTTTAGTATATGCAATTTAATGATTGCTATAAATAGTCCCCTATGGGGACATAAAAAGTAAAAAAAAAGAAAGTTTAGAAAAAAATTGAAAAAGCCCCTCCCCCAATAAAAATTTGAAATGCTCATTTTATCCCAAAAAGCGTAAATTTCCGAATTATCAAAATATAATGTTAATGATCCCATACGGTGATCATAAACATAAAAAAAAAATCCAAAATTGCTGTGTTTTTGTGATCACACTCCCCCAAAAAATTTATGAAAAGCGATTAAAAAGTTACATAAACGCAAAAGTGGTACCGATAAAAAGTACAGATCATTGAACAAATTTAATCATACTGACCAACAGAATAAAGAAAACATGGAATTTTTATTTTTTATTTTTTTTAAATATATTTTATTCACGGATCCAGAGCATGCACAAAGCATATATGACAAAGGTGCATTGAAATCAGTCAGAATCTGGAACAACAATACAATGTCAGGATAATAGGTCAAAAGTATCGTCTGGATCCAGTTTGTAATACGGAGGATTACCCCCAAAATATAGGAAATAACAAGTAACAACTGTGAAACAAAACCTCAAATCTCCCAAGGAAGGCTGCACCATTCCCACCCGAGTACAGTGTCGTACCTATGTAGGGTATTTGCCACCTGAGGTCAGACTATACATTATGCATACAGAGAGTTCTAATAGTGGGGTCCCATAGAGAGCCAAGGATGTAGAGGATCATATAACATTAAGATGGTAGCTCTAGATTACCAAGAGTGCCCCTGAGAGCCTCAGTTGAATACCATGTAGTATGTTTAAAATATGTCATTATCCTGTGACGTTCGCCGACATCAGGTAAGTAGTGCAGATATCTTTTCCATTTATTAAAAAAGGCCTTTGCATGCAACTCTAAGCATCTTATGGACAATAACATCTCTCTATGTAATACAGAATGATATTCCTTTAAGATTTCTGTAATTGTCGGCACGGTAGGTTGGAGCCAATGTCTAAGCAAGCACAGTTTAGCAATCAAGATAAGTAAGTGTACACCCTTGGGTATTTTGCCCCTATCAGGAGGGTTCGATTCTCTAACAGGTAGATAGTGAAAGAGGTATGGTTCTGGGGAGAACGGTAAATGTCTATCCCAAATGGTCAGTATTAAAGAGGATAGGTCAGACCACAATTTCGACACCTGCGGGCATTCCCATAAGCAATGCCAGAGGTCTGCCCCCTGTAGTTGACATGTCGGACAATGTGTGAGGAACGGAGGCGGGGGTGGCGTGCCCCTCCATTTAACTGCATACGTAGCCTTGTGTAGAATACGCCAATGAATTTCTCTTAACTGTGCACTGGGGGTAGAGCCATTGACAGCCAATAAGCCCTCTAGTAAACAGGGGGCGATTTCAGAGTCACCAAGTTTAGAGGACCATTTGGCAAGAGCTGTGGCCCCCCGTCCCTTTAACGCTATATCCCTGATGGTTGCGTAGATCAGCGAAAGGGAACGGTGGGACTGTGTACTCCCCAACAATTTGTCAAAATCATTAGGTTTTTCTACCGTCGCATAACCTCTCACCACACCATGAAAAAAGGAGCATAATTGATTATACAGCCACTGATGGGAATCGGGAAGGGTATATTTGCTCTGGAATTCCCCCCAGCTCATTAACACTCCAGTAGATTCAGTCAAGAAATCAGCAAACTGAGTGATACCCAGCGATTTCCAATTGTTGCCTATCGGACTATTGGTACAGTGATCAAGCGCAGGGGTGCTCCACAACTGAAAGTGTCTAGAAAGACACCAAGGCATCCCACACATCTTACGGAGCGCCTTCCACGTTGCCAATGTGTCACTAAATAGTACATTCTTTCTCAATGAACCAGGGATATCTTTATAAGGTAAATGAAACAGGGTGGACAGTGAACCCAGCGGGCAGAAACCCCTCTCCAAGGGCGTGTTTGAAAAATGAGCGGTATCAAAGATCCAGTCCCGGACATGTCTAAAAATAGCTGACAAATTATATAGACGAGCATTAGGCATTTGCAATCCCCCCTTCTCTCTTGCTAGACATAAGGTGTCATAGGCTACTCTTGGGCGTTTACCTACCCAAATAAACCTTGTAAAACTAGCATGGAGCCTTTTAACATCAGTATGGCGTAATAACAGGGGAATTGTCTGCAGCGGATAGAGGAGTTTTGGGAAGCTCATCATTTTAATTAATTGCACCCTACCATAAAACGAGAGAGGCAGGTTCTGCCATCTGTGCAACTCGCCCTCAATTTTCGCAAACAAGGGGGGATAGTTTAGAGTATACAGGGAGA
Source organism: Hyla sarda (assembly GCF_029499605.1). Classification (NCBI taxonomy): domain Eukaryota; kingdom Metazoa; phylum Chordata; class Amphibia; order Anura; family Hylidae; genus Hyla; species Hyla sarda. Next base: position 382,537,904 of record NC_079189.1, on the reverse strand, counting down.
GTGGAGTGCAACCTAATTTTATACCTAAGTAAGAGATATATTTCTTAGCTACTTGAACCAAGGGTACCCGGGCAGGATCATGAGATCCCGAACCTAAAAATAGCAGTTGACTTTTATCTAAATTCACCTTGTAGCCCGATAAAGAGCCAAAAGTGAACAAGGCTCTAAAAACAGCCGGCAGCTGGGTCTCTGGTTCGTTTAGATATAGCAGTATATCATCAGCAAAGCAGCTAATTCGCACCTCCTCCGACCCCACCATAATACCTTCATAGATGCTGTGCTGAAGAAAGTACTGTGCCAGCGGCTCCAAGGCCAAGTTAAAAAGCAGGGGCGAGAGGGGGCATCCCTGTCTTGTGCCCTTCTGTAATGGAAATGGGGTAGAAAGATACCCCGGTAGATGTATTCTAGATACAGGATTCTTATATAAAGCCGACAAAAATGTTCTAAAACTACCCGTTAACCCCATTTTGTTCAGTACCAACTCCAGCCAAGACCAGTGAACATTATCGAAAGCCTTTTCGGCGTCTAAAGACAACAGTGCTGGAGCCCGGCTGGAGTATGGACGAGACGCCACCGCCCCTTGAACTGCTAGAACTGTCCGTATATTGAACACGGCAGCTCTATTTTTAATAAAACCAACCTGATGCGTCCCTATCAGGGATGGCAAATATATTGCCAGCCTGTCTGCTAATATTTTGGACAAGTGTTTAATATCGACATTTATTAAAGATATAGGGCGGTAGGCGCTAGGTTGAGAAGGGTCCTTCCCCATCTTATGTAAGACCTTTATATGGGCCAAATTGCCAGATGGGGGTAACATCCCCACCGACAACGTACTATCATATACTGCCAATAATACTGGACTAAGCTTCTCACGTAGAATCTTAAAAAACTCCCCCGTAAAGCCATCGGGTCCAGGTGCCTTACAGCATTTCAAGTGGGAAATCGCCTGAGCAACCTCCTCCAGCGTAATAGGAGCATTAATCAAGTCCCTATCCTCCGCAGACAATTCAGGAAGTGTGATGGAACTAAAAAATCCGTCCCCTGCAGCAGTATCTATATCTTGGGCCGCATAGAGGTCTTGATAATATTGACGAAAAACCTCCACCACATCCCTAGGCTGCCTATGCAGGGTGCCAGCTTTATCTCTAAGGGGCCGGATGGGCTCTAGGGGCCGCTGACCACGCGCCATATTGGCCAATAATTTCCCAGACTTGTTTCCAAACCTGTAAAATTCCGCCCTAAACTGGTCCCTGTAGTAGGAATCCACCGCAGCCCGAGAGATTTCAAAATCATGCTGCGCTTGAACCCATATGTCTTTCTTTACTGGAGTTGGATCATCTAAGAAAGAAGTATAGGTTTGTCTCAGTTGCGTAGTCATGCGATCATAGTTGTCCCTAGCCAATTTCTTATGGTGGGCAACATGTGCTATAATTTTCCCCCTCAACACCGCCTTACCAGCTTCCCAAAACAAATGAGGGTCGTCCCTATGTGCCTCGTTAAACATGGCATATTCCTCCCACCAGTGGCTTAGTAGTTGGACAAAAGACTCATCTTTAGCTAGCATAGCAGGGAATCTCCAAACCCTATCTCCTCCCGGGGGTATTGCTGGGGTCAAAGACAATCCCACTGGTGCATGATCTGAGATAATTATGTCATAAATGTGTTCAGATTGGACATGCGACAAAAGAGGATGGGAAATAAACAGGTAGTCTAGGCGTGACCAGGACAGGTGAGGGTGTGAAAAATGTGTGTACTCTCGTTCCGTAGGATTCAGATGTCTCCACGCATCAACTAACCCCGTAGTGTGAAGGAGTGATTGCAAATATAGTTCCGTGTGTGGTGTACTACCCACATCTCGTCTCCTGTCCTCCGCTGCATTGACTACGGTATTAAAGTCTCCGCCCACCACTATAAATCTTTCTGTGTCCGTCAAAATGTGCAAGGCCAGAGCATCAAAAAAAATGGCTTTCCCAGACTGAGGACCATACACATTGTATATGCTATAAGAATTATCCCCTTCCATCAAAAGGACATGTTGCAGCAACCCCTCCACATCTTCCCAATGTGCTTTAACACTGTGTACCAGTCTCCTATGTATCAGGATCAATACCCCCCCTTTTCTATTTACAGCTGGGGACCCCAGAACACGTCCCACCCACATTTTCTGCATTCTCACAAAATCCTCTGTAACTAAATGCGTGTCCTGAAGAAGTGCCACATCCGCCTTCAGTTTTTGTAGATGGCGTAAAACAGACGAACGCTTCTCAGGAGAACGCAAGCCCTTAGTATTCCAAGAAATAATTTTCATATGGAGGATAGGAAAATACAAGTAAAAGACCTAGGTGTTCCTGTAATACAAATAATGGTAAGAGCAAAAGGCAAGTAAATAAACTTAATGAGGTGCAGCCTCCCCGGGAGAAAACCCAAAAACAAAAAAACACCAACATATAAATGGCAATAACACAGAACCAATCCCTGTCTATGGTAAATCCCATAGATCTAAGCGAGATAGGGAGATTAAGGACTTCACTTCTTCCGCGGACCTCCACTGGGTTCCCGCAAACCCAACTCATCAGTACATCGCTTAGTAGTACAAAGCAAACCAGAAGAGGCTCCGGCCCTGAACCTCTGGGATGGTGATAAGATGACAGTGTCAAGGCCATGTGAGAACAGGCAGGAGAAAAGTAAAAAGGTAAGTGGATGGAAGAGAAGGAGGCAAGAAGTAATAGAAAAGTAGGAGGGATGGGGGGGAGAAGGTAAGGTGTAGGGTAAAAAGGTGGGGGGCAACAGAGGGTGAGTAGAGGAGAGGAGTAGGGGGGGGCGGGGGGGGGGAATGGGGAAAGGAAAGAGTAGGGGGGGGAGGGGGAAGGTGGGGAAAGAGAGAGAGTGAGCACCCAGGTAGCTAAGCTGCCACAGCGAGTTCCGAGCAGACCATAACTGTAAAATAATCAGCATGAGCGCAAGAAACAGTCACAAAGTCCAGAATAGACAAAGAAAAAATAAAAATAAAACGGGATACAGTATATTTCTCACGTGCAGTCGAGGGGAATCATGAAGCAGTCCATCGTAGTTCAGGGAAAGAGCGTCCCAAGGAGAAGGTCACACTAGTCCGCAGAGCAGAAAAGAAAAAAAAAAAAATTCCACAGTCCCTGGAATCAGTCAGAATCAGGTCACTCCATCGCAACTGGCGGAGTAGGACGGCTTGCATGGCGTCGTCTCTTATTCTTCTCCGACAAAGCAGTCCCTGCAACTGCGGCTCTCAAATTCAACGCCGCCATTGCATCTTCAGGCGTAGTAAAAGATTCAGTAGTGCCATCTAACTTGAAAACTCGGAGCACTGCAGGGTATTGTAGAGTGAACTTTCTCTGTTGAGCCACCAGTTGCGAGCAAATTGGAGAAAATGCCTTGCGCCTCTTTGCCACCTCCGCTGAGAAATCATTAAACAGCAACACCTTGTGACCACGTACCATCAGAGGAGATGTCAGCTTTTTGTAGGTAGAGAGAATCAAAGCCTTGTCCGCATAGTTTAAGAATTTCGTGATCACTTGTCTTGGTCTGTTATCAGCATTAGCAACAGAAGAGGCCGCAGGTTGTCTTACAGGGCCCAGTCTATGAGCTCTCTCCACTGCAGCCTTAACTTTAATGCCCAGTGCTTGTGGCAGTTCCTCCGCACAAATGGCGCATAGTTGATGAGACGGTATTGATTCAGGTAAACCCACCAGTCTCAGGTTGCTCCTGCGGGAGCGATTTTCTAAATCATCTGTCTTTTCCTGTAGAGCTTTAGTGAGTTGAGCAGACTGCTGCAGTTTTTGTTTAGCAGACATCATCTCCTCCTCCATTACATTCATCCGCTCCTCCAGGTCAGCTATCTGGGAGGTATGTAGGGACACCTCTCCCTGGACATGGGTAAGGGCAGAGGCAATAGAGGCATCAATTTGCAGTTTCAAATCAGGCAGGAGCATTTTCGTTACCTCCGCTGCCATTAGAGTGGCCAGTGACTGAAATGAGAACGGCAGTCCCGGAATCATGGCCTCCTCCGACCCAGCTAGCAGGCCTGCCAGCGATCCCGCTGTTTCAGTGAGTGGAGTCATGGGGAGCTCTCCGGCAGGGGAGCGAATCGCCGCCATCTTCCCGGCCCCCAGCTCTCCACAGGGCTGTAATTGCGTCCCCGTTCTCTGGCCCTGCCCGTCCCCGCTCCTTTGTATAAAGCGGTCCATCTGGTGCCTGCCGCACTCCACTAACCTCCGGCCCCAGAGGGGTAGGAAAAGATTGCTGGATGAGGTGTTAGGAGCGGGTGGACGAAGCGGTGCGGCCGGAGCTCTCTTTCGCCGTACCTCACATCCGCGCGCCGGAACCGGAAGTTGTGGAATTTTTATTTTAAAGTGTACAGCGTGAAAACAAAACCTTCCAAAATTAGCAAAATTGTGGTTTTCTTTTCAATTTCCCCACACAAATAATATTTTTTTAGGCTGCGCCATACATTTTATGATATTTTATGGAAATATAAAAGAGTTATGATTTTTAGAAGGTGAGGGGGAAAAACAAAATTGCTAAAAATTTTATTGGCTGTGTCATTAAGGGGTTAATAAATAAAATGTTGAATATACAATGTATGAATGGCCTATCATAGGCTACCAAGCTGTTTTTTGGTATAAATGGTGTTGCATATGCCGTATAAATTTGGCAAACATTTGTGACCACACACAGCTTATAACTGTTGGACACAAGAAAAATATACAAGAAAAATATGTATTACAAATATGACACCCAAGCTTACTCCATTTTAAATATATGGTATAAAACTCTGACTCATTGTTTCTATTACCAGTTTCATCCACACTTAGAATAAAAACAAACTGTCCTTTCTGAATACTTGCTTCTTCGTGTAGGCAATCTATACTTTTTGGGGACCTAAAATCTGTTCCATACAGCTTATAGGGGTTGTTTTGTTAGTAGCAAGCACATGGATTACCGCAAACCACATTCAGATGAGTAAGACAATGGCGGACAGTTCTGCAATATATCTACCTAATGTTACAATATGTAATATCCAACATCACTATCGACATGTAAAGTCAGCACCCTGACATCTACCTGACTGCTGGGAATGTATAAAAAGATTAGAATAGGGTCATGTTTTATAGGAACAGGGCTTAGTGAATGTACAAATAAGTCAATTTCTGTCTTTTTACCTGCACTTTGTATTGATTTATAGAACGTCCTTTTCAACCCTTTCTGGCATGTGCACTTCAGCATACATAAATGAATGATTTCCTGCGCAAATGTGCATTGTTAGCAGGACACAAACATAATAAAGACACTGTAATAAGGTTCTGGCTAGAGTTTTTTTTTTTCAAGTATAAGAATAATTGAGTTACCTAACAATGTTAGCGAGAAATGGTTTATATTACCCATACAGACGTGCATGGCATTGCTTCACAAAAATGTTAAATGAAGAGACATTAAAAAAGGAATATGGTTTTAATGTTTCACTCTGATGGTAACGGTGAAAATCTACCAAGTCATACACACTTAATACAACCTAAATGGTGGGAGCATGGGGAATCCTGGAAGTTCCAGTCTAAAATAGAAAATATTTGCAGGAGGAGGATAAAAATTATATTTTTTATTTTAACATAATAAAGATTTTCTAATTCATAAACCAGATTTATATTAATTTCTCCTTAAATAAGCCTGTATAAGGTTATGTTCACACACAACAGATTTGTTCCAGACATTTCTGTAACTGTCCTACACATTTGAATGGGGCTTATAAAAAAACATGGGGAGATAAATAAAATTGTGTTGTGTTTTGAAACAGAATTTGAGAATTTTAAAGAAATTGATTGTTAGTGCCATAATTATATTTGCAGAGTTTTGTCAGATCCTGAACTCATATATAGTGCACCACTGGCTCAGCCCATGGATACGGGCAAGTTCTGTGTGTTAGGGCAGTGTATAGTGCACCACTGGCTCAGCCCATGCATACGGGCAAGTTCTATGTGTTAGGGCAGTGTATAGTGCACCACTGGCTCAGCCCACGGATACGGGCAAGTTCTGTGTGTTAGGGCAGTGTATAGTGCACCACTGGCTCAGCCCATGGATACGGGCAAGTTCTGTGTGTTCGTGCAGTGTATAGTGCACCACTGGCTCAGCCCATGGATACGGGCAAGTTCTGAGTGTTAGGGCAGTGTATAGTGCACCACTGGCTCATCCCATGATACGGGCAAGTTCTGTGAGTTAGGGCAGTGTATAGTGCACCACTGGCTCAGCCCATGGATACGGGCAAGTTCTGTGTGTTCGGGCAGTGTATAGTGCACCACTGGCTCAGCCCATGGATACGGGCAAGTTGTGTGTGTTAGGGCAGTGTATAGTGCACCACTGGCTCAGCCCATGGATATGGGCAAGTTCTGTGTGTTAGGGCAGTGTATAGTGCACCACTGGCTCAGCCCATGGATACGGGCAAGTTCTGTGTGTTAGGGCAGTGTATAGTGCACCACTGGCTCAGCCCATGGATACGGGCAAATTCTATGTGTTAAGGCAGTGTATAGTGCACCACTGGCTCAGCCCATGGATACGGGCAAATTCTATGTGTTAAGGCAGTGTATAGTGCACCACTGGCTCAGCACATGGATACGGGCAAGTTCTGTGTGTTAGGGCAGTGTATAGTGCACCACTGGCTCAGCCCATGGATACGGGCAAATTCTATGTGTTAAGGCAGTGTATAGTGCACCACTGGCTCAGCCCATGGATACGGGCAAATTCTATGTGTTAAGGCAGTGTATAGTGCACCACTAGCTCAGCCCATGGATACGGGCAAGTTCTGTGTGTTAGGGCAGTGTATAGTGCACCACTGGCTCAGCCCATGGATACGGGCAAGTTCTAAGTGTTAGGGCAGGGTATAGTGCACCACTGGCTCAGCCCATGGATACGGGCAAGTTCTATGTGTTAGGGCAGTGTATAGTGCACCACTGGCTCATCCCATGATACGGGCAAGTTCTGTGAGTTATGGCAGTGTATAGTGCACCACTGGCTCAGCCCATGGATACGGGCAAGTTCTGTGTGTTCGGGCAGTGTATAATGCACCACTGGCTCAGCCCATGGATACGGGCAAGTTGTGTGTGTTAGGGCAGTGTATAGTGCACCACTGGCTCAGCCCATGGATATGGGCAAGTTCTGTGTGTTAGGGCAGTGTATAGTGCACCACTGGCTCAGCCCATGGATACGGGCAAGTTCTGTGTGTTAGGGCAGTGTATAGTGCACCACTGGCTCAGCCCATGGATACGGGCAAATTCTATGTGTTAAGGCAGTGTATAGTGCACCACTGGCTCAGCACATGGATACGGGCAAGTTCTGTGTCTTAGGGCAGTGTATAGTGCACCACTGGCTCAGCCCATGGATACGGGCAAATTCTATGTGTTAAGGCAGTGTATAGTGCACCACTGGCTCAGCCCATGGATACGGGCAAATTCTATGTGTTAAGGCAGTGTATAGTGCACCACTAGCTCAGCCCATGGATACGGGCAAGTTCTGTGTGTTAGGGCAGGGTATAGTGCACCACTGGCTCAGCCCATGGATACGGGCAAGTTCTATGTGTTAGGGCAGTGTATAGTGCACCACTGGCTCAGCCCATGGATACGGGCAAGTTGTGTGTGTTAGGGCAGTGTATAGTGCACCACTGGCTCAGCCCATGGATACGGGCAAGTTGTGTGTGTTAGGGCAGTGTATAGTGCACCACTGGCTCAGCCCATGGATACGGGCAAGTTCTGTGTGTTAGGGCAGTGTATAGTGCACCACTGGCTCAGCCCATGGATACGGGCAAGTTCTGTGTGTTAGGGCAGTGTATAGTGCACCAGTGGCTCAGCCCATGGATACGGGCAAGTTGTGTGTGCTAGGGCAGTGTATAGTGCACCACTGGCTCAGCCCATGGATACGGGCAAGTTGTGTGTGTTAGGGCAGTGTATAGTGCACCACTGGTTCAGCCCATGGATAAGGGTAAGTTCTATGTGTTAGGGCAGTGTATAGTGCACCACTGGCTAAGCCCATGGATATGGGCAAGTTCTGTGTGTTACGGCAGTGTATAGTGCACCACTGGCTCAGCCCATGGATACGGGCAAGTTCTGTGTGTTAGGGCAGTGTATAGTGCACCACTGGCTCAGCCCATGGATACGGCCAAGTTCTATGTGTTAGGGCAGTGTATAGTGCACCACTGGCTCAGCCCATGGATACGGGCAAGTTGTGTGTGTTAGGGCAGTGTATAGTGCACCACTGGCTCAGCCCATGGATACGGCCAAGTTCTATGTGTTAGGGCAGTGTATAGTGCACCACTGGCTCAGCCCATGGATACGGGCAAGTTCTGTGTGTTAGGGCAGTGTATAGTGCACCACTGGCTCAGCCCATGGATACGGGCAAGTTTTGTGTGTTAGGGCAGTGTATACCAACCAGTGTGCCTTTAGCTGTTGCAAAACAACAACTCCCAGGAAGCTGACAGCCAAACATGTCTGGGATAGAGCATGCTTAGGAAATCCATATATGTTGCCTAAATCATGTATTTTCCTAAAATCAGAATGCTACCAGAATATTAGGCTGTTAATTACGGTACTTTTTGCATTTTACAACAGCCTTAAATCATATATAAGGATATGTGCACACAAGGCTGATCTGTGAAATGTATGTGACTGAAAGTCTGTTATAAATGTGAATGAAGTTGAATCTGCAGGTCATGTTCCGGCATGTACTGGACAGTTGCTGAAATATGTTACAAATCTGCAGAATGTAAATGTACTGTACAAGTATATTCCCTCTTAACCCCTTAAGGACCAGGCCATTTTATACCTTAGGACCAGAGCGTTTTTTGAACATCTGACCACTGTCACTTTAAACATTAATAACTCTGGGATGCTTTTAGTTATCATTCTGATTCTGAGATAGTTTTTTTTGACATATTCTACTTTATTTTGGTGGTAAATTTTCGGCGTTAATTGCATCCTTTTTTGGTGAAAAATCCCCAAATTTCATGAGAATTTAGAAAATTTTGCATTTTTCTAACTTTGAAGCTCTCTACTTGTAAGAATAATGGATATTCCAAATACATTTTATTTTTATTCACAAATACAATATGTCCACTTTATGTTGGCATCATAAAATGGACATATTTTTGCTTTTTGAAAAAATTTGAGGGCTTCACAGTAAAGCAGCAATTTTCAAAAATGTCATGAAAATTGCAAAATCTGAAGGGACAGATGTTACAGAACTACAACTCCCAGCATGCCTGGGCAGTCTAGGCATGCTGAGAGTTGTAGCTTGGCAACATCTGGAGGGCTACCGTTTGGGCACCACTGTAACAGTTGTCTCCAAACTGTAACCATCCAGATGTTGCAAAACTACAACTCCCAGCATGCTTAGACAGCCTTTGGCTGAGTTGCAGTTTGGCCTTCCTAGTGGTTGCCACAGTAAAGATCACTTTACTTTCACTTTCAATTCCCCCCTCCCCCACAGTAGTTTCCCTACCTGACCCAGGATCCAGCAGTCTCCAGCAACGATCGGGGTCTCCAGGCATCTTATCCTGCAGGTACCGACCTCCATCTTCTTCCCACGATCCCCTCGACATCCAGGGGTGGGCAGAACGGGGGTTGCCATGGCAACCCGCTGTCCTGCTCTGCCATTGGTCAGAATCAATTCTGACCAATGGCAGGGGATAGGTGGAAATCGCAGCATTGCAACTTCACTCCTACCCTTAAGGATGATCTAGGCTGTCACTGACAGGTCAGATCATCAAAATTTTCCGGGTGATCGGGTCTCTGGTGACCGGAATAGGAGAAAATTGCATGTCTGAATTGACATGCGATTTTCTGTGATCGCCGACAAGGATTTCAGCAGGAATGCCGTTCCGATCTCTGCCCGTCGTGCGGCAGAGACCGGAGAAACACTAGGACATTCTGGAACGTCCTTGGTCCTTAAAGCCCAGGGTGCGGGGACGTTTCAGAACGTCCTTGGTCCTTAAGAGGTTAAACAATGCCACTGCATCAGTAATTTTAATGATAGATAGATCGATGACCGATAGATAGATAGATAGATATGAGATAGATAGGTAATAGACAGACCAGACAAAAGAGACTTTGTTCACTACTCAAGAGCACAATCTGAAGTGTTCTGGAATACAGTGGTTAAGGGTTCAACTGGGGACACAAATTCATCCAATATGTATAGTATAATATAAATAGATATTCTTATCTCACTAGTTATGGTAAAACCTTTACTGAGGGTTCTAACACATGGGTCATTCTGACTAAGGGTACTGCTGCAATTTAGCACTAACTGCCAAGAGGAACTTGGATTTGCAGCTTGAATCCATGCCTTCCTGTGGTGGCCAATGGCCATATGATGTTGTTGCAACAATGTGTGGCCATTGCCTTCACATGGGGGCAGTTACAATAAACACTCATCCCAGTGACACAGCTGAGTCAGCTTGCTCCCCAGGAGTGGGAGGCTGGGGAGCGAGGATGGTAATACGTTTCTACATGTTAGAAATTTAGAAATTTCGTTTCGCTGTCAGAAATTGCCAGATGGTCCAGAGCTTTATGAAATGCAGAAAGAAAAAATCCAAGAAGTTGAGAGAAGAGTGAAATCTGGTTAATTTCTTGACTGACTTGCTGAGAAAATCTGAATAATGGAGCACTTAGGTCATGGAAAACCATTGCACTCGCAACACAAAAGGTTTGCAGGACACATTTTCGCATGTTGATAATCCTCCTCATTTCAACCATCATGTTTCAAATGATGTTCTATATTGTGATGAGCATTTTGGTACGGAAGGAACAGAAGTAATGGTGGAATTGTTTTATGGTGAGCATGACTACTCTCCAGTGATGTTGGTAACACAGGAAGGACTATGTCTTACTATGATTCCTTATTAATACACTTAATACAACCTAAATGGTGGGAGCATGGGGAATCCTGGAAGTTGCAGTCTAAAATAGAAAATATTTGCAGGAGAAGGATAAAAATTATATTTTTTATTTTAACATAATAAAGATTTTCTAATTCATAAACCAGATTTATATTCATTTCTCCTTAAATAAGCATGTATAAGGTTATGTTCACACACAACAGATTTGTTCCAGACATTTCTGTAACTGTCCTACACATCTGAATGGGGCTTATAAAAAAACATGGGGAGATAAATAAAATTGTTTTGTGTTTTAAAACAGAATTAGAAAATTTAAAAGGAATTGATATTTACACCACGCTGGACAAGGGGGCACAAATTAAATATGGCAAAAAAATAAAAATACACATATAAAAATAACCCAGCGTACAAACTGATCTAAACTAGACAGTCTAAAGATGCACCAGATTTTCAAACAGCCTGAGACCAGGTTAAAACTTTGCAGCATTTTTTATTTTATGCATGCTTTTTTAGGTGTAATAGGTAAAAATGCTGTCTTTTTTTATACCGATTACAGATAAAAATGCACACTAAAATTAGCCACCAAATTTTCTGAAGTGTGAAATCTGGCGCATTCTTAGACTGTTTAGTCTAATTTTACAGTGTCTAAAATCTAGACTGTTTTTATTGATCTTCCCCTTGTACTTACCGTCCACCATCACATGTATGGAACAGATTCTTCAATTGCTAAAAGTTTGGCAACAAATCTACCTCAGCTTGGTCTGAATTTGTTTGAAGCCTTTTCAGAATATATTCAGTCTCCTCCTACCTCAAACAGTGGGTGACCACTATAACTGGCAGCAATTCTAGTGCTCTTGATATGTAAAATGAAGTGTTAAATTATATGAAATTTAAGATAACTATGAAGTTGCTGCATACAATATGAAAAGGTTTCCCACAATTCCATGTTTTGTTCCAGGTTATGTTTTTTTTGTCAATAATGAAGCAAGAAACAGAAAGTATAAAGTATGTCAAATGTAAACTGTTTATCTGATGGCTATAAAGCCAAACAGTGAGCAGGTCTATCAGGGAGGGGTTAATCGGAAATTACCTTTTGTACTCTTGCCAAGATCTGTTGTCAACTGAGGCTTTCAGTACACTCAGGAAATGATCTTAAATTGCATGGAGTAAAATGTTATAATCTGATTTGTGCTATTAGCAGACATGTCCAAACTCCATACCGGATTTAGTCTGCACTTCCAGAAAATAAGTCAATTGTTGTCCATTAGACGGATAAGAGTTGTACATAAAACAAAGAAGACAGAATGCAGCATATGCAGCTCGCCGATATAACCAGTTAACCCTCTTATGGCTCGTGCTGTAAGACATCCTTCCTGTATACATCAGGATGACGTCCAGACAACATTATTTACCTAAAAACATTGTTTGTCCTCTTCTAATTTTAACGTGCATGACTGCAGCACATAGCGTAGCCAGTTCTCACCAGGTTAATGCTGTAAGCCAACACATAACCATCTCTTCCATGGCTAGGTCAATTAAACTCTACTAGCTCAAGGCTGAATTAAAAATATAGAAATCCCATGTGGTTTTCCTGCAAGGTGAAATTGTACAATTTAAGACATGGATTGCATGAGGACAAACGGCAAAAAGGATACATCTATCTTTTTTTCTTTTTCTTAGACCTACATTACTGTTTTTTTTGTATTTCTTTTATTGCCCTTGTAAAATAACCTTGTTTTATAGTAACCAGCATTCACACAATGGGCTTGGTCTAGCAAAAGAAGGTGTGAATACGGGCGAAGGGGACGTGCCCATCCCTGCTCAGCAAATTTATTGCAGTTTATACTGACAAAACAGCATATATTTTTGTCAAAATTTCTGACCTAGCAGAGATCTCAGTATGGCCACACGGGTTTGCTAAATTTATGTAGAGGCCTCCACTAAAATCAAGTACATTGATGATTGGTTTTAGCATTCATGGCTTATTGAGCTTTATGTGCTTTTTATTATTACAGCATTCTCTAGGTGTGTCGGTAACATCAACAAAGAAAATATTAAATCAGATGGGCAGCTTTTTCAGTAAACCACTTGTGTTTTTTTTTTTATTTTTTTTACATTTACAGGATATATAGAAACAAAGAAACACAGAATGTGTCGGCAGATAAAAACGATTTGGTCCATCTAGTCTGACCAATATTCTGAATACTAATGAATAGTCCTTGTCCCTACCTTGTATGAAGGATAGCCTTATGCCTATCCCATACATGCTTAAACTCCTTCACTGTATTTGCAGCTAGCACTTCTGCAGGAAGGCTATTCCATGCAACCACTACTCTCTCAGTAAAGATTTCTTTACATAACTATATGGGGGTTTCACACATGGGTTTTTGTAGCAGTTTTTCATCTATAGTCAGAAGTGGATTAAAAATAACTGGGAAATATAACAAAGGATTTATACTTCTCCTTTCTGATGGACCCACCTCTGGATTGGGCTAAAAACTCCATCAAAAACTGCTACAAAAAGCAGTTTCTGAAACCCCCAGAAAGGTATGGTTTATCTTTGCTCATGAAGCTGCCTGAAAGTGACCCTAAAGGAAATGTTAGAAACACTGTAAAACACAAATAGTTCTGCACATGTTAAACACACATATAGCTTTTTTTTTTTTTTTTTTTTTTTTAAATGATAGTTTATAAAATCATGACTTTCAACTAACTTGTTGGATCCATTGTGTAAAAAAAAAAAAAAAAGATAATTTCAAGATATGGACAGCTTTATACAGATTTTTTTTTTATTGTTAATTTGTTCCCTGAATGCAAAATGAAGCAACTTTCTAAATCATCTTAATCTAAAATGTTCTACCATTTACCTACTACTCAGAAAAGATAGACTTTCTGTACTTCTAGTGTTGGAAATAACAGCAGGGAAGGGGTTACGCAGTAGCTACCTGGGAGGACAGTGCACACAGGATGAGGAGACAGAGGAGAGCAGATACAAGGCAGTGTACAAATAGGTTCTGTAGAAGGGTGTAAAAGGAAAAGTTAACAATATATTTAATAAAGACTTATGAAGAATTTTTTTTATAGGGAGAACAAAGCAAGAATAAAAAAAATGGTCTTTGAAGGTGTACATAATTGCCATTTACTAACATTCAGAATCATACAATACAGTTTCTGTAGAGACAGAGAAATCATATTTTAACAGCATGTAGTTCAATGCATTCCTTAGTTGTCTATTGACATCCATTCTAGACTGCAGATATGTGACTGCAATATTCATCAAAAAGGCACCAAACTGGAAGTCTAGAACCCCACTGCTTTGCAATCCATCTTGTATCACAGGTTTATAGTCTATTTCCAAATAATAACCAGGAGTGTAATTTCCAAGACCATAAATTGTTCACATAAGCTTCACAGAAGAATCACTACTAAGACTGGCTTGTTCCAACCTCATTGAAGACAATTGAAGCTAAGGGCACATCAGCATTTGTTGGAGATCTTTCTATATTTCTCCTTCAGTTAAGTCAACATACCCATTGGCATAACTGTGTCATCACGTAGATGGTCTTAGAAATAATTTGCTGATATCTGGACAAACAGGAGAGAAGAGTCTTTCACACTTGTTTTTCTGAGGAACTTATAGCTTCTTAGTTTAGTTTAGTCTTAAACCTAGATTTAACTTAAAAGAAGCACTGACATGAAATATAACATGACTGGGATATAATAAAATCTACCTCTATTTTATGGAGGTTTAACTAAACATTTAAAAAAAATTTTTGTAAACATTTAAATAACCAAAATGGTAAAACAAATCATTGCACATTATGATGTTATATATTCATGGATAGAAGCAAGACAGGGCGGATTTTCATTAGACATACAGTATAAATCAAAATTATTTTATTTATTTATTTTTTAATAAAGTACTTGCTATCAATGCCACTGAATATTTGTGTAAAAAACATGGTAATAATAAAGTCCGAACATTAATTAAAACATATTAAAATGTAATCAAACATTGTGTTGCATATCCTGGTGGTAGCTTTGGGCACATTAGACAGATGTCTCTTTGCTCAAGGGCCCGACTCCTGTTCCTGCTGAACTGAGCCAGTGTGTAGGTTAGAACTGATATCAGTTCAGTAGGCACAAGAGGACGGGTCCATCGTATGTGCAGAACAGCAAGAAGTGGAATATGACAGCTACAAATGGGGCAAGAACGATCCTCACAATGTTGTTGGAGTACTCTAGATGACACCATTTGGTTAAACTTCTTTCTGTAAGACTAGCTTGTGATATCCAATCACATGACAAAATATCAAGAAAAAAAATTCTTTGCTTTCTATTCCTTTTCAGGCAGATGCCCTTCCGTCAGATATGTCCTTCATCTCAGAAATAGAATTATTAAGGGCACGATATAACAAAGCACTGTCATTCTGCGTCGGCTCCATCTCACCCTCTCTTCAGGTGCAGAACTTAGCCACTGTGAACATAGAGGGAATTAATCACTGTTCACCAATCAGCTAAGCTCTGCACCTTGCTAGAAAGGCTAACGCCGTGTGTGGAATGCATGCGCTCATTCTCTGCCAGAGTAGACTTGTAGCTCTGTTTTTCTTTTCTTTAGTATATCTGCGTTTATGGTCCCAATTTGTTAGGAAAGAGCTGGTGTTTCCATTGCATTCGCCAAGGACATGGCTGTGTGGTAATCCCTGGCAATGTGATTTTAATCTTAACTCACAAATCAGCATGCCAGGAACCCAAACAACCACATCACTACTACAAAACAGCAAATTACACAAACTATTTTCTTTCATCTTCCATGGCCATAATTCCACACATGTAATCATGAGAACAAAGTCCTTGGAAGCGGCTGCTATTTTGTGTCTGTTACGAGGGGTGCACAACCAATGTAATCCGTGCAAAAAAGATATTAACTGTGTAAAGGGAAAGTTATGCTGTTCATAGATCTTCTGAAAAGAAAAAACATGTTAGACACATAAATAGTTTATTTTGTGGTGTTTCCAGGCTTGCACACTGCTGTGACATGTGTAAACCCTACTCATCTTCCCCTTTAACTTGGTAATTTTTCTACTACAGTATTAGTTATGACACATGACTAATCCATCTATAGTGTTATGTGGTAACATATGGTTTTTGTGCTACATAGTGATAGGTGACACTAGCATCCATGCTTACAGTACTACTGTAGCTTGGGCAGACACATAAATTATACAGTCTCCTTGCTGTTTTTATTAGGGTCTTATATTGGCTCACCTGTTTGTAGACACATACATTTTATATGAAGCTTATATGAATCTCATGTTTAAGCAATTTCCCATCAGACAAACTTATCCCCTATCCTATGGTAACTACAGAACAGAGGCACCAGTTTTGCATTAGAGTGAAGTAGAGGGTCACGCACCCGCACCACTTCTCCAATACTTTTTTATGGGTGCTGACAGAGATAACCAAGTACAGTGTTCCTCTGTCTCACTCTGCAGCTAAACCATTCTCAGTGAGCTGATAATCCATCTTGGTTCTTAAAATGGATTTTTATTAGTTTTGCTGAATGAATGGTGGTTTGGGGGGGGGGGCAAATAACAGAGGCATTTTCTCTAATAAGATATATTATAAAAATGTCCCCTCAAGTGCAGTACTCACCAGATGTACCAACAGGAAGCATATCCTATAAAATGAAACAGGTGTAGGCTGAGAAGAATAGCAGTTCTGATGAAGGAATTATGCTTAGCAGGACTCCTAATCCAGGCCAACTTTTTAAAATATAGTTGTATATAAGAAAATGTGTCAATTTTATTTCCATTTCGTTGATTACAGAAAGCCAGTGTAAATACATTGTATTACTATATGCGAAGTCTATCCCTCAGTACTATAGACTGCACATTGTGAATTTATAATCTAAACATTTTGGGAAATTAGCAGCCAG
This sequence comes from Hyla sarda, assembly GCF_029499605.1. Lineage (NCBI taxonomy): Eukaryota > Metazoa > Chordata > Amphibia > Anura > Hylidae > Hyla > Hyla sarda. Next base: position 382,521,054 of record NC_079189.1, on the reverse strand, counting down.
ATGTGAACATTTTCATTTTCTGTGCATGGCGAACATTAAGGCTGTAGTATCTGTGGGGATGCAATATGGGGTGTGTGCTTATTCACTTTTGTATCATTCAGAGCTAAAAGGATTATCCCAAATTGATAATTTATTATTTACTAGTCGATGGAGGGTCAACTGCTGGGAAAGTTAGGCATATCTGGCCCTCCATACAATTACATCACACTCTGTGTCCAATGTCAAAGTCTCTAGATAAGAGAAAACTTCCAAAGACATGCGGACTGTCGATTGTCTTATTTCATTAGAGAAGTATCTGGAATATGCTGCACTACAGAAGACCTTCATACTAAACCAAATCGAATGTGTTAAACGTGCATGTGCAAACAGCCTTAAGGTTACTTCAGGGAATTAAAATATTGCTCCAGTAAAGACTGACTCTAAATCTAAGTACATTTCACAAAGTGACTTAATATAAAATCCTACTACATATATGAAAGATGCATAATACAGCAGTGTGAATAAAACCGAAATATGACATTGAACAACATTTGTAGTAGTATATTTGAGTATCTCAGGTTTTACTATAAAGGATAGATATCCCTTGGAGAAACAAAGATATGTACGCACGTATTGCAACTTTAAAAGGCAATAAATGGATTTTATTTTTAACTACTGCATAAAAATGTAAAAATACTGGATGAGATATTACAGACAGTCTGAAACTAGGATTACCTACTATCTTTCGATTTACACTTGAAATATGTCGGACTTAGCTCCTAACATTGAGGTAATGTGCTGGAGGCCTGGCTCCTAGTACGGCCTTGTTCTAGAACAAGTAATCCACCCAAAGTTCAGAACTTAATCCTATCCAGTTTAACTTGCATTAACATGACCACACTGAGAGCTTGGCCGTTTCAGTCACGGCATTGTTCTATGGAAGCCAATCCATTAAAACAACATTTCTCCCACCACTTTTACACAGGATACATCCATTTGATCTCTGACAGCAGCAAAGCATCTGTGTGCAAGTTCTTGCTGTCTGGCATCCTCGTTCACCATTAACTCTCCATAGAGATACACACCCATGGCCTGTTGAGAAGAAAAGAACAAGTAAACACTTCTATAACAAGAAGATTCTGTAGTCAAACATTTACAGAGTTCCCATCCTCTTCACACCCTATTAAGGCTACACCCTTTATTACTCACTATGGTGACAAAATAGTCAAGACTTTTTAAGGTTTCCATAAAGAAATCCAAAATACAGCACTATATTGTTTAAAGAATTACAATTCAAACAAAAAGCTCTGAAACTGAACTTAATAAACATAGTTTTAATATTTTGGAGGTACACGTGCACAGTTTATGTAAATGCCCTTACAAAATATGTAAATCAAATCTCTACTTAACATCTGTACTGGTTATAAACCAATGCAGATTTTCGATAAAAAAAAAATAATTTACATCTTGATAGAAAAATAAGCAGAGAAGAAGGGAACTCAAGAATTCAAAGTCCTGTTTTCAATTCACCCCTTAATACTTTAGAATATTATTGAGTATTATGGTCAAAAGAGTACAAAAACGACAGTCACATTATTCTACTAATACCATCTACTATGCAAATTGCAGTATGGCCCATTCACACTACCAAATTCTGGAGCAGTAGCCTGCCTCAATGCCAAAAGAATGTTCAGATTCATGTACATTCTTTCAGCGGACTGCTTTGAGCCGAAGGATTTCAGCAGAATTTCTGTGTGAATGGACCCTTAGTGTGTAGAGGCAGGTGAGTTGGCACCAAAAGCATCATGCTGAACTAGTTTTAAGACACTACACATTAGAACACAAAGCAAAAGTGCAATGTTACATTATAAAATGACAAGGGTAGGCTAAATCATTATATTTTCATTACAGTGGATTGTGCAAAACTGCTTTACACACATTTCTAAGCTTCTTTTGCACATCATTGCTTCTTTCAGGTTCAAGAGAAAGAGTGAGGCTAGAATTATGCAGTTTTTACACCAAAACCAGCATTAGTTTTGAAAGCAATAGGAAATATAAAATAGGGGCTCCATGCTGGATCTACTTCTGGTTGAACTGCACCAAAATCTGCATGTGTGTTTGCAACCTATGAAAGCCATTTGTACCCAGGTGCCAGTTATCAGGAGAGGTTTAACCCATGATAGTCCTTGCAATTTCTGTTTTAGCTACTCCTCTTATTGACTAGCATTGTTTATTGGCAACACATGCTCTGTTTGTACGCAAAGCAAGCAAATACCTCCAAATACAGGTACAATGTGCAATGGCTACAAAGACAACCTATAATTCACAAAACATATTAGGATAAGCAACCAAAGACCTGCAGGTTCCCTTAGTCCAAGCTACTTTGGAAAGTTTAGAATAATAAAAAATTAGGAGGGTCAACACCACTGTTAAAGAGTAATGTCAATATGCATTTCACAAGTCATCATTATGAACAAAAAGAATGCCTAAAGGACATTTGGTTAATTCTGAGTGGTTAAAAGATGTACAAATGCTGTTATTTCTGAAATAAAGCAAATAGGGCATTACATGGTAAGAATACTGTACCAACAGTGGAGGTATTGTGTTGTAATGTATGTGATGTCCATTGGCATATTGCATAGTCTTTCAAGTGGTCAATGGGGTATGAATCTATGCACTGTCCCTGTTGAGAAATAAGTTAGTGATGACCCAGTTGACAGTCTCGGCCATTATAAACATGTTGGATGCCTATATTTTATCAACTGCTGAGTAACAGGGAGTGGGTTAAAAAATAAAAAGTGGAGCGGCTGCAAGCTGCAGTTTTTTCTGAACAGGTCGCAGGTCTTCTTTATAGGGAAACTGTCATCACTTTTATGCTTCCCGAACTAAAAGTGACTTGGGTGGTCCAATATTTTCCTCACTCATCTTAATAGAGCTTTTCCTGTTTTGGTACTGGGAGAGATATGTCAGTCAAGGCCAGTGGAGCAGGCAGTAGCCACCAGGGACCCCCACCCTGATGATTTGTGGTTCAGGCACTATAGAAGTGGTGACAAGTTCCCTTTAAATCTGTTCTGATTCAGAAATTGCTAAAATGAGAATGTTAAATGATTGAAGGGGGAAGCCTAGAATCCTATCCAGAATAAAAAAAAAAACATGGCTAATTTCTTCCAGAGACAACTCAAAATCTGCTCATGTGTTGTAACATGTTGTCCCAACCCTGGAAACCACATCATGTCTGTTGTAGTATCTCCTAAAGACAATTCTTAAAGTCTAAAGAGAATTAACAGTGATAAAGAGATATGTCTTTCTCAAGCTGGGGAACTCAAAGATAGACTTATAGAAAGGGCATACCTGAGACAGACAGTGGATTATAGTTTTCAGAAATGGTAACAAGGGAGGAGTTATTGATTAGAAGATTTTAAATACACAATCATAAATATTCACATCTATGAATAATAATATAGTGTAAATCATTAAATAAATTCAGCCATTAAACATTACTGGTATAAGCTGGAAGCAGACCCTTTGTAGAAAGATGGAGCAATTAGAATACAGGAGTACCATGATAGGTGACGTCTTAAAAACTTGTCAAAGGAAAAATTTACGCAATTAAAATGGTTAACTAGGTTAGCACCAGCAGGGAATTATCCCTGTAGGAATTGTTGTTTTTGTAAATTTAATTTGGCTACTATGAACCTCTCAATATGTGTTAGAACAACCGATTATTTGCAAAACTACCTTTGTGGTATATGTTTTGGTCTGCCTGTGTGGCAAAACCATTAGACAATAAGACCATTAGACAATACAAATATATATATATATATATATATATATATATTTGTATTTGCGAACATTTCAGGTCTGTGAAAACAGGTTTGAGAGAATTAAGGTTAATTGCCCACATAAATGAAACACTCAGAGGAGATTGTGGTGTCCTACATGTTGCAGAAAGTCTATATACAGTACCTCAAGGCAATGGAGAATGGCCCAGATTTATCAATCTGTGTGAGAGTGATTTTCCCACAGCAACCAATCACAACTCAGCTAATGAGCTCTGGTAATGTGAAAGCTGAGCTGTGATTGGTTGCTGTGGGAAAATCCCTCTATTCTTTCTCTCACACAGTTTAATAAATCTGGGCAATTAGATTAATAATTAAACTAAATTCTCTGGGCTCGATTGGCCTTAATGATTGCAATGATTTGAGATCATTTTTGTAATGTTATTATTGTTTTTAAAACATTTTGTATATTGTTTAATTGTAGTCATGGCAACGCCAAACCTTTTTTAAAGTACCTGAACGCTCTGACATATACATTGGCCCGAAAAAGTCTGTGCTACCGCAAGAAGACGCTGTAGCCACCAGGTATTGCTCCCGTTGTCTGTTTGTACGTGTACCCCCATTGCAAGTAAAGTTATTGCATTGATCTAATAAAGTATGAAGTAATCCATGGATGGGTAAGTGACACATTCCTTTCTATTTTGGAAAATCAAAACCGAAAGACCAGGGAGTCAGGAGTTTGTCTGGCGCAGAGAGGAACCATCAGGTAGCCAAGTAAAATCAATGGATTTATTAGATGCAATCTAATAAATCCATTGATTTTACTTGGCTACCTGATGGTTCCTCTCTGCGCCACACAAACTCCTGACTCCCTGGTCTTTCGGTTTTGATTTTACTCTTACCCAGGAGGGCTGCAGTGGACCTTCTTCTTTACTTCTTCTGCACTTTACCTTGTTGTGTGTGGGCGCACAACCAACTTTGGTAAGCGGCTTGGGAATTACCGTCCCCTTCCCCCACCAACAAGATCTACTGATCCCGCACATGAGGCGCCTTCCTCCCTCTCTCTAGATTTCTATTTTGGAAACAAAGAAGGCAACTGCTTTTCCACTTAGGTAGTGGAAAGAGGGTCTGTCAGCAGGAAAACATGGCTAGCCATCATGATTCTGGGCATACATTTTTTTTAATATAAATAAATAGCCCCTTCCAGTGCCAGGATATAAGCCTTTTTGTTAGTATGTAAATTACATTTCAGTGCTCATGGGTTGTTTTCAAGCATGGCAAAATCTCAGGATTAGCAAGCCCATGTCCTATTATTCAATGCCTCTGTGCCTGGGCTGGCTTGCTTTGTAAACTCCAAGCAGGCTAGTATGTGTCTTTTTATTATGGAAGTTTTCTTTCTGGCCACTCTTCCTTAAAGCCAAGATTGGTGGAGACCCACAGTAACGGTTGATCTTCTGGAAATCTTCCTATACTATTTTTGGTCAGCTCAGAGTGACCATTGGATTCTTGGTCATCTCCCTTTCTCCATTCACGGCTTGGTTTTCAGATGCATTGTCAGTTTTGAGACAGGGGTGTATCTTTCCAAATCTTGTCCAGTCACCTGAATTTACCACAGGTGACTCCAACCAAGGTGCAGAAACATCTCAGATGATCAGGAGAAATGGGAGGCCCCAGAGCAAAATTTTAAGTGCCATAGCAAAGGGTCTAAATACTTATGTCCATGAAAAATTTTAGTTTTTAATTTTGAATAAACTTGCAAACATTTTTTAAAATTCTATTTTCACATTCTCATTATGCAAAATAATGGGGGTTTTCTTTTACATTTTAGCACAAGGCCTTACCATAACAAAAGGCAAAAGGTCTGAAAACTTTCCAAATTCATTGGAAATTATTCATGTAAGAAGAGTATAGATCTATCTCAATATAGATAATGGTTAGGGACACACATACAGCTTTGCATATGTCCACATAACAATGGTATTTGTGGCGATTATGTTTGATATAAATGTGAGCTAAGAAATCTCAATAACATGATCAATATGATCAATAGGGCATCATACCATTTGCTGAAAATCAATGAAAGACTCTCACAGAAGAATATTGGCCATATATTTTTTGATATGAATGGATATATTAGTCAGTTCATTCTTCCCTTTAAAAAATAAAATACAGCTTTTTCCCACTCATATGTATTGTGTAACATCTAAAAAAGAAAGACATTAGTATGATCAATTTTACGTAATGGTTTTCCAACCTAGTAAGATATAGAACACCTATGGAAACAACCATAGTGGTACTCTATGACTGGGGCTAGAAGGAAATTTTAAAGAGATTATTTACTCACCTGGTCATGGAGTAGGAATGTCTCTACATCCTTGTAAGATGTGGTGTACTTGTGTTTTATAACCAGCTCACACCATCTATGTCGGACCTGTAAAAGAAATGATAAATAAATGATGAACTGGCAAGATACTATTTTTTTGCTTAGTACAGTATATAAGTTTAGTCAAATACATAAAATCAATTACAAATATTAATATTTATACCAAAGTTAAGTACATTTTATTTCCATTAGATAGCACTAATGTAATTATACACTGAGCTCTGATCCATCCTATAAATAAACCAGAACAGAATGATATGCTCAATATTGATAAGGTTTTAAAGAGTACCTCTCATGATCTTGTTAAATATTATAATCCTCCCAGTTCACTGCCCCCATCATGATAAACCACCCCCTGCCTTTATTTTTATTATTTTTTAGTTTTCTACCTTGATATTGCTCTGTATTTTCTGCTCAGTCTCAGTCAGATTCAAAGACTGGGAAGGGGCATTCCCCAGCAGGCGTGACATCATCTGAAGCCATATAGGGGAGAACTTCTTCCCTCATTCTGCTGCACAGAGCACAGAGCAATTCAGCTGAGGTGAGCTCTGATTGGATAAGGATGCACCCCCCCCCCTCAGCATTTCCTGATTTTGGACTTTTGCCAGGCCAGCAGGAGTCCAAAGTCTGTGCAAAAGATGGGGGAAAATGTGCTCTGGACAAGTAGGGAGACACCTAGTGGCATCTTTTTTTTAAAACAAATAAAACATAGAAAACGTAATTTTTTTTTAAACAAAGTACATTAGAAAGGTTTTTTATTTACCGTAAGGAGTGCAATAGCAAAAATTCGTTTTAATTAGAGTGCCCATTTAAAAGGTGGACATTCACCCCAATTTACAAAATGTTTTTCCAAGCTTTTCTTTAGAATGCGGATTTCCATGGCAAAGTATGTAACTAGCTTTGCCTCCTTTAATAATATTGAACTCAAGCTCACAACTCGGGACATGACTATTTGGAACAAAATTTAACAAATGAGAATTATTTAAAAAGCAAAGCCTTTGTTTAAATCTCAGGAAATCAGTTATATAAATGCAAAAAAATTTATAAATATTACATTGAACAGCTGATGCCCACATTTCATGAATTTGCCACAGAATTATCATACCTATGTATACATGTTAAAGTACATGTTTGGTATTGTGTAGAATTTACTAATGCATACATGGTCTGAATTAGCTAACTACCAATTTGCAGTTAGCAATTCATTAGCAATTCTAAAAAATACTGAGCACTATATTTTGCGGGCATGTGTCTATGTGTCTATGTAACAAGTCTTTTGAAAGTTTATCACTGGTAGGTGGAATGATCATCATATTTATGATTATTATGTGTATGTCCATGCATGTAGTATCAGGTCCATGTTAAACACCTATCTGTGTGATTTATATAAAATATATGAAATAAAATATATTTATATAAAATTTATGCTACAGAATAAAATGGTCCAAAAACTTAATAGACGTCTGTAGTATTTACCAAACTAAGAGAAAAAAAAAAAAAAAAAAGACCATGTGCTGCCCTACTGGGCACAATTTTGGCACATGAATGACTCAAGCTACCTGTATTTACATTTTATTACAATACTTTATAATGACTGCAGCACATTAGGTACAGTTGGATCAAGGTGTACAGCCTCAAATTTGATGGGTTAACTGAGTCTACCATGACAGGGCATTTTGGAACCAATGAGAAGGAGTCCAGACTTTGGAATGATGCTGCATCAGTGTGCTTAGCATTATGCTATGTTCAAAGTAAATAGTGTAAGTCATTAATCTTGCATAAAGGGCTACAGAGACAGTTGTAAAGGATAAACAAGATTAAGTAAGCATCTAACATAAACAAAACGTCAACCTCCAGTGTTTCTCCTAATGTATGCTGGCTGCTTAGCGTTCTTCTGACCATTTATCATGGTCTGAATATAGAAGCATCTTGTCAGCTTTGCATGTGCAGTACCTGAATTCAATTAGACATGCCTAATGGATTCATGTAGACAGCTATCAGCAGCTGTACATTAGTAGAATTATGCTATGTTCCTCATGTAGTTCAGCTGACGTCTCTATTAAAATCGCTCAATGAGTGATAAATAGACTTAGCTTCCCTGGTATATTTTGATTATTTTAGTATGAAACAAATATTGGCTAACCAAAAGATTTATATTTGTGAGCTTTTGGAGTACAGAGGTCTGTCATTAGGCCGATTTACCAATGACTGGTAAAGTACAACATTTTAAGACTCCGTACATTGGGTGATACAATATTAAGGTCATGGGGTTTTTGTTACAGCCAGAAGGTCAATAGAGGAGACACCCTTGTAGTGCAGAGATCTGAAGTCAGTTTACTGTAGTACAGGATCAAATGGAGCAATAATCTACAAGAAAGAAAAATAACTCCACAACCTGGGCATGACAAACTGGGCTACTATATAAACGGCTTTAGGAAAAGAGTAAAATCTGCTATTTTAGATAAGTATAAATACATCAATTACATCCAGGAAGCATAGACAGCTTTTAGAGAAAAATACTACATCATGCTTAAAAAATCTTAATCCTTCCAGTACTTATTAGCTGCTGAATACTACAGAGGAATTTATTCTCTTTTTGGAACACAGAGCTCTCTGCTGAATCACGAGCACAGTGCTCTCTGCTGACATATCTGTCCATTTTAAGAACTGCCCAGAGTAGGAGAAAATCCCCATAGCAAACATATGCTGCCCTGGACAGTTCCTAAAATGGACAGATATGTCAGCAGAGAGCACTGTGCTCGTGATGTTAGCAGAGAGCACTGTGTTCCAAAAAGAATATAATTTCCTCTGTAGTATTCCGCAGCTAATAAGTACTGGAAGGATTAAGATTTTTTAATAGAAGTAATTTACAAATCTGTTTAACTTTCTGGCACCAGTTTATTTAAAAAAAAAAGTTTTCCACTGGAGTATCCCTCTAAAAGGAGACCACCCCCTACCTTAAAATATACAGAGAAACTTATACATTGTTTTATTGTTGTCTCATCTTCTCTACTGGACCTTACACCGGATTATCACAAAATGGTAGTTCAATTTATATCTTCTTTATGTATTTATACTTTAAAGGAGTAGTCCAGTGGTGACAGTGGTGAACAACTTATCCCCTATCTTAAGGATAGGGGATAAGTTGCAGATCGCGGGGGTCTGACTGCTGGGGCCCCCTGCGATCTCCTGTATGGAGCCCCGACAGCCCGCGGGAAGGGGGCGTGTCGACCTCCGCACGAATCGGCGGCTGACACGCCACCTCAATACAACTCTATGGCAGGGGATACATTTTTCACCACTGGACTACCCCTTTAACTGAAACTATTTCTGGCTGGATAGATCATATTCTAAAATCCCTGTTGAGACATTTACTCAGATGTGTCCAGGGCACCATGAACATTGTCTGCAAACTTTTAGTCCTACTTCCACTAGCAGATGGCACAATACGGACAACTATAAAGGAGGTTAATGTCACCACACTATCACAGTAATCTTTCCATGGTCCAAAAAAAACTTTTGATCTCTTACAGAGACTTGTCAAAATTTTGATTGGTTTGTGTCTCAGTACCTCTGTTTATCAGGAGAATGAGCCGGGAGAAGTATGCAGAAGCCAGAGAGTGAAGTGTGCTGTTGTGTGCTTCTCCCCACTTGTGCTCCTGAGCGGTGCGGGTCTCAGCAATGAGATTCCGACCACCAATGAGAGCTTTTGCTATAAAAAAAAATAAAAGGCTACTATAAAGCAATAGGCCTTCCATCTTTCATCCAAGACACCTAAAGAAGTCAATCATCACATTTTTGATAAACTCTTCATTTAGAAGAAAGAAAACCTGTTGAGAAATACTTGTAAATTCTTACTATAATGGTGCTGGTTATAGATAGAAAGAGCCACATGGATTTCAAAAAGTAGCCTTTTGGATTACAGATAGAATCTTGAGGATGACAGAAGGTCACCCCCAATGGTCACATACTGTACAACCACATGTATATCCTAAAAAATGATTACTGATGTCAACCCATATTTCACAAAGACCATAGACTGAAAGAAATATTCCTAGATTTACCTCTCCTTTCATAAAAAATAGACATCAAACCTAAGGAATCTCCTCTTCAGAAGAGCCCTACCATCACCTTCAGAGACTGCCACCTTCCTGTAAAAAACTGTCACCAGTAAAAAAAAATGCAGGACCTGAATGGACAACTAGACAACAAATACATTCCAAATACCCAACATACAACATCCTTCAATGTGGTGTATATTAAATGGGGTACAAGATGCTCATAATGAATCTATATTGAAGATAATAAGCAGAAACATGTCTGCAAACAATATTTTTTATCATGACAAAGAATATTTCAATTCAATAGCACTTTGTGATTTTGTGAAAGTTGATGTGAAGATCTGTGCTTGAAGTTGTTGTTAGGTAAAAGTCAATCCATGGTAAGTGTTTACAATGTTAAGCTTAAAGGTACATGATAGAAGAAAACTGTTTCTTGAGGGAGTACAACAGCTCAATAAATAATTCCATCATGTTAGTTTTTCTTTGTGTACAATAGGCATAATGCACATTATACCACAACAGTGGTTTGTGCATCAGCTGAAAGCTCCCTGCTAACAGCTGAAGTATTGCTATATACAATTCATATAAAGACATCCTGTATACATAAAATCTGTTTTAGAAAATCCTTCTTCCTCTCAAGCACTTATACTTTACATTCAGTGCGCTTACAACACATGTTGGAAATTCAGATGCTAAAAATTATGCATTAAAACAAGATCTCCAGAAATCTCCCTGTGGTTTGAAGGAGTATTTTTTTAATACAAAGGCACTTCTTGTTGTAAAATGGTCAATGCTATAATCTCTGTAACAACACAGGAAATAAAAGTGCTATAAAATATACATTTACCTTTTTCTGCTCCTAACACAAACAGGGATCATAAATCAAAGGATGCAATATGAAGATTGGCACTGTTATTACAATGTATTCGGAAAGTCTTCAGACTCTTTCACTTTTTCCATGTTATGTTGCGTCCTTGTGCTAACAAAAAAAAAAGTTTCCCCCCATCATTCTGCACATAAAACGCACGTAATGACACACTGAAATCTGAATTCTAGAAATGTGTACAAAGGGAAAACGTAAAAAAGTTTTGTATGGACTTAAGTATTCTGAAATTTAGCTCTGGGACCTTCTGTTTCTTTTGATCATCTCTAAGATAGAGTTACCTGTGGTAAATTAAGCTGATTGGACAAGATTTAGAAAAACAAAGCCCTGTGTATATAAGGTCTCACAGCTGACTAAGCATATCAGACCAAAAACCAAGTCATGAGGTGAAAAGAACTGCCTGTAGAACTCGGAGACAGAGATTGTGTGAAGGCACAGATCTGGAGAAGGGCAGAAAAATTTCTGTTCCACTAAATGTTCCCAAGAGCAATATGGCCTTTATAGTTCATAAATGGAAGAAGTTTGGAACAACCAGGTCTCTTCCTAATGCTGACCACCCCACCAAACTAAATAATCGAGGGAGAAGGGCCTTGGTAAGAGACGAAGAACCTAGGGTCACTCTGGCTGAGCTCTAAAGATCCTGTGTGCAGAGAGAAAAAACTTCCAGTAGGCCAACGATTCATGCTGTGGGGGTGTTTTTCATCGGCTGGGGCAGCAAGACTGGTGAGACTTGAGGGAAAGCTAAATGGAGCAAAATACAGAAATATTCTTAATGAAAACCTGATCCTGAGTGCTCTGGACTTACAACTGCCCAAAGGTTCATCTTCCAACAAGACAATGACTCAAAGCACACAGCCAAGACAACAGAGAAGTGGTTTAGGGAGTGGCCGAACAAGTGCCCTGACGTGACCCCAAACTAACATCTCTAGAGAGACCTGAAAATGATAGTCACCTGACAGTCCTTATCCAACCTGAGCTTGAGAGGATCTGCAAAGAAGAATGGCAGAAATCCCTCAAATCCAGGTATGCAAACCCTATAGCATCATACCCAAGAAGACTGGGGGCTGTAATCACTGCCAAAGGTGCTTCAACTAAGTAAAGGGTCTAAATACTTAGGTCAATGCAATATTTAACATTTTCCTTTTCAACAAATTAGCAAACATTTTGTTTTCACTCTGTCATCATAGGTTATTGCGTGCAGAATGATGGGGAAAAACTTGATTTTTAGAACAAGGCCGCAACGTATTTTAAAATTTGAAGATTTTCTGAATGCTTATTATTTCAATACTTTAGGTTTTCATACTTCAGGGACAAACTAAATTTAAAAATTGCTTTTTTTTTTTAAATGAGGAGCCTACTTAAGGGTTACCACAGTAAAAACTGCCCATTTGTGCCCCATTTAAACTGTATCCTCATTCTTAGGACACAAATACAGTTAAATACTGCTGTGAGCCATTGGTTTCCTGTCCCACTACATTCTCTCTAATTGGCAGAACACATTTGAAGATTGTGGCCTAAAAGGCACAAGAAACTTGACACAGGCCAGCATGATGCAGTTTTCTCATCATGTAGATGACAACATGATCCACAAGCTGTAAAAGCCTTATAGTCTTCGCGCTTTTAATGTGGGAACTTGCTTAGGTAAGTGTTTATTTTAATTATTTTTGTGGGAGCACTTGAACATGTGGAGACAATAAGGGGAAGTTTAACTTTTTGTGGGGCACCAAGGGGGCGCTGTAACTTTATGGTGGCAATATTACTGCATGGAGCACAAAGGGAGCCACTATTTTCGGGGCTATCTATAGCTTTGAGAGCACAAGGGGGTTGCAGCAGTTTCAGTCCTGGAGTCAGCAGCAGAATTGTGCTTAAAGAGAAGAGGTAGGACATGAATAACTTTGAATAAAAGATGGGAAACATATGGAGAGTGATGGTCATCACAGAGGTCTGGTTCACATGGAGAAAAAAAGGAAAGTTAAGGGCTTCAATCGGAGAAAATATCACCAGTAAGTCAGTAGAATTAACTGCATTGTATTCACTTTTACAGTCTGCAGACCACCTGTGTTAAACTGGTATGTACCGCTATATGATGGTCATATTGGTCCTTTATAGCGTTTTTTATTTAGCAACAGTATAGTGGAGTTATTCAGATACTATGTGGTATTAACATGTGCTCATGATGTTGTAATATTATTTGTCCATTGCATAGTGATATCACATGAAACTTGCATGGTGTTATGTAGTGTACACAGGCTGCTCGGCTGCTTTGCCCATTCTACTGATATTAGCAAGTGTTCTACTTGATACCTGTAGAAAACAATATATCTTCTCCATATCGTTCAAGCTTTAAAGGGGTTATCCACCATAAGGTGATTTTAGTATGTACCTGGCAGGTAGTAACGGACATGCTTAGGAAGGATCTGTGCTTGTCTTGGGGCTAAATGGCTATGTCATGAGGTTACCATAACACTGTGGGTAGCTTTTTTTTAAACTGGTATTTCCTATTTGACGTTTCTTTTTTTGAATACAAATCCCACAATTCCATTTTCCTCCCTCCCACACATCAGCCACCCCATCCATTGAAACAAAAGACCTGTGGTTTTCAATCAGGATGCCTACAGCTGTTGCATTAGTCACAGATTGATCTCTCTCCCACCAAGCGATTGCTCCCCCCATTGAAGCAGTCAGGCTCCCTGTCATCAGCTGACTAGTGATGTCAGGTCTTGGCCGCATTGCAAGCAGTCATTTTGTATGCTGTTAAAAATAAATATTGGAGTGAAAATCACAGAAGAATTCTGAGAAAACCGTCACACACAGGTAAATACACTATATTATGAACTACGCTAACTTTACAGCCCTTGTAGCATAGTCAAATAAAAATAAAAAACTGGAATACCCCATTAAAATAACTATCGGGGAACCTCCTTTACCTGTCTTTATTACCTTGGATATAACAATGTAGGTGGTAGCTTCACTGAGTCATTTTATGGAATGGCAGGAAATAGCTGACAAGACTCATTTGTGGACATCAAAGCTTCACATCTGAGGGTGTGTTCACATGTTCAGGTTTTCAATAGTGATTGTTAAATACAAAGCCAGAAATTGATTTAACAAGAGGAGACGTCTCAGCCGTTTTTGGTGTCCTCCATCCATGATCTGTTAAAAATTTTATTAAAAACCTGAATGTGTGAACACACACTCCTAACCAAATTCAAGGGAACCTCTGCTCAAATGGGAACATAATACTGTGCACAATGCATGGATAATGTAAGACTTGATAATACACCATTGAATTACAGGCCAACTGGAAACTTATGTACGATTAAAAAGGAATAGTCTCTGAAAGAACACATAAAATATACTGTACTTCCATCAATCATATTGTAGGTTCCAATCATGCTGTGCAACTGATCTGAGCCACAGGTCAGATTATAAGGCTGGAAACAGACATGGAGGTTTTGTTAAAAACAATGTTTATAGAAGGCCACACATATATGGCATTTTTCATCCTTTAGAAATTTTGGCATTTTTCCTTCCATAGACATCCCTGAGTCACATGATGAAAGAATCCAGATGTTTGTACACACTTTTTATGAAAAACCAAATGCCACCAAAACTGCACCATTTGTGTCAAATTGTAGCCTAAGAAATCCAGATTTTCATGTTCTCACTAAAACCATAATTTGCACATTAATAAAATTGGTTTCTTCTGAAAACACTTCTACACATGCAAACTGAGAGGCACTAGACATGAACTGGAGTCTACGGAAGCCCAAGCCATAGTGTCTATGGAAAATGTACAATTAATAAGAAAGTTCCGCAGTCTGCCTGCTGTAAAGAAATTGTAAAGTTCTGTTCATCAGATCCATAACAGAAAGAAAGTCAAGCAAAACGGTGCTTGGCAGACAAAAGGTTAACTATATTAGCAGGTTTCGCACTATAAAAGTCAGTGCAATTAGTTTGGCCTTCTTCTACTCGGCAGACCTATTGGTTACATCATACATAATTCTTCCACTGTTATCAGACAGTGCACACTGGTACTGAACGGATGTATGCTGCTGGAATTAGGCCTTCAGTTAATGCAAGCTATTTCCTCTGTCCCACACTTGATGGCTTGTCAAGAAATGATGAGAATGTCCTCTCATCTGGCAGCTGGGAAATTCTATTAAACAAAACCAGTAACTGGCAGAAAATTTTTCACAAAAAAACAGTGAAGTGTGTTTGGCTTACTTTTAGAGTCTAGAAATGACCCACACGTGTATTTGTTTCCCATTATTTATATATTATTTATATAGCATTCCTTTGTACTGTATATGTTGTTATATCCCTCCAAATCTTACTTCTCTATAATATGGCAATTTATATGAAAAAGAAGATATTATGTAGACAGATAAATAACAAGGTTTCCTCTCATTTGCTGACTGGTACTGCTACCCTAGAAAACCCAGCTTAACACAAACACCTAGCTGACATGCTTGCTTTTATCAGAAAAAGGTTGTCATAGGAGAGGAGGCTAAGCTACTGGCAGGACCTCTAATGGACACCTTAATGATGCAGGACATAAATGTACGTCCTATTGAGGTGGTACTTAACGCACCTGGACGTACATTTACGTCCTATACATAACCGCGAGCATCGGAGCGATGCTCGGGTCATGCGCAGCAGGTCCCGGCTGCTGATAGCAGACAGGGACCCGCCGGTAATGGCCAACATCCGCTATCGCGCGGATGTCCACCATTACCCCACAGATGCCGTGATTGATACAGATCAGACAATTGATACAGATCAACATTTGCAGAAGTGTGGCACTTAATGTGGACGATCGGATCACCCGCAGCGCTGCCGCAGCGATCCGGTCATCTGTAATGGCGGACAGAGGTCCCCTCACCTGCCTCCGTCCGTCTCCCGGCGTCTTCTGCTCTGGTCTGAGATCGAGCAGACCAGAGCAGAAGATCGCCAATAACACTGACCAGTGCTATGCCCCATAACTGTATTAGCAATCAAATGACTGCTATAAAGAGTCCCCTATGGGGACTATTAAAGTGTAAAAATAAAAGTAAAAAATAAAAGTAAAAAAAAATTGAAAAATCCCCAATAAAGTTTTTCCCCATTTTACCCCCCAATACGTTGAACGGCGTGAACGTAAAAAAAAAAGTCCAAAATTGCTGCTTTTTTTTTTTAGAACATTTTATTCCCAAAAAATTTGATAAAAAGTGTATTTAAAGTTTTATATATGCAAATGTGGTATAAAAAAAATTACAGATCACTACACAAAAAATTAGCCCTCATACCGCTGCTTATAAGGAAAAATGAAAAAGTTCTAGGTCAGCAAAATAGAGGGATTTTAAACGCACTAATTTGTTTAACAAGTTTGTGATTTTTTTAAGCGGTATAATAATAGAAAAGTATGTAATCATTGGGTATCATTTTATTCGTATTGACCCAAAGAATAAAGAAAACATGTCTATTTTACCATAAGGTGTACCGCATGAAAACAAAACCTTCCAAAATTTAGGTTTTCTTATCAATTTCCCCACACAAATAGTATTCTTTTGGTTGCGCCATACATTTTATGGTAAAATGAGTGATGTCGCTACAAAGGACAACTGGTCACGCAAAAAACAAGCCCTCATACTAGTCTGTGGATGAAAATGGATGAGTTATGATTTTTAGAAGGCAAGGAGGAAAAAACGAAAACGTAAAATGGGCTGAGTCCTTAAGGGGTTAAAGGCAGGGTTCAAGTCCTAGGAAAAAAAAAGTGCAGGAACTCACCCAAGATTTCCACTCAAAAGCTGGTCCTGCAGAACTCCTGCTAATGGGAACAGTGTTCCTGCTGTGAAAAAAGTGCAGGAACTCAGTTCCTGCGCGTTCCTGCAGGACTTAAGCCCTGGTTAAAGGGGTACTCCGGTGGAAAACTTTATTTATTTATTTATTTTAAATCAACTGGTGCCAGAAAGTTAAACAGATTTGTAAATTACTTCTATTGAAAAATCTTAATCCTTTCAGTACTTATTAGCTGCTGAATACTACAGAGGAAATTATTTTATTTTTGGAACACAGAGCTCTCTGCTGACATCAAGAGCACAGTGCTCTCTGCTGACATTTCTGTCCATTTTAAGAACTGTCCAGAGTAGGAGAAAATCCCCATAGCAAACATATGCAGCTCTGGTCAGTTCTTAAAATGGACAGAGATGTCAGCAGAGAGCACTGTGCTCGTGATGTCAGCAGAGAGCTCTGTGTTCCAAAAAGAAAATAATTTTCTCTGTAGTATTCAGCAGCTAATAAGTACTGGAAGGATTAAGATTTTTTTTTATAGAAGTAACTTACAAATTAGTTTAACTTTCTGGCACCAATTGATAAAAAAAAAAAAAAAAAGTTTTCCACCGGAGTACCCCTTTAAGGTCTTCTCTAACATAGGGCTACCATAAAGGCTTCATTAGATCTCATGTTTACAGATCTACTGTCAACTAGAGGAAATACTACTAGGGGACAAAATCTCTGTATATATGGCACCTAATGGAACATGTAATGAAATAAGAGGCTTATAGAGGTATAGTAGAGGACTCATGCACTTGATTAGAAGCCTTGTAACAGTAATACAGCCACATGCATGAGGCCGAAATCGTGTACTGACAATTTTCAAATACTGAAAATTGTTTTCAGTACTGGTTTTCCAAATTCCATTTCTGACAAGATGTAAAGAAGTCAGTATAGTTTTCATACATGGGCAACGGGACAGGCATTTTGTTTTATTGGCTGTTTTTTCCATTGCTTGTTTATCAGTTGTGACATATACATTGTCAACTCAAGGGGTATTTTGAGCTGTAAATTTTATTTAAAAATGTGCTCAGCTCAGTGGAGTGGGGGGGGGGGGATGCGAGAAACGTAAGCATTTATTTTTTTATTTTTTTATGTTTTCCACGGGGCGGAGAAAATTTTTAAATAAAACTTACAATTTGGAATACCACTTTAAATCTGAAGTGTATTTTCATGTGGTGAGACAATATTTTACCTGACCAGTCATCCACGTCATCTACAACCAGAGACTAAAATGTTTCACGGCTTTTACTTTCTAGAACTTTCCTGTCACACAGTTCATCTTTGCCAAGCCAGCATATAAAAACCTATCAAGCTGCCAAAATATTTAATACATTAAAATGCCAGACAGCGTGACAGGATACACATCAATGTTTCCAACTACCCGTGATTCTCCATCACTACAGTCACAATATTTGACAAACATGCACACAAACATATGCCGCCATCCCAGCGAACCAAGGACTAGGAAGGGTCTTGCTTCTGTTTATATTGACGTCCACTTACGTATTCATCATACTATCTGGCTGCCATGGAAAAAAGAGGGACATAAAATTGCCGGATGCCTGCAGCATATCTTAACTGTTCCAATGACAGTAAGTGCTACATGAAGGGCTTAGCCTTGTCAAAAGACATACTCACGAAGATAGTGCTCATAGTGACTATAGCTCAGGTGATATATCCTGTGAAAATTAGATAAATGAAAATTAAACCAATAGACATGTTCACAGCACCTGTGGAGGCACAGCGGGCCAGCTTGTAAACAATTTGGCCTGTCTCCCCCGCCCAATCCTGATTTCATGCCGCATTCATACGGAAATTCTGGAATGAGTTTCTATTACAACTAAAGAATGACACTAGGAATCTTTGATTTTATAGGACATGTCTGTGAGCAACTCACTTTCCAGAATACCCTGCAACGATATGAGGTATTGTACAGTATATGTGTGTGTGTGTATATATATATATATACATACACACACACACAAAAATAAGGCCAGTGCAGCACTCCATCAAAAGAAGTGTAAAAGTAGCGACGTTTCGATCCTCTCCAAGCTTGAGAAAGAGCCTGGAGAGGATCGAAACGTCGCTACTTTTACACTTTTTTTGATGGAATAAATTCGCCTTTTTCACTTTATGGAGTCCTGTACTGGCTTTATTTTTGTATCTATGCAGAAGAATTGGTGGACTTGATTCTTTTTCAGTTACATGCACCCACTCATTGTACAACAATGTTTTTTTTTTTACTTTTTTTTTTTTTTGTATTTTTTTTAGTTCTATAGATTATTAATTTAACACCGAATGTTAGATCAATTTACCTAGAGCTATGCATTTACCTGTATATTACAGTGCTCAGCACATACAACATATATTATTATTTTATTGCATGTTGCACAATTTCTACCATTCACTCTCGTGTCAGAGAAGCCTTAAATCAGTGGTCTCCAAACTGTAGACCTCAAGATGTTGCATAACTACAATTCCCAGCAGGCCCAGACAGCCAACGGCTGTCTGGGCATGCTGGGAGTTGTAGTTATGCAACATCTTGAGGTCCACAGTTTGAAGACCACTGTCATATATGGTTCAAGTTATTTCAATGCCCTATAGCCACCTCTACCAACCTTCTAACCAATACAACAGATCAACTAACATGTATAAGATGGCCTTCAGAAAGAAATAGGTTTCTAATGGATTATGCCTGTTTGCCAGTAAACCACATATTTTTAGAGCCCACACAAGTAGTGGGAATGGCATACAGTAGGCAGAACACAGCAATATCCAGAGAAGACTGAAATATGTAAAGTTAGAGAAAGTGCACCATGTCATGTATGTGCCCCTGTGTGGTATCTGACGGATTACAAGGAATGACATAGGCAGGTGGACAACCATCTGCTGCAGCACTAAGAAAACAGTAGCAAATACTCAATGTATGACTGGCAACCATTGACAGAACACTGTACTGCAGACCATGATTTACGGTACTCAATATGATACCAAATCACTGCTACTTTGTGGCTTGAAACCTCTAAAATTGCCTGGTTATGATGGCCAGTTCTGTATTTCCAAGAATATACCAATGTCTTTTTAATTATTATACAAGTATTAGAGAAAATTGACTGTTGATCCATAACCTCTATACAATTGCTAGTGCTGGAGAACGTGAAAATGTATCTATTAGCAATAAAAGCACATGGGCACCAGAATGAACTTTATTAGATTTTTTTTTTTTTTTACAATGTATCAGTATCAGAACAAACAAAAACACCTACAAGCCTGATCTTCTATTGCAGACAAACAGCAAACAATTACAATAAATTAAAACAAGGGGTAAAAAAAAAAATATGGATAATTCACATTACTTTGCTAAATAGCAGATTATAAATGCTTTAAAACTATTAGGCTTCATGAGCCGTATCTTGGCCCTAAGCTAAATAAACAGGCTTGATCCTTTGGTCTTTAAGCCTTGAATATATGAATCACATTCCCAGAATCTGAAAAATCTATGAGAAAAAGAACTTGGCACCAGGAACACAGAACAATTAAGGGGATATCTACCCACTGAGAATAAGGCGGCATAATTCAATTAAAATATCTTAAGAATATATTTATTATTCTTAGTAGGACAATTTGTAGTGCCCAATCTGCTGCTCATTTCTCCGGGAGATACCAAAGAACCCATAATCTTTAGCTGCATTCCCTAAATATCTTGTTAGTACGTATTCACATTATCCATTTCAGAAAAGTCATTATAATTCCTGCAATGTAACAATGTAAGCTACATAAATGTGATTTATTGCATATATCCATGAAGGAATATGCTCTATATGCATAAACAGCCAAAGCGATCCATCAGTTCCGATCATCTGTCTCGCCTTGAAATGCTTCATTTTGATCACAGTTATTAAAGGGGTTCTCCGGTGCTTAGACATCTTATCCCCTATCCAAAGCCCCTAAATGCAAGTCTATGGGAGGGGGCGTGATAGCTGTTCGGGAACTGATTATAAACGGGGTGCCGTGTGCAAGATCACGGGGGGTCCCCAGCGGCAGGGGTCCCCATCCTTTGGATAGGGGATAAGATGTCTAAGCACCGGAGAACCCTTTAATACAAGAGCAAGCATTTATGTTGCAATAATGGAACATGTTCCCCACCTATATCTGCAGAGCTCAGTCCAACATCCAGACAATTCATTATAAAGATATCTGTTTAATCTAGAGGGGAGTCGGAGTCTGAACTTGCCGATCCTGCCCAAAAATGGCTTGTCAAAGGAAACAATAGGTATTGTGTCTCCTTTCTACAGGATACACATCCTGTGATAAAATATTTTATAAATACACATATACAACTATAAATACCTACTCCTCTGCAGACAAAACCATAAGAAGTTTGATGATTTGTAGCTGTAAATATTCTGTTTTTGGAAACACTTGACATGATGGGAAGATGAATGGAATAGGCTTCTTTGGTATGTAGCATAAGTACTCTATCAGTATGATGATCTGTCCACTACTATAATTATCTATTTTACTACTATATATATCAGACTAATGTATTATCTATCAAGTGTATCAAAACTAAGTAGTATTTTCCCATAAAATTGATTTGCACAAAGGTGTAGTCAACATCCATCTACAAAGAGGAAATTAATGACATTCCAGTATATTTTTTTATTCATTCATTCATTACATAGTTAGTCACCCAATATATATATATATATAATATATATATATATATATTTATTTAAGTGTTCCCTTTAGTTATTCCCCTCTGTCTGAAAATTCCTGGAATTCTTATCTTAAATTTGGGTGATGTGATCTCCTGGTGACCCCCTGGAAACTACATGCACTTCTCTAGTCTTAACTTATACAATATCGGAGGTACTAGAACCTCTTGTGTAATGAAACTACATGGACTGTTCCACACAAGGTCTCCACAGGGGAAAACAGACACTCAGAGTCACTGATAGTAAGATCTCCTGTCACATGGTTATAATGGAGCAGATGACAGTTCAGTTCCCACTTAGCAATTTGGTCTGACTGATTGGTCTCTTAGCTTTTTTTTTTTAACTATAATTTTTATTGAGTTTTTCACAAAAGAAAGAAACAAGAGCATATAAATACGAAACAAAGGCAGAACCTGGGACGCAGCCCAGTATAGTCATTTCAGGAGCAAAACACAGGCCCATATAGAGATCAGGGTATGTAGAAATATCGTATCACCACAATAGACAGCCTGGTCTCTTAGATTTTTAAAAGAATATAAAGGGGAAGATTATTACAGTGTCATTCAAGCAGTTAGTGGTGTTACTGGCTCTAGCTGGTCATGTGACACTGTGCTGGTGAATTATAGAATTGATAGCAAAGCAGATTGCGGAGGAGAAGATGCAAAATGGCTGAATGGCAAGGTGTCGGATCAGAATCGGATAGGAGCCTGGACTACAGGAAAGTGAAGGCAATATACACAGAAGAAGTCTAGAAAGTGAAAGACAATCACTTTGTGTAATTGCACTGCATTGATAGAACATAGTGTTTTTCAAAATAAATACATTCCTTCAACTGAATGTAGGTAAATAAAACAAGATCTATACTGTCAGAAATGTATTTTAAATTTAAAGATGTGTCATACTATATATATATATATATATATATATATATATATATATATACATACACACATATACAGTACAGACCAAAAGTTTGGACACACCTTCTCATTCAGAGTTTTCTTTATTTTCATGACTATGAAAATTGTAGATTCACACTGAAGGCATCACAACTATGAATTAACACATGTGGAATTATCAAAAAATTGTGAAAATATGTCATATTCTAGGTTCTAGACACCTTTTACTTTGATTACTGCTTTTCACACTCTTGGCATTCTCTTGATGAGCTTCAAGAGGTAGTCACCTGAAATGGTCTTCCAATAGTCTTGAAGGAGTTTCCAGAGATGCTTAGCACTTGTTGGCCCTTTTTGCCTTCAGTCTGTGGTCCAGCTCACCTCAAACCATCTCAATTGGGTTCAGGTCTGGTGACTGTGTAGGCCAGGTCATCTGGCCCAGCACCCCATCACTCTCCTTCTTGGTCAAATAGCCCTTACACAGCCTGGAGCTGTGTTTGGGGGTCATTGTCCTGTTGAAAAATAAATGATGGTCCAACTAAACGCAAACCGGATAGAATAGCATGCCGCTGCAAGATGCTGTGGTAGCCATGCTGGTTCAGTATGCCTTCAATTTTGAATAAATCCCCAACAGTGTCACTAGCAAAGCACCCCCACACCATCACACCTCCTCCTCCACACCAGCACATCTGTGAAGTGAAAACCATTTCAGGTGACTACTTCTTGAATCTCAACAAGAGAATGCCAAGAGTGTGCAAAGCAGTAATCAAATCAAAAGGTGGCTACTTTGAAGAACCTAGAATATGACATTTTCAGTTGTTTCACACTTTTTTGTTATGTATATAATTACATATGTGTTAATTCATAGTTTCAATGCCTTCAATGTGAATCTACAATTTTCATAGTCATGAAAATAAAGAAAAATCTGAATGAGAAGGTGTGTCCATATATATATATATATATATATATATATATATACCTATGTATAGACATGGCCGTAAATGTTGGCACCCCTGACATTTTTCTTTCTCACAGAAAAGGATTGCAGTAACACATGTTTTGCTATACACCTGTTTATTCCCTTTGTGTGTATTGGAACTAAACCAAAAAAGGGAGGAAAAAAAGCAAATTGGACACAATATCACATCAAACTCCAAAAATGGGCTGGACAAAATTATTGGCACCTTTTCAAAATTGTGGAAAAATAAGATTGTTTAAAGCATGTGATGCTCCTTTAAACTCACCTGGGGTGAGTAACAGGTGTGGGCAATATAAAAATTACACCTGAAAGCAGATAAAAAGGAGAGAAGTTCACTTAGTCTTTGCATTGTGTGTCTGTATGTGCCACACTAAGCATGGACAACAGAAAGAGGAGAAGAGGACTTGAGAACCAAAATTGTGGAAAAATATCAACAAGCTCAAGGTTACAAGTCCATCTCCAGAGTTCTAGATTTGCCTTTGTCCACAGTGCGCAACATTATCAAGAAGTTTGCAACCAATGGCACTGTAGCTAATCTCCCTTGGCGTGGACGGAAAAGAAAAATTGATGAAAGGTGTCAATGCAGGATCGTCCAGATGGTGGATAAGCAGCCCCAAACAAGTTCCAAAGATATTCAAGCTGTCCTGCAGGCTCGGGGGCCTCAGTGTCAGCGCAAACTATCCATCAACATTTAAATGAAATGAAACGCTATGGCAGGAGACCCAGGAGGGCCCCACTGCTGACACAGCGACATAAAAAAGCAAGACTACATTTTGCCAAAATGAACTTGTGTAAGTCAAAATCCTTCTGGGAAAACATCTTGTGGACAGATGAGACCAAGCTAGAGCTTTTTGGTAAAGCACATCATCCTACTATTTTACCAAAAACGGAATGAGGCCTACAGAGAAAAGAACACAGAACCTAAAGTGAAATATGGTGGAGGTTCAATGATGTTTTGGGGTTGTTTTGCTGCCTCTGGCACTGGGTGCCTTGAATGTGTGCAAGGCATGTGCAAGGCATCATGAAATCTGAGGATTACCAACGGATTTTGGGTCAGCCCAGTGTCAGAAAGCTGGGTTTGCGTCTGAAATCTTGGGTCTTCCAGCAGGACAATGACCCCAAACATACATAAAAAACCACCCGGAAATGAATAGCAACAAAGCGCTGGAGAGTTCTGAAGTGGCCAGCAATGAGTCCAGATCTAAATCCCATTGAACAACTGTGGAGAGATCTTAAAATTGCTGTTGGGAAAAGACGCCCTTCCAATAAGAGAGACCTGGAGCAGTTTGCAAAGGAAGAGTGGTCCAACATTCGGGCTGAGAGGTGTAAGAAGCTTATTAATGGTTATAGGAAGTGACTGATTTCAGTTATTTTTTCCAAAGGGTGTGCAACCAAATATTAAGTTAAGGGTGCCAATAATTTTGTCCAGCCCATTTTTCGAGTTTGGTGTGACATTATGTCCAATTTGCTTTTTTTCCTCCCTTTTTTGGTTTAGTTCCAATACACACAAAGGGAATAAACATGTGTATAGCAAAACATGTGTTACTGCAATCCTTTTCTGTGAGAAATACTTCATTTTCTTGAAAAATGTCAGGGGCGCCAACATTCATGGCCATGACTGTATATCTGAATAAGATGGAAATGTAAGTAAATATAAGAAAATATACTACCGCAGATTAATATACTACCATAGATTGCTAATGGAAACCTCACAGTCACTACAACAGAAATAACACTGCCATGATCATTGCTGCATGCAGTAAATATGCCCTAGAAAAATCAGTAAGTTGTCAAATCCATTGTGAACTTCATGCTTACTTCATTTTGTATTTGGTAATAAACTGTATCTTATACAAAACCTTAATAAAAAACAAAACAACACTGTTAAAAAAAAACTATATTCAATGGTGGGGCTACACATTTAATACAGTACCTATAACTGCATTGAATCATATCAGTACAGACACCTTTGGCAGCGTTATTGTATGTAGACAGGTCTCTTTTAGTTTTGCACATGTGGACACTAAAGTTCCTTTTTGCAGATCGGGTTCTAGCCTCCTGAATATTTTGGCCGTAGGTTTGGGATCATTGCCTTGCCGGAAAAGAAATCTCTAGTATGTAACCAAATAGCATTTAACCAGAAATCTGTCCTCTGTCATTATAACATGCATTTTATTCACAAGATAATCCTAATACTAAACATTAACATTAAATGAGCACTGTCATCTAAACACATTTTTGCTATTAAACTCTTTAGTGTAAATCAAAAAATTTTTTTATGTACTTTGTTTAAGACAAATGAAGTTTTCTGTTTTATTTGTATTTAAAAAAGCTGCCACTAGGTGTCTCCCTACTTGTCCAGAGCACATGTTCCCTCATCTCTTGCACAGACTTCGGACACCTGCTGGCCTGGCAGAAGTCCAAAATCAGGAAATGTAGTCTGGAGTGCTGGGGGGGGGGTAGCCTTATCCAATCAGAGCTCATCTCACACACTGAACTGCTCTGGGCTGTGTATAGCAGAGTGAGGGAGGAAGTTCTCCCCTGTATGGCTCCAGATGATGTTACGTTTGCTGGGTAATGCCCCTTCCCAGTCTATGAATCTGAGACTGAGCAGACAATACAGAGCAATATCAAGGTAGAAAACGAAAAAATTATAATAAAATAAAGGCAGGGGGTGGTTAATCATGATGGGGGCAGTGAACTGGGAGGATTATAATATTTAACAAGATCATGAGAGGTACTGTTTAAATGTTATTTAAAAAAAAAAAAAAAACAACATTCTTGGGAATTCTAGTAAAACAGAAAGACCTATATAAAAAAATATATCATACCAACAGAAGAGGTAGGCCAGCAAAACTAAGCCAGAAGGCACAATTGGTAGTGGTCTGCAGAACTGTTATTTATTAGCAAGATAAAGAGCAATACAATGGTCTGGTTGATGAAAAGAACAACTTTCTTTCATATACCATTTTTCTATGGCTTTATGAGTGCTTGTAAATTACAGCTGTGAAATACAATGCCACTGTTTTATAGTGCAGCTCTTTTTTATGGGAGGACTACAGGCACAATGAGACGTTTGTGTGCATGGCTCCATTCCACCCACACCATTGTTTAAGTCACACAGTCTGGTATACATTGCACACTGCCCTCCAGCAGGCTACACGTACATACAGATTAAAACTGGAAATTTGCTACTCTTACATAACTGCTCCATTTGTACCGAAGTGTAAAGTGTAGTGTAACTCAAGAACTAGAAATAAATTATTTACAAGGATCAAGCAATTAGGCTGTGTTCACATCTGTGTTGGAGGCTCCGTCATAGATTTCGTCACAAATGATGGGAAAAATAGCACAGCGTGCAGTATCCTTTTTTCCCCTCAAAATGACAGACACCTCCGCAGAACATACCGGCCTTTAGTATTAGCCCTTAATATGCTGTAAAATTGACTACAATAACAATAAATGGACTGTTAGTATACAGAGATAATTCTGCACTACCAATAGGCTCCCATCAAAAAAGTTTCAATAAAGCTAATTCTATTAAACTACATAACAACACATAACAGTTTCCCCACAGGGTGCCTCTTTATTTGAATACACAATTTCTTTATGCTGTACAATCTTATACAAGGTCATGCCATAAAAAATTTCTTTCACACACTGTAGAAAAAAATCGGAAAGGAATTAACGCAAAATATTGCCCCGCTACCCAGAATGTCAATTCCATCTGGACTTATCCCTATTTGCTTCAACGGAGAAGTCAAATTGTTAAAGATTTAGCTACAGAAATGCTGTGAATTTGCAGCAAATCCAGCAAAAAATTTTGTACAATTTTTTTTTTTTTTTAAATCTCATCCACCTGTCTACTGCTGTATTTATTGAACCCTACAGCTCAATAAACTATAGGTCTCCATACAGTTAAAAGTCAACCAAACCTGCTGACTTTGTTGGTATTACATGACTGTCTCCAGGGTATGGCGTACCAACTCTACATTTCAGGGGAAGGGTTAAGCATGTTGGCATTTAACTACATAGCACTCTTGCTCTCAGAGAGATAAGCCACTGCCAGAGCTGTCTGGCTGCGGCTTACACCTCTTCTTTTTTATTGAGAATACATGAACGTTTGTCCGTCCTGAAGCTTCATGTGTAGTGGGAGAGATGACTAAACGGTCAGACGTTTGGCCAACAGCTATTGAAGATTTGACGCCATCTTAACAGCAGGAAGCCTATAGGTGTAAGTTATGGTAACAAATGTTAATTCAGTCACATATACATAGAGTAAATGTTCATGGTGCCTCTCAAACTGGTTAGATAAGAATTAAAGAAGTGGTTACAGTTACAGACATTTTTCAGGAGAACCAGTCCAAAAGCCCCAAATAGTTATAATAATCGGCATAGCTAATGTAGAAGGTGTAGTTCCCTTTAAGGGAAGCAACATTGTGTCAGCCTTAATATGTAGCACACTGTATTATCCTTTCAGTATAACAACATTAGTGTGCAGACTAAAAGAACCATAATCAGATAAACATTAAAGAAGTCTACACGAGTTGCGCAGCTGTGTCAGCTGGATCTTTCTATGATCTTCATTTATATTTCAAAGACCATTATCTAGATACCGTATTCATACATTACTCCATTGTGAATGAGAGGTCTGTTCACTACAGTTGTGTTATTGCGCCTATTTTTGTAATACATAATATAGACATTGAAATGATAGTATACTGTAGACACAGAGGTGGATATAGACAGTTGAGGACAATTGTGTAAGAAAAAATGTAGGGTCTTTTCACACAAGCAGACTCATGCCTTATGAGTGCTTTATGAGTGCCTTTAATGTGACTCAATGATTGTGGCCAGAGCTGCACCAACGAACCCTGGATAGTATACGTGGCCCTTCACTTACAACATTGTCAGCAACAAATTTCCTGTTTGCACAGGGAGATATGTGGCGACCAATGATGATTTAAATGGCCACACAATCTCAGTGATCAGCTGATGCATGAGCAATAACTGCCCATTTGTCCACTAATCGGCCCGTGTAAAGAGCCTTTTATTGGCACACTTTTATTTTAATTGTGGAAGAAAGTAGTAAATACTGTTATTTTTATTTAAAGTGTTACTGTCATTTATAACAACTTTTGATATACGGCAAGTTTTTGTTCTGAGACTCCTTCTGCTCTTTAATTATAGCTGGGTGAAGCATGTGGCAGGGTGCTTCACTCTGGGCTCTCCATGCAGTCGGTCTGATTGAAGGAGTTGGCTTCCATAGACTTATAATGGAGCCTGTATCCTGCAATTTGATGAACTGAGCTTCAAGCTGGGCAGTAAAAAGTGTTGCTGCTTAACCTGGCTATATCTAGAGATAGGAAGGGGCCCCAGCTATGAGACCCTGACCAATCTAAACTTGTGACACAACAAAAGTTTTCATAAATGACAATAATGCTTTAACCTCTTAAAGGGGTATTTCAGGAGCTATTTTTATTTGACTATGCTACAGGGGCTGTAAAGTTAGTGTAGTTCATAATATAGTGTATGTACCTCTTTGTGACGGTTTTCTCACAATTCTTATGTGATTTTCCCCCAAAATATTTATTTTTAAAAGCATACAAAATGACTGTTGTCTTAGATTTTTCCCAGGTTGCAATGCAGCCGAGACCTGACTCGCTAGTCAGCTGAAGACAGGGAGCCTGTCTGCTTCAATGGGGGGAGCGATCGCTTCGTGGGAGAGAGATCAATCTGCAACTAATGCAACAACTGTAGGCACCCTGATTGAAAACCACAGGTCTTTTGAATGGATGCAGCTCATTTATGTTTCAATGGGAGGGGTGGCTGATGTGTGGGAGGGAGGAAAATGGAATTATGGGATTTGTAGGCAAAGAAGAAAACTGAAACAGGAAATACCAGTTCACAAAAAGCTAGCCACAGTGTTATGGTTATCTCACAATATAGCCATTTAGCCCCAAGACAAGTGCAGATCCTTACTAAGCATGTTCATTACTACCTGCCAGGTATGTACTATAATCACCTTATGGTGGACTGGATAACCCCTTTAACGACCAAGGACATGTACGTCCTGATGTGGCCGTACTTCGTGCACAAGGATGTAAATTTACATCCTGTACATGACCGCAAGCATCGGAGCGATGCTTGGGTCATGCACAGCAGGTCTCGGCTGCTGATATCCGCGATTGCGGATTTCAGCCATTAAACCCTCAGATGCCGTGATCAATACAGACGGCCGCGGGGATCAGATCAGCTAACAGGTCCCCTCACCTGCCTCCGCCGCCTTCCCGGCGTCTTCTGCACTGATCTGCCTTCCAGCAGACTAGAGCAGAAGATCGCTGATAATACTGCACAAGTGCCCTGTAGATGGACGGCCACCTTAACCCCTTAAGGACCAAGCCCATTTTGACCTTAAGGACCAGGCAAATTGTATTTTTGCATTTTCTTTTTTTCCTCCTCAACTTCTAGAAATCATAACGCTTTTATATTTTCATCCACAGACTAGTATGAGGGCTCGTTTTTTGCGTGACCAGTTGTCCTTTGTAATGAAATCACTCTTTTTACCATAATATTGTATGGCGCAACCAACAAAAAAAATACTATTTGTGAGGGGAAATTCAAAAGAAAACCGCAATTTAGCAAATTTTGGAAGGTTTTATTTTCAGTGTTAAAAAAAAATAATTATAAACATATTTGGTATCGTTGCGAGCGTAAATGTCCAAACTATTAAAATATCCTGTTAATGATCCCGTATGGTGAACAGCGTGAACGTAACAAAACAAAAAAAGTTCAAAATTGCTGCTTTTTTGTAAAATTTTATTAAAACAATTAATAAAAAAAATTATACAAGTTTTATATCCACAAATGTGGTATCAATAAAAAGTACAGATCATTGCGCAAAAAATTAGCCCTCATACCGCCGCTTATACGGAAAAATGAAAAAGTTATAGGTCGTCAAATAGAGGGATTTCAAATTTACCAATTGGTTAAAAAGTTTGCGATTTTTTTTAAGCGCAACAATAATAGAAAAGTATGTAATCATGGTATCATTTTGATTGTATTGACCCAAAGAATAAAGAACACATGTCATTTTTACCATAAATTGTACGGCGTGAAAATGAAACCTTCTAAAATTTGCAAAATTGTGGTTTTCTTTTGAATTTCCCCACACAAATAGTATTTTTTGGGTTGTGCCATACATTTTATGGTAAAATGAGTGATGTCGCTACAAAGGACAACTGGTTGCGCAAAAAAGAAGACCTCATCCTAGTCTGTGGATGAAAATATAAAAGAGTTACGATTTTTAGAAGTTGAGGAGGAAAAAACGAAAATGCAAAAATAAAATTGGGGTATTCCAGGCCAAAACTTTTTTTTATATATCAACTGGTTCCGGAAAGTTAAACAGATTTGTAAATTACTTGTATTAAAAAATCTTAATCCTTCCAATAGTTATTAGCTTCTGAAGTTGAGTTGTTGTTTTCTGTCTAACTGCTCTCTGATGACTCAGACAGAAAACTTCAGAAGCTAATAACTATTGGAAGGATTAAGATTTTTTAATAGAAGTAATTTACAAATCTGTTTAACTTTCCGGAGCCAGGTGATATATATAAAAAAAGGTTTTGCCTGGAATACCCCTTTAAGGTCAAAATGGGCTTGGTCCTTAAGGGGTTAAGGTGGCCGTCCATCTACAGGACACTTGTGCAGTTATATGTATACTATTGTCCACTCCTCCCCCCAAACACAGAAGTTAAGGACCTTTTAAAAGGCCAGAGATTGGCATACGAACAAGAAAACGCTGGTTTACTAGTTTATAGTCTGCTGTATGGAAATAATTGGTCTACATACAAGACACAGGTTTACCTTTGCTATGGAAACTAATATTACATAAACAGAGATACGTACATTATTACAAACATATCAGTGATAAAATAACGGCGGCGACCACTGCAATGTTTCAAGCTTTTAGTATAGAACTGGTAATATCAGTACAATCTGTACAGACAATACTTAAAGTGAATTGAGGGATGGATGGGCTCATGTTGGTAGACTAAAAGACCTGTCAATTATAGCTGTAGCACTGCGCTAACAATGTTATCTCCACCTTGGAGAAGTCTATGGAGTCCTTGATATCACCTTGACAGATAAGATGAGAGCGGATGATAAGGACTTTGTAAAGGTCATAATGTCCTATTCTATGGGGGAGCTTACATACTTTATTGACAGTCAAGACTGATCTTTTCTCTTCTGCGGCCAAGATTGTTTTTGTGTGGGTAATGAAAACCCAGTGACTTGTAAGTCTTACTTCACTGGCCTGACACACCAGAATGAGATCTGTCCTGCTTTATTCTGCACTTCCCAGTCGCTCTTCTTCCTGTTATAGAACTGACATTTCACTGGTATTCAGCTCCGATGAAAATACATTCTAATTTCTATATATAGAGAAAGTATGTTTGCATACTAATTAAAAATAACAGTCTGGCAACTGTAAATGTGAATAAACAATGTCAAAATGGCTGGAATAAAAGGAGACAAATCCCTATTGCCCTATAAGGATATTTAGTGCTCACTTCTTAACTCTACCATATTTGTTCTTTCACCCTTTTTAAGTATCAGAGGATATGAAAAATCATCAGAAAGAAAAGCTCCTGCGGAAAGGGAGTGAAAATACCTAGTTACGTAAATAAACACATTCCTAAGTGTCTACATCAGCAGACTATTACAATAGCGTTACATGCAGCTGAGGAGGTAAGCAGCACTTCTTACACAGCTTGTACTGTAAGGGGGAGTAGTAACAGAGTCACCCTTTAGGAACTATTAGGGTTTGTAATGTGCAGAGACTCGAATACTATGAACTGACTGAGCAGTAAGTGCAGCAAGTGAGGCTGCACTTAAATAGTTGGCAAGGGCCAAATAACATAATATGACACATTAGATGTTTCACATGATTGGAGAATGCAGCGGTCAGCTGTCCTGGCATAATATTATAATTCTACTAAATCTAAGTCTATTCTACTTGCTTTCTTATGCGATTTCACGCGTATATTTTCAGAACTCTCAAGGGAAATGTATATACTACCAGTATAAGGAATGCTAAGGTTTTGTAATGTGGAATGGTGTCGGAGGGCAGCGTGAAATTCATTATCATTCAGTGGTCTTCTGGAACAACTGCAGGTTATTCTACAGCCCTGTCTGCACAAAACGTATATATATATATAGGCACTAAAGCATAAAAAGTGTAAATGTTGACTTTACATTTTGCTAAGCTTTTATACATTTACAGTGCCCTTCAGCTTAGGTCACTTTTGAGAAATAAAAGAGTGAAGCAGTGAGTGAAAGATGTCTGGAAATGCAGACCCCCCTGAGAGATAGCTGGGGATGTTAGTGAGTGATAATAGATAAGGACTGCATATCTTTTGCAGCTGTTTACGCAATTCTTATAATGCTATCAATGAAAAGGAAATAGATAGCGACACGCACAGTAGTGTAGGTTGTCTGAATCTGTTGATGTTGTCCATAATTTCCAGTAGATTTTACAGGTATGCATTGAATGTATCATATAATACACTAAGCTAATGCATTGTACTTGGAGGATGAAAATGTGGAACACAAACAGAAGAAGAATACTCGGAAAATCTTGCAGGACCTCCCTTTCCCAAAGATCATTCCAGTGATATTGGCTGCAGGACGTCCACATTTTAGAAACAGAGCCCAAGAAAGTTCTGAACTCACTGTCTGTGAATATCTGTAAATTCCAAAGCAGTTACTCGAAATTCTCTCCTTGCCTTATTTGTTCTTCATTCTCCGTCCAGACTCTTAACTCCTGCTTCTCCCTCTGAACTGCCTAACATAGTCCTTGTTGTTATTCTACATTACAGACTCTTTCTATTTCCTTATAAAAGTCTGCAGCCTGATAAGAACATGGATGTTTGAGCTGTTTTGTCCACAGTTAGGAAACATTTCTTGCCGTTGCTCTCTGCTTTCAGACACAATAATATGGGAAGGCAATGACTCCCATATAAGGCTCTGTTCACATCATGTTTAAAGCCTATCGGAAAGATCTCCTGACGTATACTTCTGATGAAAAGACCGCACTGAATTCCACTGTAAAAATTCTAATTAGGACATTCTGTTAATAGGAGTTCTTTGTAAGAAAAATTTTTCACAACATTTTCAAAATCAGAATTTTTGAGGGACCAGTTCAGTTTTGAAGTGGATTTAAAGGGCCTTCATATTAGAAATACCCCATAAATGACCCCATTATAAAAACTACACCCCGCCAAAGTATTCAAAATGACATTCAGTAAGTGTGTTAACCCTTTAGGTGTTTCACCGGAATAGCAGTGAAGGAGAACATTCTAAATCTTCACTTTTTACACTCCCATGATCTTGTAGACCCAGTTTTTAACTTTTACAAGAGGTAAAAGGAGAGAAATCACCCTAAAATTTCTCTTGAGTAAGGAAATACCTAATATGTGGATGTTAAGTGCTCTGTGGGTGCACTAGAGGGCTCAGAAGAGAAGGAGCGACAATGGGATTATGGAGAGTGAGTTTTTCTGAAATGGTTTTTGGGGGCATGTCACATTTAGGAAGCCCCTATGGTACCAGAACAGCAAAAAAAAATAAAAAATAAAAAATAAACACATGGCATACTATTTTGGAAACTACACCCGTCAAGGAATATAACAAGGGGTACAGTTGACAGATCTTTGGAACAGTGAGCTGTGCAAATGAAAAATAAAATGTTTCCTTTTCACTTACCACTGTTCTAAAAATCTATCAGACACCAGTGGGGTGTAAATGCTCACTGCACCCCTTATTAAATTCTGTGAGGGGTATAGTTTTCAAAATGGAGTCACATGTGGGGGGGGGGGGGTCCACTGTTCTGTCACCATGGGGGCTCTGTAAACACACATGGCCTTCAATTTCGGACACATTTTCTCTCCAAAAGCTCAATGGCGCTCCTTCCCTTCTGAGCATTGTAGTTCGCCTGCAGAGCACTTTACATCCACATATGGGGTATTTCAAATACTCAGAAGAAATGGTGCTACAAATATTGGGGGGGGGGGGGGGGGGCTTTTTTTTCCTATTTTTCCTTGTGAAATTTTGAAGGGCTTTTTTTTCCAATTTTCCCTTGTGAAAATAAAAAATGTAGGGTAACTGAACTGATGCCTTGAAATACGACAGGGCTCCAAAGCGAGAGATCGCCATGCGCATTCGAGGCCTAAATTGAAGATTTACATCCACCATCAAAATACCCTACGGCAGTGTTTCCCAAACAGGGTGCCTCCAGCTGTTGCAAAACTCCCAGCATGCCTTGGCATTCAGTGGCTGTCTGGCAATACTGGGAATTGTTGATTTTCAACAGCTGGAGGCTCCGTTTTGGAAACAGTAAAGTACGAGATGTTTTTTTTTAATTGGGGGGAGGGGTAACTGTGTAGGGGTATGTGTATATGTAGTGTTTTACTTTTTATTTTGTGTAGGTGTAGTGTAATGTTTTTAGAGTACAGTCACACGGCGGGGGTTTACAGTGAGTTTCCTGCTAAGAGTTTGAGCTGCGGCGGAAAATATGCCACAGCTCAAACTTGCAGCGGGAAACTCACTGTAAACCCCTGCCCGTGAATGTACCCTGTACATTCACATGGGGGGCAAACCTCCAGCTGTTGCAAAAGTACAACTCTCAGCATGCCCTTTGGCTGTCGGTGCATGCTGGGAGTTGCAGTTATGCAACAGCTGGAGGCACACTGGTTGTGAAACACTGAGTTAGGTAACAAACTCTGTGTTTCGCAACCAGTGTGCCTTTAGCTGTTGAAAAACTACAACTCTCAGCATGCAATGACAGCTGAAGGGCATGCTGGTTGTTTCAGTTATGCAACACTTGGAGTCACACTTTTTCATAGAAAAATAGTGCCTCCAGCTGTTGCATAACTACAAGCCCCAGCATGCACAAACAGCCAAAGGGCATGCTGGGAGTTGTAGTTTTGTCACAAGCTGTTGCAAAACTACAACTCCCAGCATGACCTTCAGCTGTGCATGCTGGGAGTTGTTGCTTAGAAACAGCAGGAAGCAAACAACTCACCTCCTGCTGTATCCTGCAGCCACTACTGAGCACGCTGCTGCCACCGACTCCATGGACATTCCATGTCGATGCCAGGGACCCCTGCCTGCCCCGATGGACAGGTAAGGGACCCTCTACTTGCCCGATCGCCACCCGATCACCTCCCAGCAGGCTTGGTGATTGATTGGTCGTTCGGACCGATCAATAATGCGATCATGAGGTGGCACCTGTGCCCCCTCACTCCTGCTGGTAAAGGTCCCAGACGCCACCTATCACCTTTTTCGGGGTCACCAGAGACCCAATTAACCTGGAATTGCCGCTAATCACCTGTCTGAATTGGTCTCAGGACCCCCCCAGGGGTTTGCACGGGGTGCCTGCTGAACGATTTCAGCAGGCATCCCGGTCCAGTCCCCGTCTGATGAGCGGTGGGGACCGGAATTCCCACGGGCGTACAGGTACGCCCTGGGTCCTTAAGTACCAAGGATCCTTAAGTGGTTACAACATCAAAAAATGGTACACCAACATATATAGACTCAACAGTGGACATTATTTTTGCTTCCACCAAGTGAAAAAAGCCTTAAAAGATATATTTGGCTTATTTGTTGAGGGCTATTCCAGGCTTATATGACAAACGTGGGCTCTAAAGTAGAGCCTGAGAAAAACATGTATTTTGAACAATTGTAGCTGTTCTAAATGATAGGAAATTGCACCAAATTGATAGACTGTCAAATGTCTTTATATAGTTTCCTCAGTTTCACTATTAAGCATGAAGAAATATCTGGATCCTTGCCGAATGAATTAGAAGGGTGGTTTGGTCTGGACAAGTATGACAGGAGGTCCACAACCGGAGCCTTTACCGACAGCTGATACCCTCTGTTTTAAGGGCAACCTCTGACGTGTATTATACTATTCATTTAACATTTTTCAAAACCTGCTGTTTATTCCCATTGTCAATGTTGTGGAATTACTGTATGAAGGTGAAATTCTCCTCTATACTAGTGGAAGACTGAGAGCAGGAGATTGTGAGATCATGTGCGCAGTCCAGGGAGATGAGCAAAAGCCTGCAGCCATTCATTTTGTAATGGCATGAACAGAAAACCATGTCACCCTGTGCTGTACAGAAAGGTGACCCCTGCACATCACTGTCACACATACCACTGTCAATCATCCTTCTGCTGGACTTAACTAGCTGGAGAATAACAGAATTCTGTAGAGTAGCTACTAAGGAACTACAAAGACCAAAACATTTTAAACCTTTTACTCACCGAACGTTGTTTTTGTGCTGCGGGGGTCGACCATGCCCCTCGTGACATCACGGCCATTCCTCCTCAATACAAGTCTATGGGAGGGAGCGTGATGGCCGTCATGCCCCCTCCTATTGACTTGCATTGAGGGGGCGAGACCATGATGTCACGAGGAGCGTGGCCGACCCCTGCAGCGTAAAAACAGCATTCGGAACATTTACTTTCGAATGCTGGCCAGTGGAGTACCCCTTTAATTAGGTCTTAACATTAGCTTCACATGGTGTTCACATAGGCCTCTAAAGATTATAACATTAGTTTCATAGATGACTAGTGTATTCTGTAAGGTGACAGGTAAGAATAAGTAGGAAATTACATGGGAATGAAAGCTACCTTTCTTAAAAGGAGTACCTTTACAGTGCATTGTATATATACAGTGCCTTTACGGAAAAACATACACACCACTTCCAATGAAATAGGCATACTTTCAGCTTATCTGTTTTAGTGAATGCAAATGTCTTGCTACTTTATCTAATGCTGCTATTGCTTCTTTTAGAAATAATTTTTGCTGGTTACTACACACTCTAGAAAATGATAATCTTATCATATTAGGGACACTATGTATATTTTATGTACAGTTACATAAAGTAGCCAAGCAGAATCCTGCAATAAATGTATTTGTCTCATTGCTTTTGTTGTTGTATTACAATAAAATGCCCACAGTTATTTGTACATGTAGAGTATATGGAAAAACAGGTAATAATGATAGACTGTAGGAAATAATATTATTCACAGTATAGATGAAGATCTGAATAATGAGTAAATAGTAGTTTGGGTTTTATGGCATGCACATCTAAACTGATGGTTCCAAAGACTAAATGAAAGGGGCATATGGATCTCACCTCTGCATCCTGCTCCTGCAAGTTGTAGGTGTTCTTCAAGCACTGCAGTGTCTTTGCACATAACGTCTTCTCCTCCAACAGTAAATCCAAAAGCAAAACCAGCTGATCTGGAACAATCTGAAAAAATAAAAGATGGTATTACGTTAGTTGCTAAAAGCAACAAATCTATTCATATAAGACATTCTCCTACTACTATACTGCATGAAAAGTGTGTATTATGTACCAGAAATCAATCACACATATTGAACTGGATTAGGACCACATAGGGAACACAACAATCAACAGTATAATTCATCATATAATGAAAATCAGTCATCACCACAGTCACAAGCAGAGCACTGTTTGTTCTATTGAATGAATGTGATTAAAAAGCTGTATTTTACAGCTGCCAATATAGTGTTGGATGTGTAATGCAGAGTTTTGGATAAGAGAAAAAGTAAAAAAGATAAACGTGTCTGGGTCATAACCCAGACATACACTGCTCAGCGTCTTGTCACTTGTTTCTGAAGTGACTAGGCCTAGTTGTAATTCTAGGTGAAGCACGTCTGGAAGTCCTCAGCCCTGAAGAGACAGCTCTGAGTAAACAAGTAGGCTATATCATAAGATAAACACATAGATCAAATAAAGATAGTTTTCTAAGTATTCATTTCAATAATTTTCAGATTTTTCCATTCATATTTGTCTCAGCCTCACCTAGGATGACCTAAAAAAAAAGCCACCAGAATTTCCATACATATAGAGCCTTTGTTTCATGTCAGAATTTTACAGAATGCAGAGACACGGCTCTACAAGTAAGACTTTGAAATATTACACTGAGGAAACGCCTCACAAACAGAAAGAAAAGAAGTGAGAGATACACACATTCCCAATTATTTTAGAGATAACATATGCGAAAATCCTCAGCTGCCCATGAATACATATGTTTCTTTCAGTGGTCGTATTTGATCCATTACAAGCAAGACGGATTCATGTAACGCTCTCCCCTTCTAAATCTCTAACAATTGCATGTTCTATAGGTCTAAAGACCAGGTGTTTGAGCCCAATATAAATTACCCAGTTGCCAGACAGCTTAAGACAGATCAAACTTTAATAACAATGGCCGCCCTCGGGCCTCCTACTGTATATCTCATCTTACTGCAAAACTGACATTTAAATTATACACCATTTGCATTTTTCTGAATGCGTATCGGTTTGCAACCCTGTTGTCAAATTTCTGCCCTCAAGGTGCAAAGTCTTTCTATCTCATATAAGGTATGGATAAGCTATCAAGAAGCAAAGGTATTGTACAGTTCAGGCCAGATGTGCCCAGCGTCGCTTAAGGAATCAGGTATCTACAGGTTAGTTTAAGCACTAGTAAACATATGAAAACATTGCTTTAATTTAAAAATAATTCCTGTCTCATAGGTGGTACACTGTTTTCCCCTTTTCTCAATAACGTGTCCATTTTGTATTTAAAGAGAATGTATAAAATCTCTTTTTTAAAGACTCAAAAACGCTAAGAATTTCAATATTTTAACAAAATTCATATATATATATATAGTTATCTGCCTGAAAAAATCTGTGAAAGAATAACAATGATGTGTGATAATAATACAGTGTAAATGCTACGCCATTCCTATTACAACAAAGAAACTGTCAATTACGAAAAATATATATTTGCCGTATATGTCCTGTGTATTCTGATCGGTATCAATATTAGTAGAAATTTTGCATTCACAAGTATAAATCACCTCAAAATTGTTTTATTGGTAAATAAAAATTGCACATTTAGTTTACACCAACAAGCTTAATATTAGGAAAGGAATAACAAAAAACAAGGTTGTAAATATTAAGGGCTACTCTAAATAGTTCAGGAATTTTAAAAACGCTGATGAAATTACAGCATTTTTTGGGACAAAAAAATACTCTCTTTCACTACCTCCTTATATAATTTCACTGAACTGTTTACATCATATGGATCAACTTTACAGATCGACAGTCTTAAAGGGTTTACTGATGCCAGAAAAAGTTTAAAATAATCTGTAACAAATAAATAAATATTAAAACCCATATAATTATATATAGCTCATATTGTAATGTACGTGTAAACATTTGCTATATTGTACAGGAAAGGCTACAATCCTTGCATAATCCCTGCACAAATACGTTTAATCATAGCTCATCAAGTTTTCCAGAGTAATCTTGTAATATTATGTCAGATTCCAATATGATCCTGCTCAATAACTAAAATAAACTTTAATAGAATACATTTACCTGTTGCAAGACCTAAACTACAAGCCGAGATATTAAAATATTATAAGTGGAATTGTCGCAAGTTTTACCACAATACCAACTCGGAAAGAGACAAAGAAAAAATAACTGAAAAATTTTCCATAAGGCTTGAAGCATATCCTGATATCCCAGCTTCATCTTTCAGCATGGAAATGTGTGACGTTATCAGACAGGAAATTCGACCTGGCATTTGTGCAGAGAAGTGAAACAATAAGAAAGTTAAAGAAGAAACCTCCCTGCATTATATACCAAAAAAAAACTTGTGGTCGCCGGCCCATCTGTCTCACAACAAGGAA
Source organism: Hyla sarda (assembly GCF_029499605.1). NCBI lineage: Eukaryota > Metazoa > Chordata > Amphibia > Anura > Hylidae > Hyla > Hyla sarda. Next base: position 382,480,791 of record NC_079189.1, on the reverse strand, counting down.
AAAAAAAAACCAAGACCACCCACAAGTCCCAGGCATGATCTGTCAATCCATACATTACAGCAGGACACTTAATGGCAGGTTCCAGGTCTACAGTAAAGACAGTTGAATACTGACCTTTCCACAAGCATGAAATGTGACATAATTCTGCACTTGAACATCCCCAGCTCCAGCCCAGGAGTGGGAATCATACACATCGCACTACAGCTGGCATGCCGAATATCCCATTTGGTTCAGGCTACACTTCAATGAGGGTATTGAAATCCCCCTCTGAGAGAAAATGTGCTGTGGACTAATGCAGCAAGCGATTGATAGTGGCGTGTTTTCTATTATTACTCCATTATCACGCTGGGATCTGTGCCTAAATGAGGCATACTTCCTCCCTGATGCCATTTCCTTTTATCCTGCCTGTAGTCTAAAAACGGATCAATGGGAGTAATACATATGATGTCACTTCAATTTACAGACACTGCCTCCCTCTTTCTCATAGTTCAGATAGATCAATTCTTCCCAAAAATGGTTAAGAAATGCTTACGGATATTCTTCTACCAGAAAAGGGTTCTCTGCTATATTTATCCAAGTTACTACAGCAAGAACTGTTTATACTGAATTAAAGGGAGAAAAGGAACATGAAAGTAGCACGAAAAGGTTTACTATGCAATACTGAATTACATAGTATAGCAGCTATGTCTTAACCACTTGCATACCATTAATAGACCACATGCATCTATTCATATACCAAAGCCAAGAAAGCATCATAAATGGAGAATAAGTATAAAGGAAAGACTGAAACGCCTATTTTTTAATACCAGTCCTGGATTTGGATTAAAACACTAAAAATGGGAACACAACTATGCACATACCGATAAGCCAAAATAGTATAACCACTGACAGGTGAAGTGAACAACATTGATGATCTAATGACAATGGCACCTGTCACAGCGTGGTACCAATTGAGCAGCATGTGATCAGTCAGTTCTTGAAGTTGAAGTGATGGAAGAGGCAAGGATAGGCAAATGCAAGGACCTGAATTACTTCAACAAGGGCCAAACTATCATTTTCTAGACAAAGCAGAACATCTTGCTAATGGCAGTCCTTGTTGGCTATTACTAGTATCGAGTGCTTAGATCCTAGGAAAGGTCAACCAATAAAGTAAGCTAGTGAACTTTAAAGGGGTACTCCGGTGCTTACACATCTTATCCCCTATCCAAAGGATAGGGGATAAGATGCCTGATCGCGGGAGTCCCGCAGCTGGGGACGCCCGTGATCATGCACGCGATTGCAATCAGTCCCCGGAGCATGATCGCTCTATGTCTGATTACGGTCGACCGCAGGGCCGGTGGCGTGTGACGTCACGCCTCCGCCCCTGTGTGACATCACGCTCCGCCCCTCAATGCAAGCCTACGTTAGGGGGCATGATAGCTGTCACGCTCCCTCCCGTAGGCTTGCATTGAGGGGCGGAGCATGACGTCACACGCCGCCCACCCTGTAGTCGCCGGTAATCAGTCCCGAACACGCTCCGGGGACTGATTACAAACAGGGTGCCGCGTGCATGATCCCGGGGGTCCCCAGCGGCGGGATTCCCGCGATCAGGTATCTTATCCCCTATCCTTTGGATAGGGGACAAGATGTTTAAGCACCAGAGTACCCCTTTAAAGTCTTCAGGAGATATAGAAATGAGTGAGCATGCCCAGCTTTTTCACTATACTGAATGGTGACTGCACAGGGTCACGGAATAGAAAAACAGAGCTAATATCTTCCAAAAATACTGCCTTAGTGAAACCTGAGGACAAGGGTTGCACTGGTTTCTAAAGAAATCAGCTCTGTTTTTCTAATACTCAATGATATGCATGAGGGGCAAAGGCTAGCCTGTAGGGTTCAACTCCACATAAGAGGTTTGTAGCACACACTGCTGAAAATATTACTGCTGGCTATGATTTAAAAAATGCAGTGCTGCATGCTGCACTATGGAAAGAAGACAAATCAGTGTAGGCAGTGTGATGCTCTTGGCAATGGTTTACTGGGAAATCTGGCATTTGTGTGGAAGACACTTTAACACATACCGCCTACTTAAACATTGATGAAGTACCCTATTTATTGCAATGGTAGTCTCTAGTGGCAGTGGCCTTTTTCAGCAGGATAATGTGCCCTGCAATACTGTAAAAAGGAGGGATTAAAGGACACAACAAAGAGTTAAAGCTATCGAAATGCCCTTTAAATTCCCCAGATCCCAATGTGATCGAGCATCTGTTGGAATGTGCTAGAAGAAGTCCCATTCATGGAGGTCTCACTAGGCTGCTAATGTTATGATGTCAGATACCACGTGACACCAATAGATGGGATAGAGCTGTTTTGGGAGTTTAAAAGGTACTCCGGTGGAAAACCATTTTTTTTCATATCAACTGGCTCCAGTAAGTTAAACAGATTTGTAAATGACTTCTATTAAAAAAAAATCTTAATCCTTCCAGTACTTATCAGCTGCTGTATACTACAGAGGAAGTTGTGTTGTTCTTTTCAGTCTGACCACAGTGCTCTCTGCTGCCACCTCTGTCCATGTCTGGAACTAAGACCAGTTGAATAAAAAAAAAATAAAAAAATGTTTTCCACCGGAGTACCCCTTTAAATGTTATGGCTGATTTACAGCATGTTCATAGGAATTATCACATGATCACTAGGACTCTTATGATAGCTGCTGAGTCTAACAAAAAAAAAAAATCCTATAACGTCTTACTCGAAGTCACAATATTGGGATACTTCATCTTTAAAAGCTACCGGTAGTTCACATGTGGTAAATTTGCTGTAGATATTTCTGCTACAGTTTCACTCATGTTCACTCATCGGTTTTCTGCAAGCCTTATGCAGATGTGTGGCATAGGTGCAGATATTGCTACAGAAAAATGTGCCACATGTAAACATATGTTGAAAATGTTGGTGTTAAAATATACAATTATATATTATATACTAAAATATGATCACACCAAGATTTTCTGACACCATGGAAAGAAACCCCAAAGTCCTAAACTTCACATATTATATATCAAAATATGTTCCTACTTTTCAGTCTTCATATGGTCTTCATTTCGTTTAGTAATTTTACCATAACCTGGATATTCCTAATATAGCGCTCTGTGTTGGTTCCACTTCTGGTTTTGGTAAAAAATACTGACCAAAATGAGGACCAGTAACAGGTAAAAAAAAACAGAGTAGGTCAAAAACCTAGCCTTAGCCTGCAAGCTACAAATAGTTAAACAAATAGGTTTCCTGCCCCCCAACACTTGGCCAGATTTAAACAGAAAGCACTGTTTACTTTAGGTAATGACGACCTTGCACTAAATGGAGCAGTCATTCCATATTATGTATACCTATTGAAGACAAAGTAGACAAAAACGTCAAAATGCTCAAAAAAAAAACATTGTTGTATTATGAGATTTGCTACACTTCCCAACTATTAAGGCTGTGGCCCTAACGCCTTGTCTTCTGCAAGAGTCCAGAAAATTGAGCTGACTAAAGAGACAGCAATGTCCATTAAAACACGGATAATGAGCCTTATCCATATATTAAACAGATAATGTGACTAAAATATATTGGCCTAATATATACCAATCCTGTAGTTTTCTTTCCTAGTGAGAAAACCCAAAAATAATTGTTTTGTTTTCCAGGAGCTCTTTAAATTTCTTCATTTAACCACACAGACAGTCACTTAAAAATACACTGCTCAAAAAAAAAATAAAGGGAACACTTAAACAACACAATGTAACTCCAAGTCAATCACACTTCTGTGAAATCACACTGTCCACTCAGGAAGCAACACTGATTGACAATCAATTTCACATGCTGTTGTGCAAATGGAACAGACAACAGGTGGAAATTATAGGCAATTAGCAAGACACTCCAATAAAGGAGTGGTTCTGCAGGTGGTGACCACAGACCACTTCTCAGTTCCTATGCTACCTAGCTGATGTTTTGGTCACTTTTGAATGCTGGCGGTGCTTTCACTCTAGTGGTAGCATGAGACAGAGTCTACAACCCACATAAGTAGCTCAGGTAGTGCAGCTCATCCAGGATGGCACATCAATGCAAGCTGTGGCAAGAAGGTCTGCTATGTCTGTCAGCGTAGCATCCAGAGCATGGAGGTGCAACCAAGAAACAGGCCAGTACATCATGAAACATGGAGGAGGCTGTAAGAGGGCAACAGCCCAGCAGCATGACCGCTACCTCTGCCTTTGTGCAAGGAGGAGCACTGCCAGAGCCCTGCAAAATGACCTCCAGCAGGCCACAATTGTGCATGTGTCCACTCAAATGGCCAGAAACAGACTCCATGAGGGTGGTATGATGGTCCGACGTCCACAGGTGGGGTTGTGCTTGCAGTTCAACACCATGCAGGATGTTTGGCATTTGCCAGGGAACACCAAGATTGGCAAATTCGCCACTGGCGCCCTGTGCTCTTCACAGAGGAAAGCAGGTTCACACTGAGTACATGTGACAGACGTGTCAGAGTCTGGAGACGCCGTGGAAAATGTTCTGCTGCCTGCAACATCCTCCAGCATGACCGGTTTGGCGGTGGGTCAGTAATGGTGTGTGGTGGCATTTCTTTGGGGGGGCCACACAGCCCTCCATGTGCTTGCCAGAGGTAGCCTGACTGCCATTAGTGAGACCCCTTGTGAGACCATATGCTGGTGCGGTTGGCCCTGGGTTCCTCCTAATGCAAGACAACGCTAGACCTCATGTGGCTGGAGTGTGTCAGCAGTTCCTGCAAGAGGAAGGCATTGATGCTATGGACTGGCCCACCTGTTCCCCAGACCTGAATCTGATTGAGAACATCTGGGAAATCATGTCTCCTTCCATCTACCAATGCCAAATTGCACCACAGACTTTCCAGGAGTTGGCAGATGCTTTAGTCCAGGTCTTGGAGGACATCACTCAGGAGACCATCTACCACCTCATCAGGAGCATGCCCAGGCATTGTAGAGAGGTCATACGGGCACATGGAGGCCACACACACTACTAAGCCTCATTTTGACTTGTTTTAAGGACATTACATCAAAGTTGGATCAGCCTGTAGTGTGGTTTTCCACTTTTATTTTGAGTGTGACTCCATATCCAGACCTCCATGGGTTGATAAATTTGATTTCAATTGATCATTTTTGTGTGATTTTGTTGTCAGCACATTCAACTATGTAAAGATGAAAGTATTTCATATGATTATTTCATTCATTCAGATCTAGGATGTGTTATCTTAGTGTTCCCTTTATTTTTTTGAGCAGTATACTTTGGGGTGTATTTCAGGACAAGGGACATCTGGATAAAGATGAGGAAAAGCTGTCGTTTCTGGGCAGTGTCTGGGCTGGAATGTTAAGAACACTGTATCCTTTAGGTAGACACCAAATTTCATTTTATGGTTCGCTGACTTCAAAGTTAAATCTTTCTTCAAATACTCATTAATCTCCATCTCATACTATCATTGCGATTTACAAATATATAAAGAACAAGAAGTCTAATGGACAATCCAGACCTGCCTTAGGCCGCCTGCACATGATTTCAAGGGGCATTCATGCAAGCCAAAGGACATCCCCTACATTTATGTCTCCTATGATGTAACTAGATAATAGTATGGTCCTTTAAATATTTTATTATTATTATTATTATTATTATTTTTTATCAAAACCTAGACGTAAGACTCAGTGACATAATATGCTTTACTCACAGAGGGGAATGACATGTTTGTCCAGAGTGAGCCCAGGGTGGAAACACCAATGCTTCATATCAGGTTTTAAAGGTTATCCTGGCAAGTGTAATCCAGAAGATATTTTCCATTTGTTTACCTCAAGGATTATATCCAGCTAACCCCAAATATGGACAAAATAATGGTCACTGTTTGTTAGTAGAGATGTTTTGAAGGATTCTTATGATGCGATATCTAAAGTTCTGCTTATTCTGCTTGTGTTGAGTCCTAGTAATTTGCACGACAGCAGTAGTGGTGTTCACTTGAATGGGACAACACTGCAGGTCCCTACTCTGACAAAATAAATAGTATAGCAATGCAAGGATGAGCGCAAGTAAAACAAACAAGCAGTGTGGTACCTCCAACTGATCAGTGGGGGGTGCTGGGAATCGTACCCCTGCTGATCTACTCTTCATAACCTAGCTGGAGTATAGGCCATCAATTATTACAGACTTTATAATCCTTTTTGGGCTGATATGCTTTCTGTTTGGATCACATTGTGGCTAAGATGACATAGGCTTGTAATCCGCATGCAAAATGCAGTTATATTAGGTTTGTCTAAAACCAGCATTTCAGTATATGTTCACACAGAAGGAATATGCTACGGATTTTGGTGCATATTTGTTGTGGATTATTGCTCTAATAGAACACATAGGCCCAAAAAGCCTTTTTATGTGAATGTTAATAAAACTTGTATTTTAGGTGGATAAATTACTTTGCTACTAGCTCTAATAGTAGTTTCACTTTTCTTTACTGACCTGTTGGTGATGTGTATAGGTCAACAGAATTATTATTTTTTATTGTTTGATAAAACTCAGGTACAGGTACTCCCTCAAATGCCATTGCTGTGTAAGGAAAAAATACACCAAGAATAATGCCAATTCTTCAGAAAAAAATTCTTAAGTGACATCATGAATGAATCACATGACTTTTAATGAGAAGACTGCTGGAACAAATGTCAAAGGAAAAAACAACTATAGTAATACAAACTATTCTTGAAAAAAATGTTACAAAAACTATATCTTGGGCTAAGTTTCCACTTGGTTTTTTCTCTGGCAGTTTTTGGAAAACTGCCACTGCAGTTTTTGGGCCAAAGCCAGAAATGTATTCAAAAGGAATAGGACATATAAAGGAAGGACTTATACTTCTCCTCCCTTATGGATGCACTTCTGACTTTGGCTCAAAAACAGCAGTGGCAGTTTTCCAAAAACTGCCAGAAAAAGAGTGGAAACTTAGACTTGGGAGTACAAAACAGTTTTTTTACAGGCCAAAAAAACGCCTAAAATTGCCTTAAGGTGTTTGTCATCTTCTGCATTGTTCTTGCATACAGTTGTGCTGTTTCATATTGCCGACAACCTGATATTTTACTTGTATCAAACCAAAGGTCTACTAGTTTTTTGTTACTTGTCAGCCATTGGCTGTTCGGGCATGCTAGGAGTTGTAGTTTAGCAACAGATACACCCTGGTTGGGAAACATTGACTTTATGTATGCTAAAAGAGTATACTGGCATTTTCTAGACTGGTATATTTTTCATACTATACAGAAAGATATGAGGTATACCATGCTATTCTATATAGAGAAACACAAAAACGTGGCAATGGCTGACATATGCCAGTGTATGCCTATACAGTAGGATACATTTAGGCATATGTGAGGAAATATTCCTACAAGAAAACAAAAACAGCCCCATTTGTATTATTAGTTTGACATTGGTTACTCTTTGATCTACTCTTTGATGCTTATGTCTATTGGTGTACTGTTTTGTTCACCTTTATTTGGCATAGATGTACAAGGATGCACTGTATAATTTATTCATTCGGTTCACTCCCTGCCCATAATGAAGCTTGCAATTTCCTTACCACAAACACTCAGTATTATCGGAACCTGCCATCATGTTTTTGTGATGTGGGAAGAAAATGGAGTACCCAAGATGTAAAACCTCCTCAAGAAAAGATAGAAAACGTCCACACAAGAGCAGAAAAGAATGTCAGCAATTCTGCAAACAGTTCAGTGAAATAGTTATACTCACAATAAATAATTTCTCATAGTTACTGTGTTTTATATATATCTCTCAACTTATATACATTCATTCATGATAGAATGTATGTAGACAGTCTGAATGGAAAAATATATATAACTCTAATACTCAAAACGCTTTCTCTAAATCCTTAGTACAGTACTAAAATCAATGGCCTGTATATGTACACTCTCGGAAGCATATACAGAATGGAAATGGGCCTCTTCCTTGTAAAGAATTATAGGCAATGCAATGGGAAAGACTTTAGTCATCATGAACACATAACTAAACATTACATTATTTGTTAATCCTATCTTTCAACAATGCAGCATTCTTTGCGATACAATATGTGTGTGGTCTGCTAAGAACAACCAATCACAGAGTAGGTAATAGGGGCCGTTCCTGCAGGTGAAGCAGCTAAAACCACATAATAGTCACTCCACTTCCCATCTAACATTCCAAGTGCAATCTTTGAGGTTGACACATAAGGAGCCATGGGTTATATTTTGATCTCGATTACAGACCATGTTATGCCAAGTCATTATTGTTGTAACTGAAATGAAATGCAATCTTCCAATCATGAAATCTAGATTCTGGAGCATAGGCACTGCTCGAACCATACACGACAGTTCATGTACATTCTGTCTGCTCACTCACCATGAGCAACTGTTTGTTAGTCCACAAGGACTACTTTAGTCTCTGGTACTTGCGTCATTCTTCCTGGCACATGCATCAGCTGACATTCTCTTATCTTTTCATCTTTGTCTCAAGCACATACCAAACTTTTTTTTTTAACTCTCTTTCCTAATTCCCTTAATATTGAAAAAAAATATGCATCTTTCTAAGGCAAAAAATAAAATAAAAAGTATACACTGTTTCACTGATGCTAGGCACAAGGTAAAAAGTCAGTGAAGTATATTCCTACACTAGCTCTATATTGACATCATCATGGTATTATAACTACGTTGCTCAGCAATATAAATATATATTCTATATTTTTTTTATTAACCCAATATTAGACTGGACAATGAATTCCGAAGATGAATAAAGGCTATATTATAAATCACATTAGAATAAGACTGTTGTATGGGAATGTCAAAGGTCTTGAGTTGTTTCTGTTTTAATATAGAGCAAACATATTCAAGATAAATATATTTCAAAGTAAAGGATATTAGATTCTGGAAAATTTTATATTTTCCATTTCCATTCCCTTTTTCTTTCTTCTTGCAACCAGGTAACTAGCACAGCATGCAGATTGAGTTGTGGCAGACTAAACCAGTGTTATTGTAACACAATACATTTCATGTTATTTCTATAGTGAACCAACCAGTGTTTACAATATTGATCTCTTTTGTCATAAGTTCTTTATCTGCCCATCTCTCCCTTTTAGGTTTCCAAGATGTTCTTTACATATCACTTGTGAATTATAGGAGATAATGCTGAATCTATTGAATAACATGTTACTCAGAATTATATTCCATGTAACATTTTAAGACCATGCGTAGGAACACTATAAACTAATATTAACATACAAACAATAGAGTTATGTAAATATGACAGCTTAAGGCGTTAGCTATTATCGTGCCTTTACAGCAAACCAAGGTAGTATATGCTTAAGAAAAACTAAAAAAAAAAAAAAACTAAGATCTAAATCACAAACCCAAATACACAAGAAATAAAGAATTTTAATGATATGATCCAAGAAAAATCTCGAATAAGTTCACATGATTTCATAAAGAATAAACTTAGGTTACCAATATGGTTCTTAACTTCACTGTACGCCTACACAATTAGGTTATGTCACATGCATATAAAGCTTTTGTAACCTTCAACTTAGAAAGCATAGTAACAGGTTAAAAACACAATAGTGTTATCTTCCTCTATGAGGTTAGACCAGGTTAACAATTAACATTGAGTAAATGTGTGTCTCACAAGTAGGACATAATATATTTAGGTATAGCCATTAGAGCCCTGAATTAAGGTTACCTTGTTCTGTAGAAGGATGAATGACTGAAAGGCTGCTTAGATGTGACAAGACTGGAATTCCTGCCTAAGTGTTTGTTCTCACCTGGATTGCTCTCACCTGGTTATACCTTTTATGTCAGCACAATATTGTGCTGTCAGACCAGGTGTCCACTCCCTGTACATCTCACCAATCACTCTATAGCTTTGTACCTGCCCCACCTTAACAAAAAAGGAAAAAAAAAAAAAAAAGCCTTTGCAGGTTTAAATTTTCCACCCTATAGTTCCCATTATTATAACAGTGTCTAAAGGCTTTGTTCTCTGAGCCATCAACTCTCACCATGTAATTACATTAATGAAAAGATTTTGTTCTACTGTTAACCCTAATGCTCCTGAAAGCCGGAGTCACCATTCACAGCACAGAAGTCCTACAGGAAGAGAATAATATAAAACTCCCATATAAAGTATTGCAATATCAAGACTTTGCAACAAAGAATTAATGCTGTACCACATGAACGTTAACTAAAGCCTTAGTATATTTTGATTCTGAAGGCTCTCCCCCTTTACCCACAGGGGAAAAACATGTTGTGTCCTTTAGATCCTTTGCCAAGTTAAGGCCTGCAGTTTATTAGGGACTATATAAGCTAAGACCGTGACACGAAACTCCGGTTTATAATTACATGCCACCGAGTACCTTATCAAAAAGGCAAAAAAAGTTGCTTTTTTCCTGTTTAAAAAGTAATCATGACCAGAAAAGAAAAAACTCAGCTGTACAACACCAGGGTTTGTTGCAAATACACTATAGGTTTGGTGAAAAGGTAATATTGCATTAGCTCTGGCTTGTATAACTTTTTAAACTTGTCACAGATTTATAAAGAATTTGCATTTTTTTTAAGCACTGCTTAAAATGCAAAAATAAAAAATCTACTTCATGTTTCACAGGAATTGACAAGCATTAACCTTGAGTATTCCCAGAGATGGGCCCATTAACAAGCAATAATACTGGTTAGGAACTCCTAATAAAGCATGCCCAGTGGAGTGAAAAATTAGTTTTTTTCTTCCAATTCTGACTCTATTGACATTTTCATTGTGTTCACATAAATATTCACATCAATAAAAAGTAGTCAGCCAATGAGCCTCTACTGAAAGCCAACAGCTATTTTGTTTTATTTGCTGCTCTAAAAAAATAATGTTTATACATAGAATGGCGCATGGGGTCCAGGACTATTATGTGGCCGTTGTGTCTATACACAAACATTGACACCTGGATATCTCTGCAATCTTAGATGTTAAAGCCTATTAGTATATGAAGACAAATAGCTCAATAACACTTTTTTTTCCCTGAAACCTCTTTATCAACTTTTCCTCTTATCCTACAGAATTCTCAAGTACTATTGATGATTTCCTGGTTATATATTGGTCTTAACCCCTTAAGGACAAAGCCCATTTTGGCCTTAAGGACCAGGCCAATTTTATTTTGGCGTTTGTTTTTTTCCTCCTCGCCTTCTAAAAATCATAACTCAGTTTTTTTGCATGACCAATTGTATATTGCATGACCTTTGTAATTACATCAATCATTTTACTATAAAATGTACGGCAAACCCCAAAAAATATTATTTGTGTGGGAAATTGAAAAGAAAACTAAAATGATACCCATGATTACATACTTTTCTAATATTGCACTGCTTTTAAAAAACTCAAATTTTTTTCACAAAATAAGTATGTTTAAAATTGCCCTATTTTGACCACCAATAACTTTCTCATTTTTCCATACACGGAGCTGTATGAAGGCTAATTTTTTGCCCCGTGATCTGTAGTTTTTTTTTTTGGTACCACTTGCGTATATCTGAGTATCTGATCACATTTTATTATTGTTTTATTTTTTGGGGAATGTGATGTGACCAAGACAGCAACTTTCTTTTTTTTTTTTTTACTTTTATGCCCCTCACCACACAGAATCATTTACATTATATTTTGATAGTTTGGGCATTTACGCACGCAGCAATACCAAATATGTTTATTCATTTTTTTGAACGCTTTTTGGGGATAAAATGGGAAAAAGGGATGATTTATATTTTTATTGGAGGAGGGGCTTTTCAATTTTTTTAAAACTTTTTATAACTTTTTTTGTTTTACACTTTTTATCTCATAGGGGACTATTTATAGCTATCATAAGATTGCTAATACTGTTCAGTGCTATGCATAGGCATACCACTGATGAGTATTATCGGCAATCTTCTTCTGTGGTCTGTTCAATGTCAGACTAGAGAAAAAGATGCCAGGCGATGAACGGAGGCAGGTGAGGGGACCTCTGTCCGCGATCAGATCAGCCATCTAAAGTGCCACATTGTCACAGATGCCGTGACCTGTACTGATCACAGCACCTGAGGGGTTGATGGCGGACATCAGGCTGATCGCTGATGTCTGTCGCTACTGGCGAGTTCCTGGCTGCTGATTGCATCCTGGACCTGCCGCGCACGATGCAAGCACTGCTCCAGTGTTCACGTTATGTATAGGACGTAAATGTATGTTCTAAGTCCCAGTGCATCAGGACGTACATTTACGTCCTATGTCCTTAAGGGGTTAAAGGGGTACTTTTATATAGCAGACAGCCCAGGCTTTCTGCCATATATTTAAAAAAAAACTCTTGCTTTACTCCTATGCTCCCCCATTGTCTCTGGTATCGCTGCTTAAGTCCCCACTGTGATTCTCCTCCTGATGCCGGGGATTGATGCTCCACAGTGTAGCTTAGCTATTTGCTGGTTTCTGTGGTGTCTCCCCTGAGCCAATGATTGGCTGAGCGGCGATGTGATGTTTCTAGCCGAGGGACCATGAAGTAGCCCGAGGAGCACTGGAGGTAATTAAAGGTTTTCTTTTCACCAGAGTATCCCTTTAAGTGCTTCACATAATAATTACTAGTGACCATAATGGATGGTCCTATTGCACTACATACGTAGACAGTGTGGTCACCAATACATGAAAAACATAAGTTTTGTAATAAATGATAGATGATAATGATAAGTTAAAGGGGTTTATACTTTATGTAGATACATATTTGGTGAAAAATTTAAAAATTATGCTTATTAAATAAACATTCCCCTTCTGATACAGGACATTCTGATTCTTTAACTGCAATGTAAATAATCAATTTTAATACTTAAAAATATGGGGTTTCCCCAGCCTAATTCAGTTGTGGGCTTCCTAACTGTCCAAATACATTACAACCAGAAGGTGATGAAGTGAAGACCAGCACTGACCCCAAATATTCCCCAAAGCTTTGATGATGTATACTGTTTTGTACTGTTGACATTCCAGTAGTAGTTACACTACAAGAGAACTGTACGAGGAGGTTTACATTTTTATTTAATATTGACATTATTGTACTTACTATTGTTTTGTTCTGTAAAATGTAAAATGTGTGCTTAGAGGAGGAGAAGTGGCTACCAGAGCATGGCCACTCTAGGGTAAAATGAATGAGAGATACAGAAAACGTTATGTGCCATAGATGTTAATAGTGTGAAAATTCTATTAACCAAAGCAGTTTGGCAGAGGGGTAAGAAGGGACTCCCTTGCCTGGAGCTTTTCTTCAATTGAATGTTTAGGTTTACAGATTTTCTCTACATTCCTATAACTGGGTTTTGTTTTGTTTTTAACCAGATGTATTATCCATTGTATACAAATGGCAGTTCTGTTCAAGTCCTTGAGTTAGTAGGCAAAACAGTTGCACATGTAAGATTTTGTATGGCTCAACTAGAAAAGTTCTCAGTGACCGCAAAAGTTTACTTCAAGTAAGACGTTTCAACAATCTTGGTTTATTAGATGCTTTAGTAACCCATCCTTTCACCAGTGCATTTTATATTTTGGCCTGTTCTACTTCTTTATCATCCATTCTTGGGTATTTTTTGCATTTTATGCACATAGGGCAAACATGTTTTTAAAGGCATAAAAATGCTGTACATTTGTCAGATTTATTTAGCATTTTAGTCTTTCTTCACAGAAATGAAAGTCTGCTAAAAACAGATTTAAATTTCTGTGACTCAGATATACTGTATGACTCATTTTCTCCCCGAAACATTTAAAAACACGCCCTCCAAGCGGAATCTCAAGCCAGAACATTACCATTTCACCTCATTCTTCTGCTTGCCAGTTGTTCTCAATCAGCATATATTGCCTTTTACAGGACTTTGCACCCCAAGGGGGAAATAGGAAGGGAGTAGCTCAGTCAGTAGCAGAACACGCTAAGGGCCTGGCTCCACAAGTTTCTAGGCTCCTACTGCTGCAGGCACCAAAATTAACACTGAATGGATAACAGATCAGAGTTACCAGCCCTCACAGTCAATACTTATTGACAACTGTGTAGAAATCTCCAAGAAGTTATTGACATGTTCTGCCGTAATTCTTAAAAGTGAAAACATGAATAGCTTATACTGTAGCAACCTTGTTAGACATTAAATATATTTTTAACAATACTTGAGACGGAAAGGTCTTATGCACAGGCTTGTATTATGGACATGAAAGTACTGTATTCTCAACGGGAAGCAAAATATCCACAGTATGGTTGCAAGATTTTTCGCAGATTCATATAGGTTATACAGACTCAATACAGACAGATCTGTACAATTCTGTAAATTTATTTTATGGATCTGTACCACATGGTTTTGTAGTAGGGTAGATTTCAAAAGTTCTGTAATAATGCAAACAAGACAAGCATGGAAAAAGAGAATCCAGCTTCCAAACAAAGTAGTATCTTCAAAACTTTATTGATCCATCTTAACCCCTTAAGGACTCAGCCCATTTTGGCCTTAAGGACTCAGACAATTTAATTTTTACGTTTTCATTTTTTCCTCCTCGCCTTCTAAAAATCATAACTCTTTTATATTTTCATCCACAGACTAGTATGAGGGCTTGTTTTTTGCGCGACCAGTTGTCCTTTGTAATGAAATCACTCATTGTATCATAAAATGTATGGCGCAACCAAAAAACACTATTTTTGTGGGGAAATTAAAACGAAAAACGCAATTTTGCTAATTTTGGAAGGTTTTGTTTTCACGCCGTACAATTTCTGGTAAAAATGACATGTGTTCTTTATTCTGAGGGTCAATACGATTAAAATGATACCCATTATTATATACTTTTATATTATTGTTGCGCTTAAAAAAAATCACAAACTTTTTAACCAAATTAGTACGTTTATAATCCCTTTATTTTGATGACCTATAACTTTTTTATTTTTCCGTATAAGCGGCGGTATGGGGGCTCATTTTTTGCGCCATGATCTGTACTTTTTTTTGATACCACATTTGTATATAAAAAACTTTTAATACATTTTTTATAATTTTTTTTTAATAAAATGTATTAAAAAAGTAGGAATTTTGGACTTTTTTAATTTTTTTTCGTTCACGCCGTTCACCGTACGGGATCATTAACATTTTATTTTAATAGTTCGGACATTTACGCACGCGGCGATACCAAATATGTCTATAAAAAATGTTTTTTACGCTTTTTGGGGGTAAAATAGGAAAAAACTGACGTTTTACTTTTTTATTGGGGGAGGGGATTTTTCACATTTTTTTTACTTTTACTTTTACATTTTTTTACATTTTTTTTTACACTTGAATAGTCCCCATAGGGGACTATTCATAGCAATACCATGATTGCTAATACTGATCTGTTCTATGTATAGGACATAGAACAGATCAGTATTATCGGTCATCTCCTGCTCTGGTCTGCTCGATCACAGACCAGAGCAGGAGACGCCGGGAGCCGCACGGAGGAAGGTGAGGGGACCTCCGTGCGGCGTTATGAATGATCGGATCCCCGCAGCAGCGCTGCGGGCGATCCGATCGTTCATTTTAATCGCGAACTGCCGCAGATGCCGGGATCTGTATTGATCCCGGCACCTGAGGGGTTAATGGCGGACGCCCGCGAGATCGCGGGCGTCGGCCATTGCCGGCGGGTCCCTGGCTGCGATCAGCAGCCGGGATCAGCCGCGCATGACACGGGCATCGCTCCGATGCCCGCGGTTATGCTTAGGACGTAAATGTACGTCCTGGTGCGTTAAGTACCACCTCACCAGGACGTACATTTACGTCCTGCGTCCTTAAGGGGTTAAAAAGCCAGTATGTCACCAACACATGTCAGACACATTTAGATTAAGGGCACCTCCATGTGTCCAAAAATTCTTTGGTGACATACTGGCTTTTTAAGATCAAAAAGGCATTAAAGATTTTATTTATTTATGTACTGTATCTGTCACATTGCCTCGATGGACCAGAGACTTTCCATGCTACCTTTACATTAAGCCCTACTGAGGATTGGATACTCAAAATACAGATGTAGCAGCGTTATCAGAGTCATAATGTGTTAACTAGCTCCGTTAACCCATCAAGGCTGACTTTTAACTCTGCTAAATCTGTAGGTGAGCCTGCTTTTTCTGTGATTGTAAACAAAACAAACAGAAAAAGGTTGTTTTCATTTAAAATTAAATATATACTAATAATATATATTGAAGTGAGATGGAAACCAAATAAGAAAAAACATAAAACATACATGTTAGAGTAAAACGTTAGAAGAATATTTTCTATGAATTATAGTTAAAGTGCTATAATTGAATTCAAATGGTAAAACATGTAAACGAAAGATAATTAGATCAGAATGAAACTTAAAAAGAACCTCCCAAGTTTTTTTATACTTTTTTTTTCTTCAAAAAAGGACATTATCTTTTTACAACTTGTTAAATAATTTATTGAATACCGGTAACATGAACTCTTCAAAATGTGTATCTGCAAGGACACAGCCAGACACAGCCATATAAAGCTGCCTTCCTGAGTGACCTCTACTTCATACACCGACTTGCAGATACAACGTTGATAGCTCATGCCAAGTCCTTAATCATTGTTGCAAAATTATGTTCAGATAAGTAAGCCAGTTTTATCATGACTTATGCCACAGAGCTCCTTTGGCATCTTTTCCCTTCAAATAAAGGTGAATTTCAGTCTTATTTTTTGAAATAAAGAACCAACAAATATACATGTGGGATTACAAAAATCTAGGTGTTGACATTTTTTAAAGAGTACCTGTCACCAAATAAACTTTTCTAAACTAACTCAGGCTATGTTCCTTAACTACTCCTAACATTCCTCCCACCCTTAAAAAAAATTTCAGAGCTTTAAAAAGCTGTGTATCATACCTTTATTCTTGCTCACAATCTCCAAGCAGGAGAAAGTGGGCGTTTCCCAGCAGGCATGACATCACTGCTGGGGGACTACTTATGTCCTTGCATCGTTGAAGTGCTGTTATAAATAGTTGACCTCAAGCTCTGTGCAGCTTTTATTGAGGCTCTATGCATATTTCAGTGAGGCTCTGTACATGTTTCAGTGAGGCTCTATGCAAGTTTCAGTGAGGCTCTATGCATGTTTCAGTGAGGCTCTATGCATGTTTCAGTAAGGCTCTTTGCAGCTTTCAGTGAGGCTCTTTGCAGCTTTCAGTGAGTCTCTGTGCATCTGTCATTCAAGCTCAGTGCAGGGAGAAGCACTTCCTAAGTTTGGTCTCATTCCAGGCCAGGAGGAGACCAAACTCACTGTATTAATTGTGGCAGGGATCAGAACAGAGCGACCTCTATTACATTTTAAACATATTTATGTTGATCATGTTAAAAGCAAGTTAAGTGTCTGATAATTACACAAGGAACACTATCTTAAAAGTTTTATTTGGTGACAGGTACTCTTTAAAGGGGTACTCCAGGAAACTGAACGTATCCCTTATCCACAAGATAGGGGATAAGTGTCTGATTGTCGGGGGGTCTAATTGCAAAGTCCTGAATGCGGCCACGCCTGTTTACCCGTCCTGGCTTGGCCAATCACTGAGGACTAAGTAGCCAGGGCAGGGCCACATACTGGAGATTGTGGGGATCCCAGCAGTCATGCACTTATACCCTATCCTGTGGATTGGGAATACGTTCAGATCCCTGGAGTACCCCTTTAAGGAAAGCCATGACTTTGAAGATGCTGTCCAATCTGCATGCAATGTTTAGAAGCAAGAGGAGCTGAGCAGATTAATAAATAGTTTTCTGGGAAAACAATCAGCAGCACTAGGAATTCACTCATAAATCCTTTGATAATTTTTTGTTTCGGAGTCCGGTAGGCGGTTCTTCTCTGTAGCCATCTTTATATGCTACTCATACAGGAAAAGCTGTAGGTTCACCCGCAGGACTACATAGCCCAGAATAGCCCTACATAGCCCTAGCAGAGATTTACATAAATAAATTACAAGTTATCCAGGGACTTGTCCCATACAACTATATATTAGTTTGCTCAGCTCCTTCTGCTCTATAACATGATGTCTGCAGATGGGATTATCATTTTAACTGTGACAGGTTCTGTCATGCCCTATTAAAACAACTGTTAATTCTATGAGTCTGGCTATATTGAAAGAATGTTTTTGCCTATGTATTATATTTTTATGTGTACATAATAGGTAAATATCACTCATACAAAGATGGCACCTAAAGAAAGCTAGCTAAAAGTGAATAGTCCTATTCCATTCATGATAGGTATAGATATCAAAATTATGGTGAAGAAACATTTGTGTGAATCTTTAAGACAATATAGTTATCCATATAATATAGTACATCTCCTTCCATTTTTCTTGCCCCTAAAGTTCAAAATGAAGCATGATTGATATTATTGTTTTAAAAATTACAATATTACATAAAAAAAATGTATTTAAAATATAAACCAATATACATTACAATGATCAATGGTTTCTAATGCTGGTCTCACAGCAAAGAATCATGCAGCAGAACAAAGAGCAGAGCTGTCAATTACACTACAGCAATCCCACCAACAACCACTCCTCATAGTGTAAACAGTGCAGATAACATGGCTGTAGCTATAGAATAGATGGCTATTGTTTACATGGGTGTAACTTTAGCAGGAGCAGTCATTGCAGCTGCTATGGGGCTTAGAAGTTGAGGCAGACACCCAGGGGCAAGGAAGTTTTACCTTTTCATACAGAATAACATGTTGCTGTCTTTCTGGCGCCATTTGTCATACCTTTTATTTTTGCCACTTATACCACTGTTTCAGATTCCTGTCATAAGGTTGTGGTGGGCCATCTCATTTTGCTATGAATTCTAGTTATGCCCCTGGTTTTATATGTCAGTCTTTTATTGCATTTATTTGTGATTTAAGAATGAAGGAAGGATTTATTTCCATAAACAGATTTTCAAGATTGTGTGAAATTTCTAGAAACAAGGTATCATTTGTATTATGTGTCATAATAACTGTTAGTGGGGCTGATATAGCAATACCACAATACATATCAAGCTGAACAGATGTAGTTAGGAAATTCTCTGAGCCGAGTGGGAGACAGAAACATAATTTATATTTACGGGGAAGCTCATTAGTATGATTTGTACCTGTCCCTTCTGGGATTACTCAAGCCAGACTGAAAGCACACAAGATCCCACATGCCAGGAATCCCACAGCCAGATTTATGCTACTGTGTCCTTAAAGAGATACATTTACATTAGTGCTTCAATAAAGAGAATTGTTACTGTTCACTGCATGCCCTATGTACAAATATGGCCCAAATGTTAACAACTATCACATGAAAAGCCTAGGTCAAGGGGTATGTGTTCTGCTTGCGGAGAACAGGGTGGTCGCAGATGGTAAAAAAATATGCAGTGCATTTTTCAGACCCTTTCCCTATGTTGCAGACTTTAGCATTAATTAAAAAAGAAAAACTTCATGTTTTCCCCTCATCATTTTGCACTTTATATCCCACAATGAAAACAGAATATTAGAAATCTTTGCTAAGTTATGGAAAAGGAAAAACTAAAATACTGTATTTACATAAGTATTCAGACCCCTTACTCCATACTTAGTTAAAGCACCCTTGGCAGGGATTACAGCCTCCAGTCTTCTTGGGTATAATGCAACAAGGTTTGGAAGCCTGGATTTGGGGATGTTCTGTCATTCTTCTCTGAATATCCTTTCAGGCTCTGTCAAGTTAAATAGGGACCATTGCCCGACAGCCATTTTAAGTCTCTCTTGAGATGTTCAGTTGGGTTTAAGTCAGGGCCCTGGCTGGGCAACTCAAGGCCATTTATGGAGTTGTCACTAGGCCATGTCTATATATTTTTTTGGCTATGTGCCTAGGGTCATTTTGGCCCAGTCAGAGGTCCAGAGCACTCTGGATCAGGTTTTCAGTAAGAATAATGTGTGGTTTCCTCCAAACATGTCACTTAGGATTAAAGGCAAAAATGCCAATCTTGTTTCTCACAGCCTGGAAGTCCTTTAGGGGCTTTTTTTTTATTTTATTTTTTTATTACAACCTCAGGTTTTCATATAGTTGAGATAAGGCTTTGTTCTGGCTACTCTGCCATAAAGCACAGATTGGGGGAAGTTTCTCCAATCTGCACACAGGATGTTTGGAGCTTAGCCAGAGTGACCAATGGGTTCTTGGTCATATCTCTTGCCGAGGCCTCCCCCCCCCCCCCCCCACCATTACTAAGTCTGGTGGGATGTTCCAAAATTCTTTCAATTATGGAGGTAACTGTGCTCTTGGAAGCTTTCAGTGTACCCTTTTTCAGACCTGTGGCTCCTTTCAATCCTGTTTCTGAGCTCTGAGATGCATTGTCAGATGTGAAACCTTATATTGACAGAGCTGTGTCTTTCCAAATCATGTCCAATCAATTGAATTTACCACAGAAGGGCTCAGATGAAGGTGCAGAAACATCTCAAAGATGATCAAGAGAAATGGGAGGAAAGCTAAACTTCAGGTGGTCTCAATACTAATATCCACATGAAATTTTAGATTTTCCTTTTTAATAAATGTGCAAAAATTGCTAAAATTCTATCTTTATATTTTCATTTTAGGGTATTGAGTGGAGAATGATGGGGAATGAATATATATTTTTTTATTTTAGCACAAGGCCGCACCATAGCAAAATGAGGAAATAATTAAAGGGTCTGAAAACTTTTCAAATGCATTGTAAGTGTTTCAGATTATCCAAGTGACCCAAAAGTGAACCATAACCATGGCGAAAACAGAAGGACCTTTCAAACACTAAATGACTGAATATTTCATTGACTGTGTAAAGTAATGGATAGACTGAATGACAGTAAACGTCTCAAAGCAATTTCATCCAAAAATGCTTTTGAAATCTTAAAGGGGTATCCCCTATTGAAAGGATAGGGGATAAGATGTATGATCGTGGGGGGCCCACCACTGGGACCCCCCGCGATCTTCCTGCAGCAACCCGCATTCAATGCGTAGCTGCGTCTGTAGTTTCGGAAACCGCCCGGTTTCCATTCATTTCTATGGGAGGGGGCGTATCGAAAGTTTCCTTTCGATATGGGATAAGATGTTTTTGCCTGGAATACCCCTTTAACTCCTTAAAGAATAAGAGGATTATTAAACTTACTTATGCTGAACTTTATTTACTAGGTGAGTTTTGTCTCTCTACTCTACTTAAGATTAAGTTTAAGATTTTATTCAAAAGTACAAATTCTAGTTGTGTCAAAGTTCCCCCAGGCTATGACCTGTTTAAATTTGGTGCATTTCCAGATTCAAACACACACAAAAAAAAGAAAAATGAAATATTAAAATTATCACTTATAATGTTCAAGGATTTTGCATGCATGACAGTGTTATATGTTTGGGTCAGAAATACTCTAATTCTTAACAGCACGCTAAAATGTTTTCAAATGTCTTTTGATTGAAACCTTTTAAAGGAGACTGTGCAGCGAGTGGGAAAAGGTTGTATTAGCTAATGTCTGTAAAGTAATCTATGGAAAATAGTTGTATGTGTATGTACTCAAGGAGCACAAGATCTATAAAAAGTATAATCCGCTTTATTTATTGAAAGCATGCTTTCCTGGGATGGGTAGAAAGTGATTTTATGTAACATTTCTACTAGGAATTAAAACTGACAGCTCACCACTGTGAAATATTCTAGGTAGCAGTGACTCAGATTTGGAACTGAACTATTGGTAGCCCAGAGACATGTTACAAGGGTGAATTCAATGCTGCAATATAACTGGTGACCTTCCAATGTTACATGCAAACTCCAACATGTTTAGCAAATGGTTGGAAAGGAATATCTCATGATGAAAGTAAATTGCAGAGAATTGAAATGAACTTGAACTACAACATATGAACATAAAAATATACTTGATGAGCCAGCCATACCTATACCTGTAACAATACAGACTTTCAGTGACGTTATCTACAAATGTACACCATATAGGTATAGTGTATTGAAGAATATGGGGGACATAATGTAGTGTACTGTGCAAAACATTGACATATTCCTTGTCTGCAAACACTGAAGGCCAATACAGATCAGACACTGTGATTTGTCAGTAGTATATGATGTTAACAATGAAATATGGTATACAGGGAAAAGCAGTATCTTAAACTGTCCTGAAGATCCATGGAGGCTCATGATTAGTGCAGGTGAAAAAGGGAGGAGGTACCCATAGCAACCAAATTTTATGAGACATTTTAGAAAATTACATTTTCATTATTTTGGATACCCTTCCCCTAATGTGCCATAAGACACGATTGGTTATTGATAAACTTATCAATAGCCTAATATAGGCTGTATAAGATAACATGACTTTTATGTGATAAATATGGAACATATTGTTTCAATATAAACAAGTACAAACAAAGCCATGGATGTTCTTGTTCTAGAGTTCTACTGTTATCATAGCACCCAGACTGACATGAGTACAAGGATTGTCGCAGGGACTGATCATACGACAATAAGGCACTTCCAACATAGACAAGCGAGGGGAGGAGAACATATTAATGTGGTGATGAATGTACATGAACAGTTGCAAGATCAAAGAGCCTATAAATGGAACAGAGTTAAGTTACACACTGACAGAACAAAACTATGACTTCCTTTCATACTATCATCTCCCAAATTTCCATCACTCTTCATCTCAGTCGCGCACTACAAACCTTTTACATGGTAAATTTCATCACTTTTCGTCTTGGTCCAACACTACATAGATTTTACATGCGTAAATACTTGTTTGTTCCCTTATTTCTAATGTGTCACATAAAAATGTCTATAGTTGCTTTTAGGGCAAGAGCACAGAAGCAAACAATGTGTACCGTGATACACGCATTCAGCATGTATATCATAAGCACAAGATATTCCGTATTGCATTTAGCAGTGAAAATGTAAATTATTTCCACATTTTATTTGTTGGCAAACTTTTCATATATGGTCATATTTATTAGATTATGTTGTATATTTGCACCTGGTATCACTCTGGACAAGTGTATAAACTACATAGTTCTTTTGCATCAAAAGCCAAACAAATTTCCTCAGTGCGAATATGAAGTTTTAAATGGATAAATCTTGCCATGCAAATATATTGGTTCTTTCAGCTCTGTCAAACTCACAGCAAATTGGCAAAACAGAGATTGTCAACACAGTGAATACAATTATTCATGCATGGCTACAAGACATTGTCATTTTCATTCAGATAGGAGTAGCTTTTCATTTCTGTTTGCTATAATTATTTTTTGCTAAGGAAAAATACATTACACATGAAAATTACTTAGCGCTGTTTTTGTTTATGCAGGAAGACACAGAGCTGACTCTATTTGTACTAGGCAACTAAGCAGTAAAAATGCATTATCACTCAATGAAAAACTAAATGTATCAGTATGCACCAGTTTACAAGTTTTACATTTGACTTCACTATTTATCTATCTGACTATCTACCTTTTTTTTAAAGAATGGCAAAATTCTTAACAGGTTCTGAAGTTTGACTCTCCTTGGCAGTGGGGCACTGAGTTACATGCCGGCATTACATGGACTGATGCTTTTGGAAAAGGCAAACAGAAGGAGCTTTAAAAGCAGTCATTTGAGTCTGAAAATATAAACCACTTCAAACGGTACATCGCAGGCTTGTGAAGTGAAATAACATCCAGCACATAAGAGAGAAGCAGAACCCATATCCCTCTATACCCATATCAACTTACCTATATCCTACAGCCCCCATAAGGCAAACTAGAAACACTGCATGGGAGAATTTATTGGCAGGGAATGGTTACACTTTAGGCATAAACTGTAGTATCATTTAGTCTTATTTGCATGTGAATATGTGTATGTGTTATGTACACTGCTCAAAAAAAATAAAGGGAACACTTAAACAACACAATGTAACTCCAAGTTAATCACATTTCTGTGAAATCACACTGTCCACTCAGGAAGCAACACTGATTGACAATCAATTTCACATGCTGTTTTGCAAATGGAACAGACAACAGGTGAAAATTATAGGCAATTAGCAATACACCCCCAATAAAGGAGTGGTTCTGCAGGTGGTAACCACAGACCCCTTCTCAGTTCCTATGCTTCCTGGCGGATGTTTTGGTCACTTTTAAATGCTGGTGGTGCTTTCACTCTTGTGGTAGCATGAGACAGAGTCTACAACCCACACAAGTGGCTCAGGTAGTGCAGCTCAGGTTAGGTTCCTCCTAATGCAAGACATTGCTAGACCTCATGTGACTGGAGTGCGTCAGGAGTTCCTGCAAGAGGAAGGCATTGATGCTATGGACTGGCCCACACGTTCCCCAGACCTGAATCCGATTGAGCACATCTGGGACATCATGTCTTGCTCCATCCACCAAAGTCACGTTGCACCACAGACTTTCCAGGAGTTGGCGCCACCTCATCAGGAGCATGCCCAGGTGTTGTAAGGAGGTCATATGGGTACGTGGAGGCGCTACTGAGCTTCATTTTGACTTGTTTTAAAGACATTACATCAAAGTTAGATCAGCCTGTAGTGTGGTTTCCCATTTTGATTTTGAGTGTGACTCCATATCCAGACCTTCATGGGTTGATTAATTTGATTTCCATGAATAATTTTTGTGTGATTTTGTTGTAAGCACATTCAACTATGTAAAGACAAAAGTATTTCATATGATTAGTTCACTCATTCAGAACTAGGATGTGTTTTCTTAGTGTTCCCTTTATTTATTTGAGCAGTGTATTTTATCCCTTCAAATTAAAGTCAGGGACCCAAAGCATCAGCAGGTCATTAGTATAGTGAAAAAGGCTAGCGGCCTTGACAGTTGCAAAACACTACTGAAATGAGGACCCCCACTTAATGATTATAGGAGTGCCACAATTGTGCACTATAAGGTCAGGGAAAGTCATGATTATTATTAGGGTAAACAGGCACACAATTCTGTTTTTGTATCTAGATCTCTTCTATATGACCGACAACTGTAAAGGTAAGCAGATGCAATAATACAAAAACCCCAATACAGTGGTCCCTCAAGTTACAATATTAATTGGTTTCAAGATGACCTTTATATGTTGAAACCATAACTCATCACCAAGGAAACCTAGTATTTGGTTCTGAAGCCCCAAAATGTCATCCAAAAATAGATAAAAATAAGGATAAAGAAACATAGATGGATAACTAATACAGATAAAGAAAGTCCTTATATATAAAAGTAAGAAAGAGCTGCTGGAAGCTGTAAATCACTGTCTGTGTAGAGGACAGGAGCTTCTTCAGCATCCTGTACTGTACACACAATGTCCCCCCAAAAAAGTAAAATGGAGCTGCCCTCACCTGGTGTCCAAAGGAACAGTTAACCCTGTCCCAGGTAGTGAGCAGTACAGAATATGTAGTACCATCCTTTACTGTAGGGAATCACTACCAGACAGCCAGTTATTGCATGCACTTCAGTAATACAGGGGTTTTACCAGTGAAATGCCCATTCTGATTGGTCAGGTCTTCCAGCTATTGACATGTTTTGCAAATCTGGGCTGTGTGCAGCATTTTATGTTCAGTCTGGTTTCAAGTTACAGTAGTCCAGAAAAGACCATTGTATGTTGAACATACTGTAACGTGAGGTCATTGTATATTGAGGAACCACTGTACTACTATGTTGTCTAAAGTTAATAGTTACATATTATACATATCTTGAATGACTTATCATTGCAACAAAGGAGTTGTAGGACTCTCCTGAAAAACAAGCCGCCTTGGTCTCCATAGGCCACTCTTGGTTTTGTAGACACCGGGTTATATCTATTAAAACCTATTTTTGTGGCTTCTGTAATGACACTGTAATGACACATGATCTTTTTGTTTTCAAATATGATGAATGAAATAAACATAATTTTACAATTTATTAAGACTGTTAAGTATAACTTCAGATGGAAATGTTCGTGGAAATGTAACAGGACCATGCACTATAAGCTACTCTAATTCCATAGTTAGTGAGGTTAGTATGTTTACAAAGGTGTCATGTATGTTGTGAGTGATTTAGTACTACCTGAAACTTAAAAGAATCACATGATAAGAGCATAGCCACAATGTGGAAGAGTTAGGAAGCTCCTACACATACCCTTCGGGTTAACAGACATCCCCTATCCTGTGCATGCATCAATAGAAAGAAGACAAGATACTTCCACATTGTGGCTTTACCTGCATGACTTTTCTCAGATACTTTATTAGAAACAGTGTGTGACCTTTTCAAAATCC
The DNA here is from genome assembly GCF_029499605.1 of Hyla sarda. Taxonomy (NCBI): domain Eukaryota; kingdom Metazoa; phylum Chordata; class Amphibia; order Anura; family Hylidae; genus Hyla; species Hyla sarda. The sequence continues at coordinate 382,454,566 of NC_079189.1, read as the reverse complement.
GTTTTCTGTATAAGCAGAGTCTGAGTGAACAACAGGTCCCAGAACTCAAAGGAAGAAACAACAAGAGAACCCCCACATGCAGGAAAGAGAGTGGTCATGGCTCAGGAAAGCAACCCAGGAGAGCAGAGCCAGAGAAGAGTGGGAATGTAACCATGGGCCTAAAATGCTGCAAATTGAGCAGTCAAATTATTGTTTTCCAATTTGAGTTCTTCTAAATGCATTATATGGTTAAGGGTGTCAACAGTAGGGGGATTGCAAAAGCTCCGCAATCTAGAAATAATCTGTCTCATGGCTCCAATAGAGGAACTGAAATGATTTTGCCTAATGGAATACATAGGACATGGGGGGACCAAAAGTACAGGCTCTCTTTAAATGGTATTAACTATTATGATAAAAGGAACCTATTACAATTACTTCAGCTCTTGTAATACATTTACAATGCACATAGTACTTAGGAAAAAGTAAAGATCTCTGATCAGTAGACTTTTCCCAGTGAAAGCAGTTGCTTCTCTACATGGACCTTTAAAAGCAAGCAAATGTACAAAGCTTGGTCTTAAAAGCACTTATTGATCATACGTAACCAATACTCATCACACGGCTAGATTTATGGAGATTCTGCTGAGTAATGTTGCATAAAGTAATCATATTAAGAAATAATCTTTTGGTTGAACAGGAAATTATATATAATTGATATATAAAGGTAGCAGAAAGGTTTATTGGATATAATCAAAATTGTATCTGAGTTTTCCTTATATTCAATACCCTCAAAGTAACATAATACTGAAAGCAGAAATAAAAGAACACCTCCATTTATACACTCCCTGATATGTACTGTTTATGATGTGAAGTTAGCCTCATGCAGTGTTTTCCTTTTCCCACTTTGGGTGTGTTATTACAATTTAGTTCCATTCACTTCATTGGAACTGAGCTGCAGAACCGCACTCAACCTGGAGACAGACGGGGAGCGTTTTTTGAAAGAAATTAGCCTTGTTTTTCTATTCCTGGATAACCCTTTTAAATGCATAGGGGCAGCATTTTGGCATAAATTGATATGGTATCTGTTCATGTACAAAAGCTTGTACCGTCCCTGGACATAAATAAAGTTCTCCGCTAAAGAAATACCCTTCTCCTGTGCAAATCTTTAGAGGTCAAGCCCCAGAAAAAAGAATGATACACAACAGATGTAGGCTGCTTGTATTTCTAGTCCTGGTTCCTGGCATTGCTGCTGGGATCAACAAGGCAGTATAAACAGTATTATGCCAGCATTATAGAGACACTGATATAAAAGATAGACTGTGAGAACTACTATAAGGCTGACACTATGAGTTAAAATACTACTACAAATACTGTGACATCTTGAGGGTATGACCATGTGATTTAGAGTAGACAGTGTGAGCAAAGTATTTAGGGGCAGTCCCAACATCTTAAAATATGGGGGAGATTTATCAAAACCTGTGCAGAGAATAATTTGACCAGTTTCCCAAAGCAACCAATCCGATCACTTCTTTCATTTTTAACCAGGCCTCTGCAAAATGAAAGAAGCAATCTGATTGGCTGCTATGGGCAACTTTTCCTCTGCACAGATTTTGATAAATCTCCCCCATATTTTATGACTAGCGATGCGGGGTGAAGGCTCGTGAAGTCACAGTCACGCCCCCTCATGATGTCATGGCCCTCAATGCAAGTCTATAGGAGGGGGCGTGATGTCCGTCACACCCCCTCCCATAAACTTGCATTAAGGGCGTGTGACCGATCAGACATCTTATCCCCTATCCTTTGGAGTACCCCTTTGAAGGGGTGGAGTTTATAGGTAGATTCTAGCTATGAATTCAGTTTCCATATGTACTCTTCATATTCGGAATACCAAGTCCAGCTGTGAGGCTTTACACCTGTTTCTGTTATTGTCTGGGGTTTTGTAATGAATTATGCCATTAGGGCGAAACATGAAAATATTTCTACTGATGTTTTGTGTCAATATTTTTTTTTATCCTTGAGGCATGGGAAGGTGTCCCAATGCAGGTGTTCAGGTTAACGCCATAATCATTTACTACATATTTAAAGTAAAAAATACTCAACATTTTTGCTCAGGTGAACAGATGCAACATTGTTCGGCTATATATTTTTCAAGCATACATAGGGCATAAACTACATAATAAGTTCAGACAGTATACCGGGACACATTTATATTAAAGGCTCCAGGGCAGTCTGGCTGGGTTGTGCAAAAGATATGTGACCTGAAATTCTAGGTAGAGTTGTTAAGAGATATTTAAATTGTATTATACTTAAACCACCTTCCATATAAAGGTAAAGTATTAATGGGCTATTCCACTGGAAAACATTTATTTTTTTTATATCAACTGAAGCCAGAAAGTTCCAGTACTTATCAGCTGCTGTATGATCCACAGGAAGTTCTTTTCTTTTTGAATTTCCTTTCTGTCTGACTACAGTGCTCTCTGCTAACACCTCTGTCCTGAGTAGGAGCAAATCCCCATAGAAAACCTATCCTGCTCTGGACAGTTCCTGACATGAACAGGGGTGTCAGCAGAAAGCACTGTAGTTAGACTGAAAATAAATTCAAAAAGAAAATAACTTCCTGTGGATCATACAGCAGCTGATAAGTACTGGAAGGATTAAGATTTTTTTAATAGAAGTATTTACAAATCTGTTTAACTTTTTGGCACCAGTAGATAAAAAAAAATGTTTTCCAGTCGAGTACCCCTTTCACATTACAAATCTAGCCTTAAGAACTTTTTAGAGCCCCAGAATATGTCAATAAGGGCTGTCAAGCAACAACTGCTAACAGATGTGCCCCAAGTTACTATATTATTTAGATTATCTCACATCATTCTTTAGGGTCTTTATCAACCACTATAGTACTCCTGTATGGCATTGTAGGTCTCTGTGTCACAATTTTTTTTTCATAATGATATTAATTTTGGCACTGTATGTCGATATTATTTTGCCAATATTATTATACACCAGGTATAAAGGTATGTTCACATGAGCAAATATGGCATTAAAACCATGAGGCTTCCATCTTCCATTTACTTTAATTGGGAAATGGTAAAAAAAAAATATATATATAAAAAAAATGGTGGGGGGAAAAAACTGCGCTGAAAAAATAAGTGCCTGCATAGAATTTCCCACTGAAATCTATGAGAGTTTGTTTAAAAAAAGAAGAAAAAAAAAACAACATGAAAAGCCAAATTTTTTTCACAAAGATTTTAGTTGATATCCAAATACTTCTATGTATTTGTATTATTGTTGTATTATTTGCCATTTCTTTCATTTCACAAAAACAGTAGGATGATCAGAGACTTTGATCCAGCCTTCCTGGCCATAAAGACATTGGCCCGTATTTACTAAGAGTGTTGTGTAGTTTTCTTTGTGGGTTTTAATTCCCTACAATTTTTTTACTCAGTATTAACTAAGGTTTCCCTACATTTTCTACTTTTCCTACACTTTGCTTTTTTTATACATGCTCTGATCTGTAGGGTTTTCCTCAGCTCAAATCCACCACATTTTCTGTGGAAACCTTAGTAAATATGTTGGGTTTTTGTGAAAATGTCAGGAACACGCCCCTTTTCAGAGACCACACCCCCTTGTTGGGTTTTCTTAGCAAAATGGAGAGTTAGTCAGGGTTTTTTTCAATTCTGGCGCACATTCTGTCGCAAATCTGGCGCAGACAGATTTTCTGACGCAATGCGACAGAATCTGGCACACAACCCGACAAAACATGGGTTTGCAATAGTAAATGAGGGCCATGGTTAATATATAAATATAATGCAAGGGGAAGTAGAGAAATTACACACAGAAACCAATCAAACTCTAGCTCTCCGTTTACAACCCTTATAATACAATACCAATGTATATTACTACATTCCATATTCCACATGTAATTTTATAGTATGAACATATAACTTTATGCATATAAAACTATGCAAAGCAGCAAATTGGCAGACTACATAATTACACAGTAAATTTAGGATACTGTGAAGCTGTATTACTATTTATTTAACTAATGGATCTTGTGAAAATGAATTTAGAATAATAACTAGATGGGTAATGATAGATAGATAGATAGATAGACAGATAGATAGATGCAATAATCTGCCATAATTTTAATATAATGGCCATGTGATACAAAATGGGGTTTTAAAGCACAATACAAATACAAATAGTTGAAAATGTGAAGTCAAGATACATTAAGAGAAAGTCCAGCACATTCATGCTCACAAATAAATGATTATGTGATTTATAATCTTAATATGTTGTAACTCTATAGAAAGCCGTCTGTATATTCAGTGTGAAGAACAGATGGACGATAATAAGAACTGTATTGTTCACATGGAGATATGGCAGAAAGTGATTACTATGTAATGTATTGGCAACACTGGATTGAGTGTTGTGAGCTTGCAGTACATATAACTGGTGGATCGGCATCAGTCAGACCCTAGAAGGATTCAGAAGCTGAAAGTTACTGATGACAGTTACTTGATGTAAAAGCAAGCCTAGTAAATGAGAAGCAGGCTGCTTGAACAGACATAAGAGGCGACGGGGGTAAGCTCAAGGGGAATGTGCACATGATTCTACTGAAGAAGACCCAGCACTGAGCCAATAACCCAGCAGAGACACAGTATAGTAAAAAAAAAAAAATAAATAAATGATGGGTGGCCAGAAGATATTACCGTAAATATATTGCAGTTCCTTCATATCGACCTCTAACCTATGTTATATGTCTAATAAAAAAGCCTTCCCATTTACAGCAGTTGTATACTGCAGCAAACTCCCCTCTGCAATCTATTAAGAGTTTCAATGTATGTTCTATGTAATGTTTTTTTCTGACTTCAGTGTCTGAGAGAAAAATGGCATTGCACATCTGCTGCAAAGCTTCTTACTACTCATTTAGCACAGTAAGACCAGCTTTACGTTACACAGCCAAGTCATCACTAGTAATTTGGTTTTCAGTCATTTTTATTAAACAATCCTAGTATTTTGGTTAATAACCCCCAAGGACACAGTTTTTGGCCTAGAGGACACAGCCATTTGTTATTTTTGCATTTTTTGTTTTTTCCTCCTTTCTTTTAAGAGACATAACTTTATTTTTTTCATTTACAGACCCATATATAGGCTTCTTTTCTGTTTGACCAATTGTACTTTGTAATGTCACATTTTATTTTACCTTAAAATGTAAGGTGAAACAAAAAAATAAATATTAGAAAATTAAAATTTTTGCTACTTTTGAGGGTCTTTTTTTATGCAGTGTACATTATGGTAAAAATTATGTTTTTTTTATTCTGCTGGACAATATTATTTTTCTATTATTACTAAAATATACTGCTTAATGTATTATTTATTATTTTAATATTAACTATTAATATCATTTACTATTTAAAAAAGTCACTTTGTTATTATCAAAATCAGTATGCTAAAAATTTCCCTAATCTGACCCTTATAACTTTTTTATTTTTCCATATATGGACCTGTATGAGGGCAAATTTTTTGCTTCACGATCTATAGTTTATAGACTATTTTTTTTTATATATGATGTGATCAAAAATCAGCATGTCTGGCAATTGGTATTTTTTTAAATATATTTATGCTTTTTTATGCATAACAGGAATGTAAGGGTGATTGCTATATTTTATTTTTTTATTAGGAGAGGGGCTTTTATATCATTTTAAGAAAAAAAAGATTTTTTATTTTACACATTTTAAGTCCCCATAGGGTACTATTACATGAAATCATCATTACATTGCATTCACTGTATATTGCTATGCCTTTTGCATACAGTGTGACCAGTGGTCTACTGATACAGCCTGGCTCAGCCAGAATACATCATTGGAGCGACAACATGGCGGCAAATCATTTTAGCTTATCGAACAACCTTGATCGTGTTGTGGGAGTGCAATGAGATGACAGAACTAACCGGCATCTGTAATTTATTTCTTTAGACACCGTGATCGATGCCTATTAATCATGATCTAAAGGGTTAATGACTGGCCGTGGCAGGATTGTCACTCCCTATCATTAGTGTTGAGAGTCTGCCTACTGTCACTCACTGCCTATGAAGTGACCGAAGCTCCTGTCCTTGCTTCATAGACACTAAGCACTCCAGGCTGTACAGGTATGCCCTTTGTCTTAGTACTAAAACTGCAAGGGTATACAGGTATGGGTTCACAACCTTTAAGGGCTCTATAACTTCTCAGCTAAATCCACCAATATAGCCCTGTGCAATATGGCAGTGATCAGCTGACGAACAAAAAGCAAATGCCCATCCTTCCTCTGATCCCTTTGTTATACCTGGCTTAAAAATATGACATTGATGGAAGCAGAGGGCCGCATGAAGGATCCAGCGATCATCTGTGCAGCCCACCTTGCACTGTTGTCGAGCCTTGTAATAAGCAACTTTAAAGGAAAACAATCACCTGTTCACCTGCACAATAACCCGATACACTGGGCTATAGTGCGGGTGAACATGAGACCAATGCAGGGTCTCGGATTGCTATACCTACCTGCAGTCCGGTGGCGGGCCCGCCGGCTAGATTTTAATATTCGTAAGCGCCGGTCACGTGAGCGTAGAGATGAGCGAACTTACAGTAAATTCGATTCGTCACAAACTTCTCCACTCGGCAGTTGATGACTTTTCCTGCATAAATTAGTTCAGCTTTCCGGTGCTCCGGTGGGCTGGAAAAGGTGGATACAGTCCTAGGAGACTCTTTCCTAGGACTGTATCCACCTTTTCCAGCCCACCGGAGCACCTGAAGGCTGAACTAATTTACGCAGGAAAAGTCATCAACTGCTGAGCCGAGAAGTTCGTGACGAATCGAATTTACTGTAAGTTCGCTCATCTCTACGTGAGCGCTCCGTAGGCACAAGCGCTCACATGAATATTTAAATCCAGCCGGTGGGCCCACCTCCAGGGCGCAAGTCAGCGCTGGAAGAGGAGGACCTTCAGAGGGTCAGGGCTCCGGACTGCAGGTAGGTATAGCAGTCTGAGACCCCGCATAGGTCTCCTGTTCACCCGCACTATAACCAGGTGTATAGGGTTATTGTGTTGGTGAATTGGTGACCGTTTTCCTTTAAAAAAAACTGCAGGCCTACTAGATTGGTGCTCATTTACACAACGCACCGGCCTGTGCAATAGGGCCTTAAGTCTACTTTTATATACAATAATGCTGACTTTTATAAGGCGCATTTTACACAGTTCAATTGTGGTAAACAAAAACTGTATAAATGACTGCTGGATGGCTGGAGCAGTTGTTCACTTACATAATTGTTGGCAGCACATTTCCTGTTTACAATTTTTTTTGTCCTGAATGATCCCAGTGATTAACTAGGGAACAAAAATGTTCCCGTTCGTCGGCTGATAGCTGGGTGTTTTACACAGGGCAATCATTGGTCTCTCCGTGTAAGAGGCCCTTAAGTCACTCCTCTAATGTTTGTTCCATTGTTTGTTCTAGCAGTCACTGAATGAGAATTATTTATAAAAATACATTAAACGAAAAAGGAAGGTTTCCACAAATTATTCTATGTGTGTGATTACATCATTTACAGTCTTATCAGAACAGCACAGAAGGGGGTTTGAAGAGTGAATTGCCTATATCCAAATAGTGTCTGTCTTCTAATGCATGTCACATTTATCTCTGTACAGTTGTGAGCCTAGAAGCAAAGCCATGTCCTTTTGTATGAGAGAGCAACAAAATCGTAAGCATAAATACAATAGGATTATCTAGCAAGTAAAGTAATCGGAGCTCGTAGCAACCGCTCTCTTCATCTCAGTTTACTTCATGGACTGACATAATCTAATAATGTATGGTAAATGACTAGACTATGAGACAACCACTGATCTTAGGGAGTCAGATGAATATCCTATGAATACTTCTGCCACGACAGTAAACCAGAAGATCCTATAATATGTTTAGCCGTGTTGAAGTGATAAAACAGAATAAAAGATGTTAATATAGATAAACACTTTTTATGTGCAATAGCTAAATACAATGAGCAAAAAAATTGACTTTATCTTATTGGAGACATGACTGCACAATAGATTTATATGGCGTCTGAGGCATTAGCTACTTTACATCTGGAACCTGAGAAGATTCCACAGCGTGCAAGTACATGAAAAGAGATTATATATGTTCTTCTTAGCAAATCGCATAGAGCAAGCTTTCAATCTGTAGCGAACTACCAAAACTACAGTATAGATGTAAATATTAATTTAAAGTATGACAATAATTCGATTGGCAATCTCTATATTGTGTTTTTTTTTTTTGCTTTTTGTGTTTTTTTTTTATTATCACTCCTTTAGCTGTTTGGATCACACCAGTACTTTATGGCCTTACATGAGGTGCACAGTCTTCATGAAAACAGGAAAATCTGATGCATTATTTTTTGTGTATTGAAAATGGTAGTTAAAAGGGGTACTCCGGTGCTAAGACATCTTATCCCCTATCCAAGATGCCTGATCGAGGGGGTCCCACATCTGGGGACCCCCGTGATCTTGCACGCAGCACCCCATCCCCGGAGCATGCTCACTTCGGGTCTGATTACTGGCGATCACGGGGGCCGAAGCATTGTGACATCATGGCCCCGCCCCATGTGACGTCACGCTACGCCCCCTCAGTGCAAGCCTTTGGATAGGGGATAAGATGTCTTAGCACCGGAGTACCCCTTTAACCAAACTTTCAATGTAGTGACCCACATCACAATAGTGTGTGGCTAAAAAATGCTCTTTTGGCTTATATCTGGCCATTTCAGCCAACAGACAAAATTCTGCATGTTGAGTATTTCCTGGTGTATATAGCAAATGACCACCATAACAAAGTAATTCTCCCTTCTTTATGACAATAACAAATTATCACATATCCACTAGACAGATGAGAACTACTAAATTGATGGTGGTCTGACATGATCACAAGGGCAGTGGACTAAAGCAACATTTAAATGGAGTGATGGTCAAACATATGTGCTTCTTTTTAATTTAGAGTCCAGGGAACTGGCCAAGACATTTAAATACAGCACTTGGCTATGTCCAGCAGTCCCATTGAGGGGACATTTATAAATGTTTGCTTATGTATTCCTTTTTTAGTTATTTTTTTCTTACTATTTTTTTACTTATTTATCAACTGCTTTCAGCCTGTTGATGAGTTTCTTTCACTTAAGCACTTTTTCTTTTTTTGCTTTGGTAGTGGCTTTTTCTGCTCCATGTCTGAGCTGGAGTAAATTTAGTAGGTTTTTTCATGCAATGCAACTTTTTTGTGACTTTCGCACTTGATAAATCTCTGACCACTGCAAGTCAAAAATCACTTTTTGCTTTGGTAAGCAAGATATTTATTTTTTGCTTAGGACACTGAACAAGCAAAAAGTTGCAGAAAAAAGAGCGTAGTCGCACGTGCGGCTTTTTTTTTATGCGACAATTTTAAGCAAAAAAAAAAAACTACTAAATGCTTGATAAATGTCCCCCATAGAGTTTAAATAGAGTAGCAGAGTGCATGCTTAACTATCTTTCTATTCAAACCGGCACATTGGACCCTTGTTCTAGCAATCGGTTGGGGTCTAACCTCTGGTGATAGGCTGATACATGATAACTTGTTATTACTGAAATACTCTATTTAATTTTTGTAGGAAAAAAGCTTAAGCTATGTTTGCAGTTTCTGTTATCCTGCTCAAATCCCTTTTCTTGATTGAGGAAAGCTACTTAAACCCCCCCACAATTTGTTGATTAACTCTCTGTTTGGAGGAGAAAACACACTTTATACATAAACAAATCAGTAAAAATATAGCAAGAGTAAGAAACTAAAACTTTTAGTTAGTTAAATATGTTTAAGGGTGAGGTTTAAGATGGGACTAAAACACTCTGAAATTTTCTGCTTTATTTTGTAAGACCAGACAAACATTTTGAAGCCATAGATGACTAAGACCTCTTTTACATGACAATATTTTGCATCAGTATAGTTTTTCAATTTTTTTAGGTTCCACAAGTTTTGACTTAAAAGTACTGAAGTTAAACACTGACCAAAATACTAACCTGTAAAAGTTACTTTAGGGTACGTTCACATGGGCGTATCTCCTTTCAAACTTGCAGCGTATTTCTCGCAGCTGCAAAAAATTTGCCCCAGTGAGCTCACCCCTTTCAAACTCGCAGCAGGAAGCGAACTGCCAATTTAAAAGAAAATACGGCTATGTGACCATACTCTTAAGGTGTGATCTTCTTGTGGTGTAAACTTTAAGATGCCAGACAACCTGCATTTACAGGCTTCTGAGATGTAGACTCAATATTTGTTACATACATTTCTTTGACACTGGAAGAACAATATGTTAAAAAGAGCTGGTGTAAACTGTGCACAAGCATGTGGAAAATCTAAAATACAAGCAAAATAAATGAAGAGTCTCTCAGGCTAACTAATATGACTTTAATCTATAGGGTTTAAGGCCGAGCACATAAAGTCAATACTACCCTCCGATCTGCTCAAGTGTACACCAGAAAAGTTCCTGTTATTGAACCCAAAGCAATGAACAATGTCCCAACCACCACATCACCCTAAAAGGTATGTATCTAATGATGGAAAAAGTGGTTGTAACCATGATTCACTTATTCAAAAATCAAAGGGAATGATTATCTTCTTTGCCAGGTGGAAAACATAACCAGGCTTGAGGATATTTAAAATTAACAAAAGTCTCAAATGGTCTCAAAGCCAAGTATTCTAATGCCTCATCTATAGATAAAATACAGAAGGAGGAATTGTTCTTGAATTTAGATTTCATTGTAAGTCAAACCGTTCCCTAAGGTTGACCATAACTAGTTATTGTGAAAAGCACATCAGTGGATCATTGTTGAATGGACATAGCTGAATTTTACTTGGTCTGTCAGTGGTCAGAAGCATTGTACATGGCATTTTAATGGCATCATTCTGACTTTAAAAAGCAAGACCACACAGCATCACCTGAAGCCACTTAGTACTAGGGGGGCTCTATGAGATTAACCAGGCCTAGAGTACCTTCACTGACGTGGCCCAAGGGAAACAATTAAAAAAAATGTTCTACAAAACAGGAAGAATGTTTTATTGAAAACACTAGGTATGTATAGACATATACCTGTAACAGTCCTCCTGCATGTCACATTACCAACACAGAAAGCCTGCATAAAAACATAATTGTCCAGCAATCAAGATGGCAATTTCCCACAAACAATACTGTCTAGGTTTAGGATATGGAGTATTTCAAGATTTGTACTCCTCTAATCTTGTGATCAACAATAAAGTAAACTGTACATGTAACTGCATTAAGGATTTCCAAGACTAATTCCCATCATACATCTGTGAAAAACAGAAAGAAGTATACGAACAATATAGAACTCTGATTTTATACAATCACTGAGAATTCATTGGGATCTGGAAAAAAAAAACAAAGTGAACAATCACCAAAATATGGAATAGTTTATGGGGCTCACCAACATGTCAGCACTCCCCTAAAGGGGAACCTTGCTTTGTGAGGTCATTTTGGGGATTTTGTTTGGAGAGCGCATTAAAGCTCCAGAGACTTCAACTCACAAGTGCATTGGAGGTTTATGCAAATCACACAACAGTTACTTATAAAGATGTCATAAGTTGTGAAACTAAATAAAAATATGAATTTACTGTAACCTGTAGTCTTACTGCTATATGTTAGATATATTAAATAATGTATAATTATAGATTATATAGTATAAGATATATTCTGATGTATGGGATAAGGGCATAGGGATATTGTTTACATGCACTAAATCTTATGTCTGCTCAATGGGCAAAATAAATCCATAGATTTCTATGGATGTATTCCATGCCCATGCAGTCTTTAATGGACCCTGTCCCCATGAACTGCCAGCATTAGCATCATGTTATAAAACAGATATATAATTGTGGTAAAATATTTAGTACAACTTGTATTTTATTCCTTAATGTTTAAAAAAAATGCTCCCAGGTCCCCAGGTTGGGTGTGATTCTGCAGCTCAGTTCTATTGAAGTGAATGGAGCCAAGTTGTAAAACCACACCCAACCTGGAGACAGACGTGAAGCTGTTTTTGAGAGAAATTAGCTGTGTTTTCTATTCCTGGATAACCCCTTTAAGTCTATTCTGGGCTTAGGAGTCCAGTGGACAGTCCTACTTAGTCTCTGTATGCATGTTCACATAAAAAGGGTTGTCAATCATTGAGGAAGAACACTTACTGGAATATATATTTCCATCTGTTCAGCATCTTCTGTTGTATATGTGTTACTCTAATGGATTAAACAACATTTTCATGGTGACATATTACCTTTATGTTGCTGGCAATTCAAGTTTGGCCAACATCCCCCCAACAGACATGCATGCCACGCCTTATCCAATAATATCCATTCTCAGTTTCATCAAGCATATATGTTTATTGGTAACGAAAGAGAAGGGCAAGAAGCTTCTACACTCATTGGCAGCATGTTTCTACAAAAGTTTTGGCACCTTGTTTTCCCAGGTAGGCCTCCAATGAACATTTTACTGTAGACAGCTTTATTGACAAGCTAATCTAACTAAATATTCTATCAATGAAAGCAGTGCAGTAGGAGGAACTTTTTAGCTATATATTAGGGACTGAGTTAGAGGATATTTTATTTACTAAATTATATGAACTCCTTAGACAGACATAGTTATTGGCAATGCAACTCACTGTGCTTCTATTTTTAGTATGAAAGTCTTTTTTTCTCAGATGCAATGGTAAAAGGTTAATCTTTACTGCTTTCACTATGGACACAGCGAGGGATTACAGCAAATGTTATCATTCTATACTCAACTTCCAAAAAGTTAACTTTCCCTATTTACAAAAAACTAAACAAATTCAAAAACATTTGAACCCTCAATATAAACATTTAAAAATAGATCAGATGTCTTTTACAGATTTGGTGGTCTCATATGTAAATCAAGTACTCAAGTATTATCAATAATGAATTATCAGAATTCTGAAATATTAGGAAAATGTGATTGTTTTTCTATAGTTAGATAACATAAAGAGAATAATAGAAATCAATTAAATAAGGCAATGTTCACCCCTGGGCACAGGACACAGCCCATTCAGCATGCCTAGGTGTTTTATGTAGCCAGATAAAGGATTGGGCTTATCCATATAAATCACAGTCATGAAAAGAACCTTTATATACAATTCTATGTGGCTGAATAGAAGCCAAGACTCTTGTTTCCTTGTAGAATGTAACCTCATTCTATTCTAAAATCACTTAGGCAAATGTTCCTGTTTCTGTCCTGCTTAGATAGCTTCTAAATTGTAATCTAAATCATGTCTTGAATGGTCCCTTTGCATAAATAAATAATACAATCCATTAAACGGCAAAAGGATAGATTGTACAGCGAGTTCACTCTTCAAACCCTTCAATGCACGTTCCTCACACATAGTGGTGTATGGTAATGTAAACTATAACTAAAAAATATTGCTCTGTATAGCAAGGAAATAATGACTATTCAACCTCTTCCAGTCATTTAGATACCATAACAAAAAAGTTTTGTAACAATCTGGCTTTTACCATAGAGATTATTGTATATGCGTGTTCAAGCACAGGAACGATCTCCAAAGGGGATCCCAATGATTCGGATTGGAAGTAGCCATACCTGAAGCTAATTCATTTTCCCTTAAGAGACTAAATTCTTTATCATAATGTTTGGCAAAACAAGTTATAGTATTTAATGATAATATAATGGTATATAATGATGTTAAATGTCATAGAGAATGAACACTAAAGATACAGAATGCCATTATTGTTTGTGTTTATCCCAGAAAGCATGAAACACTATGTTTTTAAAAGTATACTCTTATTATTTTAATTATCCAGAGAGTATAAAAATACAACAAAATAACAATAGTGCATGATTCTAAGAGGTTCTGAAAAGTTGTTGATATTGATCATAGGCAACTTTTCCCCATGCAAAAATAAAGCATTGAAATTACGATGACAGTCGCATACTACAGGGCTTGAGGTAAACCATGGCCCAGGAGCAATCATCTACAATGTCCCAAGAAGCCAGAATATTAAGTAAAAAGTTCCCCACAGACACGGCAATTTGAAAACCAATTGAATAGATCCATTTATTTATTGGTGTAAAGTATTGGTTCACCTTAGGTAGGCCTATACATATAGAAGGGACTGCATAAACAGCAAGTCCACATTACAATTTCACTATCAGAGAGAGAGAGAGAGAGAGAGAGAGAGAGAGAGAGAGAGAGAGAGAGAGAGAGAGAGAGAGAGAGAGAGAGAGATGTTGGGAAACCCCAATGTCCTAAGGTTTCTATGTCAGCTGATCAGTAGACCCAGCCTGTTTTACAACAGTTAACGCCTGTTTTTCAGTACCCTTTGTATGCTTCAACTAAATTGGATTTCCCACCAATGCCTCTTCTTCGAAAGGAGACATAAACATTTTTTTAATAAACAGGACTAGACAATGTTTATCAAATGTAAAGGTAATTTAAAATATAACATTTTGGTTATTTAGCAGTTGTTTTTTTTAATATCTTTTACACTTTTTTTTTATTTTTTTATTACATGTGGACCAAATAAACAAAATAAAAACGCTATTGACATTTAGTCTGTAGTGTATCTGAAAATGCGTAAGTGGATTTTACAAAGCAACTTCCATTTTCTTCTATTACGACCCTTATATTATAAAGAATAAATTTAAATTGTATATTGTGCTCTATATGCTCTGTTTACTAAAATACCAGTATAAAGTATTGTGCTTTTGATATGCACACTGGCTGTTTGCTGCTCCAGACACTCTTTTGTCTGTGCTCTTAAAAAGGCTTGGAGCCCTCACAAATATGATCTTAAATCTTCTTAATACCTCCTAGACTCCCTTAAAAATAATGAGACAAGTCCTTTAAATCTGCAGCCAAATATCTCCATTACATGATTGCCATGAAGTCTGAGAGCGCATACCTAAAATAACACCCTACATACAGTAATCCATTAAAACTTTACCAACTGGTTAAACAAAGACAACATTGTCCAGATCATTGTATGACTGCTTGGTGTTCCCTCTTTACTATGCACACTATGGAAAGTACACCACTAGCCAGACATGTAAACACACACCAGATGCTTTATTAATGGATAGGCATACAAATAAAGATTGGAGATACTTAAAATGTGAAACCATAAACCCACAAAGCAACACGAGAAGGTAAATGATAATTTTCATCCCGAATCATCTAATCAGAACAACTAATATAGATTATATAACAAGCCAACCAACATCTGCCATGATATATGTATCGTGGGGGACACCTAACACACAAGATATGACCTATAAAACTGAGCTAATAAAATTTATAGAAACATATATTTTATATTTTACTGCCACAGTCACAAGTAAATGATCATATAGAAATATTTTTGTATATGATAGAACATACATAGAAAAATATTTGAAGAAAATTAAACACTGTATAATGTCTATGTATCAACGTATCTGTGTCAAGGATCAGATCAGTTCCCCAAATTTAGGTAAAACCTTCCCACTGTCCGTAGATTATCCTTTGTTTTGGCCCTGTCTTCTGCACTAGTCCAACTTGATATGTAGACTGGAAATTGAGGACTGGAGGATGTTACTGGAAATTATGAGAAGGGCCTGACTTAAAGGAGGGATGTTGGAGAGTGATAACAACTAAACTGAGACAGATCTAATTATTGCAACAGAGGAAATGACTTAAACGGGGAGCAAGTAATGGAGGTTTTAAACTTTTAATTGCACATCTTTGAGTCTGCTTTGGAGCAAAAGCACTTCATTATGTCGCTTTAATCTGCTGGGCTCTGTTCTAGTGCTGGGGGCAGCAGACCAGCCTCCCTCTTGTTTTTCGATTCCACAGCAAACTGACCAACTACAGATGGCACTGGTTGACTGGAAAGAGTGTTAACACCTTCACTGCCCAGCACCAGCCCTATATTATAAAATACAGTCTAGCAGCTCTATAAAAGATATTTATAGATACGATACTGAGTTCTGATTCCACACATATATTCATAATAACCTATATGGTTAGAGATACAGCTAAAATGCAAGCTAAAATCATATGTCTGTATGTGCACCAGGTATATCCTATAGATTGCTATCTTCAAAAAGGTGTAAATTAGAATACGGGAACAGACTTTAAGGCAGAAGGAAACAAATCAACAAGCCTGAGGTATAGTGATGTAAACCAAACCATTTTTGTAACCTTGTCCTGAAACAAAAAAGTTATTCATTAATGATGACAAAAACAGTAGCAAAACAAAGGAAATCCCTAATAAATGTGTGTTTACCAGATCATATATTGAGCAGCGTTTGACATCCCATAAACTATAGAATAAGCAGCAATGCCCCAGGCTTTGGTGGTCTAGTAGATTTTGGCGCCAAGGAAGCATAGTTAGTAGTATAGTTATATGTCCTCATGGTTTCTTAATGACATAACATTTAGAGCATATTCTAAATGTAATTTTATTCCATATAAAAATACAATTTGAGCTGCAAAGGGGAAAATGTACAATATTTGTGTTAGGATAACATCTAATCTAAAGTTTGTATTTATTTCATTAATTTAATTAAATCCATTGATAACAGTCCGATTTCCTAAAACATCCATTGTCTCCAGATTTATAGGGTCAAATTAAGAGAAATAAGGGATCATATAACTCAAGAAAAGTAGAATGGGTAGATTACACATGTTGTGTAGGGGATGGGAACACAGGTTTGCATTAAAGAGTGGCAATATTATTCGTAACCTGAAAATGCCTTCTTAGCCCCATTAAAGTCTGGACGCTGACAATAAATCTACTTTATACTTGTCAGAAAAGCTGAAGCATTAAGTGAAATATTATCCTACGCTGTCATATATATTATGCAACAGCCACTAAATCACACAGAGCAAAAACTTGAGGAAGGAGCAGTTATTGTTAAGGAAAGAAAAAAAATCATGTCTGCAATCTACAGAAAAACCCTAAAGAATCACATGAACGGAAATCTTAATAGTTACTCAGTCCTTCACTGTAAGAGTAAATGTCTTTAGATTTTCTTCCTTAATCCAAATGCACAAGATTTGGTTTCTACAGAAAAATTTGGGCTGCCTGCCATTTCTGGAGCCCCTCTGTTTGAAGGAAACAACAGTCTGTGTACACTCACCTTAGTTATTATGTAAGAAGATCAGCGCCTATGTGAAATAGTATAAACCCCATTATATGATCAGATTACATTAAACAAATCCATACGAATAACACTATCTCATATCTATTTATCCATCTATCTATCTATCTATTTTTTTTATCCTATAAGCCAAAAAATATACACCTGCAAACAATAACTAGGATAACAATGCAAACTGTTACCAAAGTTTCTAACAGTTGTAATAGTTTTCCTACTGTAGATTTCATCCCATATTGACCTCATCAAATTTAGATAACTATCTAAAAGTTTTAGTATGAACACAACAGTTTTAGTATAAACACAACATCAGACCATAGAATGTACAAATATTTCTTTAGAAAACCGCAAAAACACAACATAAATTAGACTACAAAAAAAGTATTTATACATTTTTAGAAAGACTGAAGAAAAGAGAGGAAAGTATTTCAAAGGAATACGATATATGGTAAACAGCAACAGGTTTTTACCTTATCGTCACATTGGTCGCTACGTTGTCGTTTTCGTCCTGTTCCTCCCCGCCTGTTTCTCTGGTTTAACCGAATCCACTTTGAGACCTGGGTTGAAGATTATAGAGTTTGTTTAGAGAGATACTCTTCTTGTGTGCAGATGGCCCATGTGCGTAAGAAACTATAAACAGACACTACACATATTTTTCCATTGCTTCACTGGGTGGAAAAAAAAAACCTTTATCCTCTTCAGCTTGAAATTACGTTCCTGAAATATGCATACTCTATATACTTGATAAGTGAGAGATAAGAGCCTTATCTCTGGGAAAATACTGCTCTGAATAAAGATGACAGTAATCTCAATAAACTTTGCATCATTTGGAGCGCATAGTAGCTTAGAATGCAGTCTCTGTTGTCACCCCTATAATTCTGCTTTGTAAAATGTAGGAAAGCAGTCACAAACTTTTTGTCATGTGTTCTAGGAGCTAGCATTCATTCTAGTTAGACTACAGCTCAACACAGTAACAGGGCACCAGCTAAGATCTTCATTTATGTGTCATTTCATTACATTACTATATCACTCTACTGACCTTGAAGGGTTAATACATTGCACTGTGCAAAATAGATTTTGATTAGTGATTCAGTTAAATTATATAATCAAAACATTATTCTGTACTGTACTGGGAAAGGGCTTGGAGGAAGGGAGGAAACTACCTGCATTCTTCTAGAAGACAAAGGATGTTGCTCCCCTACCCCTTGCACTATGTCTACCCTAACATTTCATTTTGTACTTGTTACACATCATCACTACAAGTGTGATCACCTTGACTTGGGTTATAAACTGCAGACAACTATAGCAGTGATTTCAGCATACACTCTTCTTCTTCTTCCATGTTAGAGGGCAGTCAAGACAAAGTACATTTCATGCCACTAACTATTCCACTAAGCATATCATCCAGTCAGTGAGCCTCAGATGCACTTGGAGGAGTGCTCATTCCTATAGTTTAGAAGAGGCGCTTTCCCAGCAGTGTGTACAGCAACAGGTAAAGGAGGAAAGATACAGGAGTAGAGAGGACGAGGCATCCTCCTCATGCTATCCTTACCTCTTGTTTGACTTGCTGCACAAGTCCATTTCCTGTCCATGTCTGGCTCTCCTCCAGCAAGGGCTACATAAGGAGACACAAGTAAAGAAGAGCAGTCTTTTTTGTCATGAAGGCAGCCAATCAGCAGCACAAATAATATCATATGGAATGTGTCTAAGACTCTTGCTCTTCCCTCCTAGCTGACATGCTGCTGCTCCAGGCTGTGCATCCCAGCACTGGGGAGTGAGATGTGGTCTCCCTCCCTCCTTCCCTCAGCTGCCTGTCTGCAGGGAAGAATGGTGAGGAGAGTGTACAAACATGTCTTGTTAGGAAATGAAACACCTCCAGCTTGTGCTGTCTGCTGGGGAGGAGCCTGCACACTACAGTGGGCTGGAGGTAGACTCTTTCCCGGCAATATTTGTTCAGTGTCAGCCTTAAATACTTTGATTGCATGATTGCACTTACACATTCAAAGTTTTTTTTTTGTTCTTTCCTCTCTTCTTCACAGAAATGCGTTGGATTACTTATGGAATGCACAGGGCGGCAATGTTTAGACTGTCGGCTATTAAATAATCAGCAAGCCCTTCACAGCTCACACAAACCTCCTGCTGCTAAATACCTAGAGGAATACACCTTGTGCAACTACACCCTGCCTCACAGCTATAGTCCAGACACTAAGTTATGCAAAGTGTGCAATGACAGAAGCCGAGCAAGGCCGCCGGTTCTTAACACAACCTGCACATTATAGGATTTTTACAAAAAAAATTTTAAAAGACGGTACAAGCACTATTTTTTCTCCGGCTTTTCTCAATCCTAAAATAACGGGCTTCACACTGTAGCCTTACAATGCAAAGGACTATGTTAGTGGTGGCACAAATAGCAGGGAGAGAAGCACTCAGCAATGCCCTTCTTTCCCTGCTCATTCTAGCAGCTGGTGGGGGTCTGAACATACTTTTATTTTTATTTTTTTTAGCAACAGGTACACTTTAGTGTTAGAATTCACAATCGTATGCAACACCTGGGAACACTGTCCTGGTTCATGACTTGTGACTAGACACAACTTTCATTTATACAAAGATAAAGAAAGTCACCTTAAGAGTATGTGCACATTCATGAAAATTTCTTCACTTACATTTTGGAGCCAAAATCCTATATTTGCTCTGTGTTGAAATGAAGTAGAGGTCTGTTCACACTAAGTAATTTGAGGCAGACTCCACACAGAATTTTTCTTAAAATCTGCCTGGAGGTCGTGGCAAGGATTTAATTTCTGCTTCAAAATTAAACTTGTCATTAAACATTTCAATTACATTTAAAGGAATTCAGTGTGATAAGGCAGTTTTTGTGCATATTTTTTGAGATACAAAATGGACATTTCTAAACCATGTTACATTTTTATAAATAAAACTGGAGTTTGGGTCCAGGTTTTGGAAGTAACAGGGAGACCCTCTCATACTCCAGTTCTGATGTGTGTGTGTTGGAGTCCTGAACCGGATCTCACAGGTGTGCGAGCAGCAGAGAGGAGTTGCTCTGAAGCAGATCAGCTTGTCTGTGTTATGTTGTACACTGATACTCTACACCAGTGTTTCCCAAACAGGGTGCCTCCAGATGTTGCCAAACTACCACTCTTAGCATGCCTGGACAGCCTTTGGCAGCCTTTTGCTCTCCAATCATGCTGGGAGTTGTAGTTTTGGACCACCTGGAGGCACCCTGGTTGGGAAACACTGCTCTACACCAACACAAAACTGACTTTAGGACTGGACATTCTGGGTGAACAGTTTATGTAAAGAACCTGATTTGAAAGATGACTAAGTTTTTGTTATACAGCATGCTGCAAAGGAAACTTATTGTTGTATGTGCCTTATTACAATAAACCCAAGACTACTGAACTATGACACCTGCCTGCTTGGATCTGCTTACTTGCTGTCAAGACTGTTTGAAGGGTCCCCTTGTACAATAAGGACAAAAATAATGTGTGAAGATAGCCTTAAGGAGCTCATTAGCTTTTCAGTACAAACTGGAGCATAATATAATATTCATATCAGAGATCATATATCACCCTGGTTAGTATATATTCTATGGTGTCATCTGGCTCTTTCTTTGCTGGTTCCACTTCATTCAAAGAAAAAAGCTACCTATATCAGATATTACCCTATAACAAAGCGTTTTCCATTTTCCATAGATTCAGATCTTGGATACTATTCATTCATTATTTATTCTGTTTTTCCAGGAAGACCATTTAGCACAGGCTGAAGTTTAAATGTACTTTATTTAAAGACAGAGCTCTCGTGACAAAAAATTTTATTCCATGGTGGAAACCTATCAGATATTGTGCACTGGAACATAGGAGCAGTTGCCCATAGCAATCAATCAGATTCCAGTTTTTTCCAGAGGCTTTTTTTTTTTATGAAAGCTGCAATCTGATTGGTTGCTATGGGTAATTGCTCTTCATTTCCATTATACAAGATTTGATAACCCCCCCCCCTCTCACGTCGGTGTTGCTGGCCCGCCTCCAAACTTCACTGCACATAAGAGAATATACAGAGAATTTTCCATTGTGCAGTGGATTTTGTGCAGCATGAAATACTACTAATTTGCTACGTGTGACCCTACCCTTAAAATGCACGATATAGGAGGCTATTAAAAATAATAAATAAATAAGAAATGTTTAAAAAGTGTTAATAAAGGTTCTGTCAATATCATCTGTCAGATAACTAAAAATGTCCCAATTATGAGAAAAAAAACTTTCTAAGAAGAAACTAGGACCACTAAAGGTATAAAAAAAATGACTAAAAGAAACCAATAAACCTTTATCTGTTCCAGTCTTCTAAGTAGTATAATAGAGCAAACATAAATCTCTGAGGATCAGAATTGGCTATGAAACCCAGACAAATTCCCAGATCCCTTCTTATTGTACTGCTTATATTTATACTATTTCCATACATTATACAGACCTTATTGATTCATATTATGAAAAGAATAAATATATAAAATTATTATAGTGAAGCTCCAATATATTAATGACTGTATATTAATGAATTGTATTATCATGACATCCCTAATGCAATGTGAACATCAAAGTTACTCCATTTACTAGTAGAAGGGGGAAAAGCCATATTGATATAGCCATATCAAAGTAAAGATCACTTATCTGAACTAGTACAATAGATTACATATATATTTTTTTGTATCCAGAACAGGATGAACAGCTGTCATGTTTTTTATTCTAGCTGTTTCCAGGTCACTAGAGTAGATACACTGCTCAAAAAAAATAAAGGGAACACTAAGATAACACATCCCAGATCTGAATGAATGAACTAATCATATGAAATACTTTCATCTTTACATAGTTGAATGTGCTGACAACAAAATCACACAAAAATTATCAATGGAAATCAAATTTATCAACCCATGAAGGTCTGGATATGGAGTCACACTCAAAATCAAAGTCGAAAACCACACTACAGGCTGATCCAACTTTGATGTAATGTCCTTAAAACAAGTCAAAATGAGGCTCAGCAGTGTGTGTGGCCTCCGCTTGCCCGTATGACCTCCCTACAATGCCTGGGCATGCTCCTGATGAGGAGGTGGTGGATGGTCTCCTGAGGGATGTCCTCCCAGACCTGGACTAAAGCATCTGCAAACTCCTGGACAGTCTGTGGTGCAACGCGGCATTGGGGGATGGAGTGAGACATGATGTCCCAGATGTGCTCAATCGGATTCAGGTCTGGGGAACGGGTGGGCCAGTCCATAGCATCAATGCTTTCCTCTTGCAGGAACTGCTGACACACTCCAGCCACATGAGGTCTAGCATTGTCTTGCATTAGGAGGAACCCAGGGCCAACCGCACCAGCATATGGTCTCACAAGGGATCTGAGGATCTCATCTCGGTACCCAATGGCAGTCAGGCTACCTCTGGCAAGAACATGGAGGGCTGTGCAGCTCCCCCAAAGAAATGCCACCCCACACCATGACCCACCGCCAAACCGGTCATGCTGGAGGATGTTGCAGGCAGCATTACGTTTTCCACGGCATCTCCAGACTCTGTCACGTCTGTCACATGTGCTCAGTGTGAACCTGCTTTCCTCTGTGAAGAGTACAGGATGCCAGTGGCAAATTTGCCAATCTTGCCAAACGTCCTGCACGGTGTTGGGCTGTAAGCACAACCCCCACCTGTGGACGTCGGGCCCTCATACCACCCTCATGGAGTCTGTTTCTGACCATTTGAGTGGACACATGCACATTTGTGGTCTGCTGGAGGTCTTTTTGCAGGGCTCTGGCAGTGCTCCTCCTTGCACAAAGGCGGAGGTAGCGGTTTTGCTGCTGGGTTTTTGCCCTCCTACGGCCTCCTCCACATCTCCTGATGTACTGGCCTGTCTCCTGGTAGCGCCTTCATACTCTGGACACTACGCTGACAGACACAGAAAACCTTCTTGCCACAGCTCGCATTGATGTGCCATCCTGGATGAGCTGCACTACCTGAGCCACTTGTGTGGGTTGTAGACTCTGCTCATGCTACCATTAGAGTGAAAGCACCACCAGCATTCAAAAGTGACCAAAACATCAGCCAGGAAGCATAGGAACTGAGAAGTGGTCTGTGGTCACCACCTTAAGAACCACTACTTTATTGGGGGGGGGGGGGGGGGGTCTTGCTAATTGCCTATAATTTGCACAACAGCATGTGAAATTGATTGTCAATCAGTGTTGCTTCCTGAGTGGACAGTGTGATTTCACAGAAGTGTGATTGACTTGGAGTTACATTGCGTTGTTTAAGTGTTCCCTTTATTTTTTTGAGCAGTGAATATGACCTGTATAAACTAGAATGATTAATATAAAGCTTAATTTCTGATTATTATTAGCTATATACCCAGTTTTTACATTATCATAAGTTTCAGTTTTTTCACTAATCTTCAGTGATTTTTTGGTTTACATTTACTCTATAGCAGGCTCCCTATCTGTCGATAAACTACAACTCCCAGCATGGCTGGACCGCTGCAGGTTGGAGACCAATGCTCTATAGAATGTTGAAATCTCCTTTTGATATTTAAAAACTATAAGCAAGTGGCATAGTTTGAGCGCACAGTAGTGTCATGCATTGAATGAAAAAAATATAATAAATAAACACATATAATAATAAATAAAAAGCAGATAGCTTGCCTGTTGGTGATTTACAGGTAAAAAAAATATTTTCCGGCATAAAGAATTAGGTTTAGCAAGTTTTGCATCTACACTAAAGCTGGGGCTTCATGGCGATTTTGGCTGCAAAAGGGGTCAAGCTATCAAAAATTGTTATGTGGATGGATTGTTTTGTGACTGCTGAGTTGCAGTCACTGCCATCTTTTGGACAGTGAGGGGAATTTATCAAACCATTTAGAATGCTTTTTTTGGTCTAAATTTGTTGCATAAGAAAAGTCGCAGGTTGGCCCCATGTGACATTTTCTGCAACATTTTAATTTCAAGAACGTTTACATTTCACTACCATAAAGTTTTCTTATTTAGAGCACTTTGGGCAGTGGTTGCATGGGCTGGATTTAAAGTTATCATAGGGCAGATCAACCGTGCCCTATAGAAAAACTGAATTGGCTCTATACAACAATTGTATTAAGGTCCATGTGACATTTGATACAATTATCGCAAGGCCACCACTTCTCTGCAACATTTAACCAGAATGAAGTAGAACAGTTCTATGAGGATTCGTCAGTAGATACATCATTTGATAAATATGGCGCACATCCACCACGTTCTTTGCAACATTTGGGGTTCAACCCCTTAAGGACCACAGGTTTTTTCAGTTTTTGCACTTTTATTTTTTCCTCCTCACCTTTTAAAAATCATAACCCTTTAAATTTTGCACCCAAAAATCCATATGATGGCTTATTTTTTGTGCCACCAATTCTACTTTGCAGTGACATTAGTCATTTTACCCAAAAATCTATGGCGAAATGGAAAAAAATCATTGTGCGACGAAATTGAAGAAAAAATGCCATTTTGTAAATTTTGGGGGTTTCCGTTTCTACGCAGTACATTTTTCGGTAAAAATGACACCTTATCTTTATTCTGTAGGTCCATACGGTTAAAATCATACCCTACTTATATAGGTTTGATTTTGTTGTACTTCTGTAAAAAATCATAACTACATGCAGAAAAATGTATACGTTTAACCCCTTAAGGACTCAGCCCATTTTGGCCTTAAGGACTCAGACAATTTAATTTTTACGTTTTCATTTTTTCCTCCTCGCATTCTAAAAATCATAACTCTTTTATATTTTCATCCACAGACTAGTATGAGGGCTTGTTTTTGCGCGACCAGTTGTCCTTTGTCATGACATAACTCATTATATCATAAAATGTATGGCGCAACCAAAAAACACTATTTTTGTGGGGAAATTAAAACGAAAAACGCAATTTTGCTAATTTTGGAAGGTTTCGTTTTCACGCCGTACAATTTATGGTAAAAATTACGTATGTTCTTTATTCTGAGGGTCAATACGATTAAAATGATACCCATTATTACTTACTTTTCTATTATTGTTGCGCTTAAAAAAAATCACAAACTTTTTAACCAAATTAGTACGTTTATAATCCCTTTATTTTGATGACCTCTAACTTTTTTCTTTTTCCGTATAAGCGGCGGTATGGGGGCTCATTTTTTGCACCATGATCTGTACTTTTTTTTGATACCACATTTGCATCTAAAAAACTTTTAATACATTTTTTATAATTTTTTTTAAATAAAATGTATTAAAAAAGTAGGAATTTTGGACTTTTTTTTTTTTCGTTCACGCCGTTCACCGTACAGGATCATTAACATTTTATTTTAATAGTTCGGACATTTACGCACGCGGCGATACCAAATATGTCTATAAAAAATTACGCTTTTTGGGGGTAAAGGGGACAATTCATAGCAATACCATGATTGCTAATACTGATCTGTTCTATGTATAGGACATAGAACAGATCAGTGTTATCGGTCATCTTCTGCTCTGGTCTGCTCGATCACAGACCAGAGCAGGAGACCCCGGGAGCCGGACGGAGGAAGGAGAGGGGACCTCTGTGCGGCATTCTGAATGATCGGATCCCCGCAGCAGCGCTGCGGGCGATCTGATCATTCATTGAAATCGCGCACTGCCGCAGATGCCGGGATCTGTATTGATCCCGGCACCTGAGGGGTTAATGGTGGACGCCGGCGGGTCCCTGGCTGCGATTAGCAGCCGGGATCAGCCGCGCATGACACGGGCATCGCTCCTATGCCCGCGGTTATGCACAGGACGTAAATGTACGTCCTGGTGCGTTAAGTACCACCGCACCAGGACGTACATTTACGTCCTGCGTCCTTAAGGGGTTAAAATTGTCATCTTTTGACCCCTATAACTTTTTTATTTTTCTACATATGGGGCGGTATGAGGGCTCATTTTTTGCGCTGTGATCTGAA